>NW_006921679.1:9278560-9279915 GCF_000298275.1 Orycteropus afer afer | reverse complement strand
CTTATAGCGACCCTACCATGGTGTTTCCAAGGTGGTAAGTCTTTATGGAAGTAGATTGCCTCATCTTTCCCCCATGGAGCAGCTGGTGCATTTGAACTGCTGACCTTCTGGTTAGCAGGCAAATGCCTTACCAACTATGCCATGAGGGCTCGTTCATATACACATATGTTGCTCTACATTTTCCCCTTAGCTCCTTTCCTTATATAAGGAATCATGTCAAGAGAAGGTGAGTTGTTATCTATAACACGGAATGCCTTAGCCAAGACCGTTCTTCTGTATTTTTCCTACATCACACTGTGTAGTCTTCCCTCACGTCTGAGTCTAACTATAAACTCCCCCGAGCATGCCCAGTAAAAAGGACAGTGTCTAATTTTGGAGGAGGATGTACCAAGACAAGGATGGCTTCACACCTGGAAAAGTACACATGACTTAAATGTAAATTCATTCCGTTTCCAAGCAACATGAAGTTCAAGTTAAAACAGAAAATTCATGACCTGCCATCTTGATTTCTGGTCTATTCTTTGCTGCGACTCAGTCACTGTATAAAGTCTCCAGAAACACAGGCGTGAGGCTAACTTTTGGGGGTCCTGTGTGTGACCATCCTTTTCCTTCCTAAGGGGAGTGGTGCTTTGCACCTCTTTATTCCACTGCGTGGCCTCTGGGACAGGCCAACACTGGAGACGGTATTCTGCTTTCTTTTCATCATCTTTTAGGAAGAATACATTTGAGCAGACATTTTCCACCACCTGCTTCTGTGGTTCAAACCCACCAGCCACTCCGGAGAAGCAAGACGGGGCAATCTACTTCTTAAAGATTTATTGCCTTGGAAACCCAGTGGGGGTTGCTATGAGTCGGCATCAACTCAATTGCAGTGGGTTTGCTTGGTTTTGATTCAACTTAAAAAAAAAAAAGAAAGAAAAAAGCAACCACCATAACAAATACAGGAATCCTTGAACATAATGTTAACCGCCTCCCCCTACCAAAAAAAAAAAACCAACCAAATTCACTACCTTCAAGTTGATTCCAACTCACAGCTATCCCCTTTGAGTTTCTAAGGCAGTAAGTCTCTACAGAAGCAGATTGCCCAACCTTCCTTCCGAGGAGTGGCTGGTGGGTTTGAACCTTCTGGTCAGCAGTCAAATGCCTTAGGCACTATGCTACCAGAGCTCCTTTAATGTTACAAGGGGGGTCCAAAATGAAATGGCATGGTCAGGATGGTCTGCGGGGGCATACTGCTGCCAATCACGTTGTTGTTGTTACGTGCCATCGAGTTGGACCCAACTCATAGCGACCCCTCCTTGGGTTTCCGAGGCAGTATCACTATGGAAGTAGATTGCCCCATCTTCCTTCCGAGG
>NW_006921679.1:9268368-9276618 GCF_000298275.1 Orycteropus afer afer | reverse complement strand
GCAGTTCCACTCTGTCCTCTAGGGGCGCCTGGAGTCAGAATCGACTCCATGGCAGTGGGTTTGGTTTGGGCTTTGCTTCCGTCAAGATTGACAGCCTTGGAAACCCTGTGGGGCAGTTCCACTCTGTCCTCTAGGGGGGCTGTGAGTCAGAATTGACTCTATGGCAGTTTTTACTTTTGTTTTTCCCCTCTCCTGGCGTGAGTGTGTGCTTCTCTTCCCCCAGCTCCCTGAGATGCCACAAGTAACAGCCTTGGCTTTCATACTGTTGAATGTTCTGCACCACGTTGGTCTGTCTGGTTTGTAACCACCAATCTGGCTCTTTGTACACCGGCAGAAAGTAACCTTGTAATTGGAATATCACATAGTTGAAAGCATATGTGGTCTAATCAACAAATACAACATTCTGGCTTCCCCATTTCCTGTTACAAATTTCCCTCCCTCCGATTTTCGATTTTCGTAACTGATGGTCTCCTCAGGAAAGCCTTCTGTCTATCGCCCGCATGCCTCTGGCATCTTGAAGTATTTTAATTTTATCAGGATGCTTTGGGAAACCTATCCTTCAGGCTGCACCAGTGCCCTTTCATTTCTTAAAGGCTCCTTATCTGGCAGTCAGTTCAAGTCCATTTATGTGGTTTGGCCAGGATTTCCACTTCATAAAAGATGAATCCACGGAATCTAAAAACACATGTCCCTCTACAGATAATTTGTCTCCTCTTGCAAACATCCGCCTTCTCTCGTTTTCTCTCATCTCCCTTCTTCATTGTTAACAGTCTTTTGGGGTCTCTAATACTCAAAAAAAGAGAAATGTATTCTCTCATGTTTAAGAAATTTAAAAGATAAATATTTTATTCTATTACAGTACATTTACCAACACTTTAAATAATAAACCATCTTAGGGAGAAATTATTTTTATACTAGCTGAGAAAATCACAAAAGCTTATGTCTTTACTTGAATACTTATTGGCAGAATTAAAGCTGTGAAATTAAAAAAAAATCTTCAAGATGGAATTGTCTAGTAAATTATTTATGCTAATATTCATTAGTAATTGTTGTTGGTATTATTTATACGAATTATAATTGGCATAGCCACCAGGTATAATTTATGTCTATTGTGGCATAGTGCCTAAGGCATTTGACTGCTAACCAGAAGGCTGGCGGTTCAAACCCACCAGCAACTCCACAGAAGGAAGACTGGGCAGTCTACTTCCGTAAAGATTTATCACCTCAGAAACCCAATGGGGGTTGCCATGAGTTGGAATTGACTCAATGGCAGCAAGTTTAGTGGTTTTTTTTTTTTTTTTTTTTATAGTGAGTAACGTATTATTGTTGTTGTTATGTGCCGTCGAGTCAGACCTGACTCATAGCGACCCCTCCTTGGGTTTCTGAGGCGATATCACTATGGAAGTAGATCGCCCAACCTTCCTTCCGAGTACCATGTCTAGTAGGTACAAGTACAAGGAGTAACATAGTATAGTGAGTAACATAATATAGTAACTTAGGATGGGGAGTAACATGGTAGAGTAACACAGTAGAGTGGGCACAGGATAGGAAGCAGGCATGACATCAGTCAGACTTGGGACTGAATCCTAGTTTTGCAACTTCCCAGCTTTGTGACACTAGGTAAATAACTTAACCTCTCTGTTCCTCAGTTTCATCATTAAGTGCAGACCATAGCAACTGGCCCTTCAGAGTTACTTTGAGGAACAGGTATAATCAACGTAAGTCAACTGGTGTAGTCCTTGGCTTCAGTCAGACATCAATAACCAATCGGAAGTTGACAATGATTTCATTCTACTTGGATCAACAATCAATGGCCATGCATGCACCAGTCAAGAAATCCAATGAACTATTACATTGGGAAAACCTGCTGTAAAAGTCCTTCCGCAAGTTTTGAAAAGCAAAGGTGTCACTTTGATCACTAGGTGACCTCACCCAAGCCCTGGTCTTTTCAGTCACTTCCTATGCACGTGAAAGCTGGACAGTGAAAGAGGAAGATGAAAGGAGAACTCATGCACTTGGACTGTGATGTTGGCAAAGAAGACGGAATATCGTGGACTGCCAGAACAACGGACCAATTTGTCTTGGAAGAAGTACAGCCAGGAGGCTCCTTAGTGGCAAGGACGGTGCGACTTCATCTTGCTTACTTTGGACACAGCATCAGAAAAGACCAAATGCTAGGAAAGGGCATTGTGTCTGGTGAAGCTGAGGGTCAAGAAAATGAGGGATGCCCTCCGTGAGATGGAATGACACAGTGGTTACAACAAAGGGCTCCAACAGACAAAGCTGTGAGCATGATGCAGGCCTGGGCAACACACAGACGCCTACTCACTGGCAACCTACGGCAGTTAATCACAGAAGTGAGTTAAAATTGTTTCTCTGGTTTAGAAAGTCTTTAAAGGGAAAAAGAAAGAAGGAAAGAAATGGAAAGAAAAAATAAATACCTAGGATAATATAATGTCTGTGGTAGCTAACGTTGCGTGTCAACTTGGCTGGGCCTGGTTGAGTGGCTGGGCAGCCGGTGGTAGTTATTCCCCACAATCAACTCCATGGTGGGATCTACCACAAGCAGCTGAGGAGTTGCCTTAGGGATGTGGTCTACTTTCCGTACATAAGTGATATATATTACTTATAAACGTGATATATATTACTTATATATGGGAATGGTCTCTAGTTTATGGCACGCTTGAACCTTGCATGTAGCCGAGTTGTTGTTCAGCAGCTTGCCGTTGTCTGCTGATTTTGAGACTGTCAATGGACTTGAATCAATGGCCCGCAATATGGTTTGGTAACATTGAGACTGTGCCTTTTTATTTGTTGGCCTTGGGTTTGTCAGCCTCAACAGCCAACAGCTGTCTGGGTAAAGAAAAGCCTCCAGCTTCAATGGGCCAGGAGCAGGAGATAGAGCTGAAACCCAAGGTTGAGGGGCTTTCACCCAGCCCCTACAGCCTGGCACTTTGAACTCAGACTTCTAGCCTCCAAGACTATAAGAGAATACACTCCTGTTTGTTTGAGCCACCCCATTTGTGGTATGTTCTGTTAGGGCAGCCCAGAGGTAACCAAAACAATGTCATTATGCTTAATGCTGAGGGTTCACTTAGGTTAAATGCATCAATGACTTCCACTGCTCTGGTCAGGAGATGACTTGGATGATGATCTCAAAGACTCTCAAATTATGTCTTCACTGGAGGATGCTACCAGGTGTGGGTGGCTACTGGACTTTAATCTGTTCACTTACTAAGAGTCCAAATAAGTCAGAGACTGAAGGACTCATGAGGAAGCACAGTCAGTCTGAGGCATGAACCAACATGAGGGATAACTCATGAGCCAGAGAGAATGGTTAACACCAGGAGGTGGGAGAACATATGTGTGGGCAAGATCTGGAAATGAGGGGCAGTGACAGTGTCTAGAACAGAGCAAGGGTTGGAGCTATGTATGATCTTTGAATTCAAACTTATAATAAGAAGCTAATAAAAGGATGTATATTAAAAAATAGTACAAATAAATTAGAAATAGGAGGAGATACAAAGAAGGAAGAAAAATTAATTCACCAATATGGACAATGATGACACTGTTGTCTATTAAAAGTTATGGTTGAAAGCAACTTTAAGAATTTTTACTCAAAATAAAAACAACCATGGATCTGTCAGTTCCTTAGTGCTGCTCTAACAGGAATATGGGGTGGCTTTAATGAGTAGAAGGAGCTCTGGTGGTACAGTGGTTAAAGCGCCTGTCTGCTAATCAAAAGGTCAGCAGTTTGAACCTACCAGCCGCTCCACAGGAGAAAAACGAGGCAGCCTGCTTCCGTAACGATTTACAGTCTTGGAAACCCTATGGAGCAGTTTTACTTTGTCCTATAGGGTCACTATGAGTCAGAATTGACTTGTTGAGAGTGGGTTTTTGGTTTGATTTAACCAATAGAAATGTACTTTTTTCACAGTTTAGGAGGCCAGAAGTCTAGATCCAGGGCACTGGATCTAGGGGAAGGCCTTCTCTCTCTGTTGGCTCTGGGTCCTTATCTCCTTTTAGCTTCTGTTCCTTGGTGATCTTCCTGTGACGTGTATCTTCCCCTCTGTTTATGAGTGCTAAGTTCTGTTCCTTTTATATCTCAAAAGTTACTGGCTTAAGACACACCCTACGCTGATAAGGCCTCATTAACACAACAAAGAAAACCCTATCCCCAGATGGGATTCTATCCACAAGTATACCAAAAAACCAAAAACCAAACTCATTGCCATCAATAGAGTTGATTCTGACTCATAGTGACCCCCATTGGGTTTCTGAGGTGGTAAATCTTTATGGAAGTAGATTGGCCTACCTTCGTTCCACAGAGCAGCTGGTGGGTTTGAATTGCCAACTTTCTGGTTAGTAGTCAAATGTCCTAGGCACTGGGCCCCCAGAGCGCCTTACATCCACAAATTTAGGGGTTAGGATTTACAACACATATTTTTGACGTACAAAATTCAATCCATAACAATGGGCTAGGAGTTAACTGAGGTTTGCGCTAGGTACATTGGTATTGTCCTATAAACAGCTGACAACACTCTCACCTTTTTCTGAACCTCACTTTGCTCATGGGTCAACAGAGAACTTGAATGTCTGTCAGATTTCTACTAACTCTGTTCAGCCACACACCTCCGACATTGCGTCTTGTGGAGCATGTGAAGTGATAACCTTCTGTTTGACCCACCAAGTCTACAGGAGTTTGCAGAGGACAGTGGTGTCAGAAAGAGGAAGCCCGAATACTTCCTAAGCTTAAGTTCATACGCAAGAAGGTGGCCCTCCAAATTGAGGCAGCTCACTGCTGAAGCCCTTTGTGGGGCTGTGGTGAGAGCCTTTATTCTTTGGAATGTCTCCTCTGAGGGAAAGCAAGATGACTTGAAAAGGCGAGGCTGGGCTGGCTCCTCAGACTTCCGCCTCTGCCCTGCTGTGCTCTGCTCACGGTGAGACCCGCAAAACGACCATGGTCTCACTCAGTGGCATTGGGGAGCCTGCCCACAGACTGGGGAGGGCAACTGTTCAAAGGCAGATTTAGGATGAGTTATGTGAAAATTGTCTGCAACACAATTTCCCCCCCTTTCTCTCACATTGTTAGCATTTATTAAATCAATGTCTGCAGTTCCCTTCCTGTATTTAATCTGACTCACAGTTGGTGGAAAATGTTTCCCAAACCAGCCTAGAGCTGATAAATAGCACTGGCTTAACATTAATAAAGGAACAGGCTCTCGGTTGAACTAAAGCACGGGTTTAAGTAAATAATTACACAACATCTATGATTTTGTAAAAAGAATTCATGGAAATGGTTCATGTTTTTGCTTTAACTTTATGACAAATGGAGGCAATGCATTGGCAGAGAGCAACAAAATTGTTGTCTTACAAGGAAACCTTAGAGGTCTTTTCAATTCATGTAAGTAGTTATTAAGCCTTACTCAGGGCTAGACACTGTGCCTATGAAAGTCAGTAAGATGAGCTCATGGTGTTTAAACACCTCGAACTATGTTGTGGTGGTTGTTAAGTGGCATCGAGTTGGGTCTGACTCCTGGTGAGCCACGTAGGACAGAGCCAAACACTGCCCGGCCCTACATCATCCTCACAATCACTGCTGTCTTTGAGTCCATCATTGCAGCCCTGTGTCAACCTACCTCACTGAGGGTTTTCCTCTTTTTCAATAACCCTCTACTTTACCAAGAATGATGTCCTTCTCCGGGAATGATCCCTCCTGATAACATGTCCAAAGCACATGAGATGGAGTCTCACCATCCTTACTTCTAAGGAGCATTCTGGCTGTAACTCTTCCAGGACTGATCTGTTCGTTCCCCTGGCAGTCCATGGTACATTCAGCATCTTGACCAGCACCATAATTCAAAGGCGTCCACTCTTCTTCGGTCTTCTCTATTCATTGTCCAGCTTTCCCATGCATACGAGGCGATTGAAAATACCATGGCTTGGGTCAGGCGCACCTTAGTCCGCAAAGTGAGATCTTTGCTTTTTAAAAGAGGTCTTCTGCAGCAGACAAACGACGTTAGCGAGACAGATACCACCTGTGCTGACACTTGGTCCCTTCTGCACCCAAATCCACTGCCCTGTCCCCCACGGGCTGAGCCTGTGGCTGCACATCGTGGTTGGCTCCCTACTGGGATCTTCCAGTGGGAAGCTCAGGCAGGAGATGAGTGTGGGAAGAAGGGAGAAGCCAGGATGTTCCTCCTCATCTGCATGGAGGTCTCCCCCATGGCCCCATGCCCACTGAGTCGCCTGTCTATGGGCCCTGATAATATTACCCCTTCCTTTGTCCTTCCAGCTTAGGGACTTTCTCTTGTCCTCTCTCAGCCCTTCTAGGAGCTCTGCAACCAATTTCTTGAAGTAAAATACAACACTTTATATACTTCAATTCATTTCTCTATTCCTGGTTAGACCCTGGCTGATACACAACCCATTAAGTGCCATCAACTCTATCTGACTCATGTTGTTGTTGTTGTTATGTGCCGTTGAGTCGAACCTGACTCATAGCGACCCCTCCTTGGGTTTCCGAGGCAGTATCACTATGGAAGTAGGATTGCCCAACCTTCCTTCCGAGGAGTGGCTGGTGGGTTTGAACCGCCAGCTGTCTGGTTAGCAGGCAAGTGTCTTAGCCACTGTGCTACCAGAGCTCTCATCTGACTCATAGTGACCTTATTTACAGGACAGAGTAGAACTGCCACTGGGTTGCCAAGACTGTCATCATTATGGGAGCAGAGTGCTACATCTTTCTCCTATGGAGCGGCTCTTGGGTTCAAACCACCCACCTTTTGGTTAATAGCCAAGTATTTAACCACTATGCTACCAGGGCTCACCTATTATGATATATGTTGTTGTTGTTTGCCGTCGAGTCGGCCCCGACTCATAGCGACCTCTCCTTGGGTTTCCGAGGCAGTATCGCTACGGAAGTAGGATTGCCCAACCTTCCTTCCAAGGAGTTATGATAATATAGTATAGTATATACAGACTAGCAGTTTGAACAAACATGCTTAAGAGCTATAAGTGGACATACAGAGAAAAAATTTTGCTAGGAGTTTGGACAAGGAGTTCTGGTGGTTAAGGCATTTGGTTACTAACCAAAAGGTCAGTGGTTCAAACCCACCAGCTGCTTTATGCAAGAAAGATGAGGCAATCTGCTTCCAGAAAGATTGACAGCCTTGGAAACCCTGTGGGGGTCACTATGAGTTGGAATTGACTCAGTGGCAGTGAGTTTGGTTTTAGAGTTTGGGAGTGTGGACAAGACTCCACTTCCATGGAGGCTGTCGCTCCCTTCATGGTGAAACCTGAAAGATGTTGAGTGTTTGGTCCATGAAAGGTGAACAGAATTGCAACAGCTGAGGAAAAGGGAAGAAGGGTATCCACATCAAACCTTTCAAAAATAGCATGGTGCGAACACAGGATGTAAGGAGCTCTGGTGGTGCAGTGCCTAATGCATCTGACTGCTAACCAGAAGGTTGGTGGTTCAAACCCACCAGCCACTCCTAGGAAGGAAAATGAGGCAATCTACTTCCATAAAGATTTACTGCCTTAGAAATCCAATGGGGGTTGCTATGAGTCAGAATTGACTTGATGGCAGTTTTGTTTGTTTGTTTGTTTTGAAACACAGGGTGTAGTGAGAGACAGGGTTGTTAAGAGGGTAGGGAAATGCTTATTATGGGGGACTTGAAAGCCATTCTCAGGCATTTGGGCTTTCCTCTGTAGGGAGCTGGGAAGCTGATCACATTTCTAAGCAGTGGCAGGTTGTGCTGCAGAGTAAAATGTGGAGTGGAGGAGGTGATAACATGAAGATCATTGAGAGCAAATGTGACAAGGGTCAGAACTAGCAGAGCAGCAGATTGGAGTGTCGAGGGGGGTGGATTTGCAGGACACACCGACAGAGGAAAGGACAGGATTGGAGACAAATGGAGAAGCACAATGATGCTTGTAAGCACACACACAAAGACCTAACCAAACCCACTGCCAGCGAGTCGATTCCAACTCATAGTGACCCCTATTGGGTTTCCTAAGGCTACCAATCTTTACAGAAGCAGACTGCCTCATTTTTCTTCCAGAGGAGTGGATGGTGGATTCAAATCACTGACTTTTTGGTTAGCAGCCAAATGCCTTAACCACTGTACCACCAGAGCTCCTTTTAGTACATGTTGTTGTTGTTGTTATGTGCCGTCGAGTCAAACCCGACTCATAGCGACCCCTCCTTGGGTTTCCGAGGCAGTATCACTATGGAAGTAGGATTGCCCA
>NW_006921679.1:9252927-9266753 GCF_000298275.1 Orycteropus afer afer | reverse complement strand
AAAGCCCAAACCACACCCACTGCCATGGAGTTGATTCTGACTCACAGCGCCCCTAGAGGACAGAGTGGAACTGCACCACAGGGTTTCCAAGGCTGTCAATCTTTACAGAAGCAAAGCCCAAACCACACCCACTGCCATGGAGTCGATTCTGACTCACAGCGCCCCTAGAGGACAGAGTGGATCTGCCCCAGAGGGTTTTAAGGCTGCCAATCTTTACAAAAGCAAGCAGACTGCCTCCTCTTTCTCCTGTGGAGAGGCTGGTGGATTCAAACACCTGACCTTTTGGTTAGGAGCCAAATGCTTTAACCACTGTAGTACCAGAGCTCCTTGGAAAAGTATACACAGTATACAATCTGTCATTTCAGCCACTATCAAGTGGCCAACGTGGTGGCCTTGATCACATTCACAATGTTGTTCAACCATCCCCATTATGTTTCCCTGATTTTCTCTTCAGTCCAGACAGATGTTCTGTACTCTGGAAGCAGTAACTTCCCGTACTTCTCTGCCACAGTTACCCCTAATCTCCTTTCTGTCTCCGTGCATTTGCTTTTCCAAGTATTTCTTATGAATGGGGTCACACAATATTCGCCCTTTTGCAACGGATTCATTTCACTCAGCATAAAGTTCTCAAGATTCATCCTGTTGTGACATGTATTGGAACTTCATTTGTTTTTAATTGTACAATAATATTCCATTGTGTGATTATACCACATTTTGTTTATGCAGGCATCTGTTGATGGACACTTGGGCTGTTTCCACCTTCTGGCTCTTATGAATAATGCTGCAATGAACTCTGGTGTACAAGTAGCCTCCATTGACTCTTGAAGACAGAAATGTAAGTGTAGGCACTTTAGTAACTTGTTTGAAATAACACAGGAAAATATAGCTAAGTGAGAGTTGTTGGAGGTGCTGTTGGGTTGGCTCTGACCCAGGGAACCCGTGTACATCAGAATGAAACACTGCCCTGGTCTGCACCACCCTCACAATCCTTGCTATACTTGAGTCCACCACCACAGCCGCTGTGTCCGTTCATTTCATTGATGGCCTTTCCCATTTTCACTGACCCGCTACTTCTCCAGGTATTGGTACCTCTGACAACATGACCAAAGTAAGAGAGACAAAGCCTGGCCATTCTCGCTTCCAAGGACCATTCCGGCTGCACTTCTTCCAGGACGGATTTGTTAGTTCTTCTCACAGTCCATGGTACATTCATGGTTCACTGAATCCAAGGTACAGAGAGAGAGTGGAACCCCGTTTTGTCTGCCTTCACAGATCACATTGTATTCAGTAACACACTACAGCATTTCAGTGGCGTCACAAACACCTCTGCCCTGACGGACTTGTTAACACTCATTCAATGAACATTCCATGTGAAATGCCAGACACGAGGTGAGTGCCCAATGTTATAATTTTGAGGGGGGAGACCTACCTTTAAATGCACCTTGATTAGAATTAGAACCCAAACCTCACAGGAGGATTTTACTATGTAGTATATAAGTGGATAACCAGGCAATCCTAAAACAACAGCAACAACAAACCAAGCCGTTCTGACTCACGGTGACCCCCGGTGTGTCTCAGTAGAACTACCCTCTGGAGGGTTTACACAGCTATGACCTTTCGGAAGTGGATCCCCACATCTTTCTTCTAAGGTGTCTTTGGGTGGGTTCGTATCACCAACCTTTCGTTCAGTAACCAAACGTTTAACTACTTATATTACCGAGGGACTGCGCCATATTTACGGAAGTGATTTTTTAAAAAAAATTCTCTAAGGATCTCCACAGAGGGCCAATTTGTTTGTAAGCTAGCTGGCAATTTGGGCTCACAAAGAGTGAGATCATGTTAGGTTTGAGGGCTCATTCAGTGGGACCTTTGAAATAAAAATGTCCGTTTGCTAGGAACGAACTCTGTGCTTTTGAGATAAGAGCCAACGCTGTTGATTTTCATTATCTACAAGTTCTGGAACCATTTGACCCATACCTGATGACTGCCCAAAGGAGCTCTGGTGGTGTAGCGGATAAGGCTCTGGGCTGCTAACCAGGTCTGTGGTTCAAACCCACCAGCTGCTCTGACGGAGAAAGATGAGGCAATCCACTTCTGTAAAGACTGACAGCCTTGGAAACCCAATGGGGGTCGCTATGAGTTGGAGGAAGATGAGGCAATCTATTTCTGTAAAGACTGACAGCCTTGGAAACCCAATGGGGGTTGCTATGAGTTGGAATTGACCCATGACAATGGGTTTGGTTTTTGGTTCTATAATGGTCTTTAATCTGCCCAGCTACTAACTCATTCTTCAGAAACCACGTATTCCTTTCAAACTCCTTTCTGATCTCCAGGATAAACTCTAATGAGTCTCAGCACATTTCCTCCTGCTTAAGCCCAAATTAGTGCCCTGTCCTGGGCTCCCAGTGGGCAGCCTGGGACATCACAGAGCCCTGGCTGAGCAAACTCTTTGGAGTCTCCACAAATCACCCTAGTGCCTGTTCCGCTGACAAGGCCTGTCCCATTATGTGTTACAGCATGAGCACTAGCCGTGGAGGGCCAGCTATGCCACGGAGCAGGCATTACAATAATGCCTGGTAATTAAAAGAGGTACTTATGTGGATCTGGATGAACATTGCAAGAAACCTTGGCCCTTTTGTGAACCTGGAAAGTCTATTGTTCTCAGCCAGGCCCAACCAATTACCATCTTTGACCAATCCCTGTCAGCTGGGGTTTGAAAAAAGAGAGAAAAGGGGTCACTCAGATGCTAATTTAGATACAATTGTGTCAGGGCAGGTTTTTTTTTTTTTTTTTTGAGGGGTGGGGGTCTGGCTCTAAAGAACCCATGGGGGTTTAATGAAGCAAACAGCTTGGGCCCCAGTGACCCTGCAGGGGCAATTTAAAAAAGGCCCCTCTGTGTTCCTGTGCCAAGTAGCACAGGGGTATCAGAAGAAGAAGCCCTTCTTTTTAAAAAAAGGGGGGAAAAAATTAAGAGAGGGATAATTATCCGTTTAATCTGCTCATTAAACAAATCTCTCAGGCGGACTTAACATGAATTAGCACTTCTTTAAAAAGGTAAAATGTGACATACAGCAGAGAGCTCAGATAATTTGGAAGGTCACACGTCTTCATTATAAGCTCAACTGTTGTAAATGTATTCATATTTGAAGATATTGAGCAAAGACCACCACCTTTATTCAGCCTTCGGTGTAAGAAGATGTGCTCTCCTGATTGCAAAATGAAACAAAACAATCCAAAAATGATCCAAACACAAGCTAACTACAGTAGACACTCTTTGTTCCGTGTTTTCTTTTTTGTGTGTGTGTGTTTGTTAATTCTGATTTCGGTGAAAATTTACAGAGCAGACTCATTTTCCATACAGCGGCTCACACACACTTGGTCTCATGACATTGACTGCAATTTCCCACAATGCAACAGCTCCCCACCCACTTCCTTCCCATAGTTACCTCTTCCCTGCGTCCTTCTCTCCATGCATTCCTGCCCCCTGAGCTGTCTCCCTGTGCATACACAGCCCTCCTATTCGCCCATGTTTCATATTTTTCAAACATAGGAATTAAGGAGAAAAAAAATCTATTCCATTGACTTCCCACCTAACATCCAATATGCTAGCACAAAAAAACCAAATCAAACTGTACATATATAGGGGTGTGTATATATACACATATATATGTATATATACACATATATATGTATATATACACATATATATGTATATATACATACACACACATATGTATGTATACACACACGCACACACACATATATATACATACATATATGTAAACCAAACTCACTGCTGTTGAGTCAATTCCAACTCATAGCAGCCCCTCCTTGGGTTTCTGAGGCAGTATTACTACGGAAGTAGATTGCCCAGCCTTCCTTCCGAGGAGTAGCTGGTGGGTTTCTTCCTTCCGAGGAGTAGCTGGTGGGTTTGAACTGCCAGCCTTCTGGTTAGCAGTCAAGTGTCTTAGGCACAAACATATATATATATACATATTTTTTTTTTTTTTGCTATGAGTCCAACTGACTTGACGGCAGTGAGTTTGGTTTATGTCTATATCTATCTATATATATATTTGCTATGAGTTGAATTGACTTGATGGCAGTGAGTTTCGTTTATCTCTCTCTCTCTCTATCTATCTATATATATCTCACTCTATCTATGTATATATCTTGGAAGGAAGACTGGATAATCTACTTCTGTAGTTACACCGCCTCTGAAGCCCAAGGAGGGGTCGCTATGAGTCGGCCTGACTTGACGGCAGTGCGTTTGGTTTTTTTGAGATATCTATAAAACCCACAAGTGGGTTCTTCGAGGTGCCTCTGGGTGCACTTGGACCCCCAACCTCATGGTTCACAGATGAGCACTTAACCACTCGAGCCCCCCAGGGATATCAGCTAAAATATCCTTATTTCAGTAAGTGCTTAAATAAAGACTTAATGTATGTGTATTACTGACGAGCAAGAAACTTCAACATTCAAGGGTCATTTCACAAAATCTAAACATTCAATTAAACAATCATTAAAAATGTAATACTATGATTCAATTTGAAGTCATGTGTAAAATATGTACCTTTTATTTTCTACTCTTTAATGCTGTTGGCCCCTCTTATCACCCAGACAGTATTTTCCCTTTATGGCCTATTTTTTAGAAGTTAAGCATTATACACCAAACTTACTCAAAATCATTGGGTCAACTGTCTCTACTACAGAAGGGCCCAGAAAGGAAAATGCTACAGAAGTCAATGGAACAAGGATAAGCAGTGAATAGAACAGGCACTCCTCTAAATTCCATTTTTCTTCTGACAAAGGCAGAAGCCATTTGGTGTTTGAAGTGTTTTCTCCATTTCAAACTTGGTGCCTGAACCGTTAAGTCATGCTAGCTTTGGCTCAGCCCACTCCGGGTTCAAACCAAGTGAAGCCTGAAGTCACCTTGCAGCAACTGCAGCCGCCATGGGACCTCTGGAATTCGTGTGCACCGAGCTTCCAAGGGAACAGCTGTTGGAGAATGCTGTTACCAGACACCTCCAAGGAACTGGGGCCTCTGCGACACTCTATCCATTCCCAGTGGGACAAGCAATCTCCGCTTCACTACTTTCTTGCAAGACAAGACGTTGCAAAGATGAAAGCATCCAAGATCAGTCCAAGGACTAATGGGGAAACCTTCAGTCTCTGCAGTTCTGGCCAGACAACATAACTCAGTGCCTTGAAACTTTGCTCAACGAACCTAAGACAGTGTCACCACAAAACTAAAGGGCTCAGTGTTTGTCTGCCTCCAGAAATGACAGAAACCACTGTATTCAAAACCTGCTATCGTCAGTGTAGAAGCAAAGAAAGTGCCTCAGTGGGAAACCATCTGGCTACCTTTAAATGAGGTTTCAACAGCATATCTTGAATGACAGCATTTACAGGAATGATTTCAGTTTCAATAGTCTGGGAGGGCAGATGTCAGACCAAGATTTCATTTGTCACCATCAAAATGTGAACTAGAAAAATCTGTCCAGGACATGGAAATAAGTCAACTTCGTAAAATGAAAAAGCAACGCGACACAGAGCGTGAACCTTAATGTAAACTATGGGCTTTAGTTAATAATGACGTATCATTATGGGTTCATCAACCGTAATCAGTGTACCACACTAATGCAAGACGTTAGTAGGGGGGTCTGGGCAGAGAAATGAAGTGCAATATGGAAACTCTCTGGACTTTCTTCGTTACTTTTCTTTAAACCTAAAACTTCTCTAACAAAACCCAAATAACCAAACTCACTGCTGTTGGGTTGGATTCAACTCACAGCGACCGCTCCTTGGGTTTCCGAGGTGGTAAATCTACGGCAGTAGATTGCTCAACCTTCCTTCCGAGGAGTGGCTGGTGGATTTGAACTGCCAGCTAAAGTCTAATTTTAAACAACAAAAAGCAATGCAATAAAATAAGTGAAAAGGACCCTCAATATCCTGCTTCTGTTAGGAGCTGGGATTCATGTCATGCTTTAATCCATCATGAAATTCCAAGCAAATCTCTTTTCATGTCCATTCTGTTGTGTTATTTAAGACTACAGGCCGATCCTGAGTTATGAACGAGATCTGTTCCTAACTATGTCTTTAAGAATTAGTAGCTTGAGTCAGAACAGGTGTATTTGATTCTTATTCAGCCTCATTTTAGTGCAAGAAAAGGCTCAAAGCCTTTTCCATGATTTAAAAGTTGCAATGCAGCAAGTGAAGGTGATTGTGATAAAGAATTTTTTGTGAGTAGGGGTCGATTCAACTGTTTCAAAGCAGGGCTTTGAATTGGTTCTTCTAGGTTCAGTCGTGGCTGAGGAAGCTCAAAGATGGTGGTGCCCTGCTCAAAGATGGCGGCCGAACACATGGCTCTGAATGGGCGTGGCTCTCCACAGTCCTGTCAATAATCCAATCGCATGCATCAGGGTCCCGAGAGGGCTCACTACACCTCTTCTGAGTCTCCCATCCCAGGACTTCAGCTCATAACTTTTTCCATTCAAGTTACTGTGATGAATCACCCAGATTGTAAAAATTTGGGTGTATTTGTTTTTCGCTTCATCAGCCATGATGGAACTCATTTGAAGCCCTGCATTAAAGGGCAAGTAGGAGCCGTCTGTAAGTCAGACACTTGTAACCCAGGGACGGCCTGTATGTGATGTCTGACAGCTGAAAGCACAGAGCCCTAGCCCTGGATTAGAAGTTATGTTGTTGTTATGTGCCATTGAGTTGGACCCGACTCATAGCGACCCCTCCTTGGGTTTCCGAGGCGGTATCACTACGGAAATAGATTGCCCAGCCTTCCTTCTGAGGAGTGGCTGGTGGGTTTGAACCGCCAGCCTTCTGGTTAGCAGTCAAATGCCTTAGGCACTACGCTACCAGAGCTCCTGGAATAGGAGTAAAGAAACAAAAATAAATAAATAAAAGGGAGAGGCATGAGGCGAGTCTGTAATTGCAAATGGAAAGATAGAAAATAAGTGAGAAGCTTTCTACTCAAGTTAGGTTTTTTATTTTCAGAAAATGTCATTGCTATTTTACATTAAAAAGGGGCCTTACTTACTGCCTTCAGTTTGATTTTGACTCAAAGCAGCCCCCACTGGGTTTCCAAGTCAGTAAATCTTTATGGAAGTAGATTTGCCCCATGTTCCTTCCGTGGAGCAGCTGGTGGGTTTGAACCACCAACCTTCCGGTTAGCAGCCTTAGGCACTGTGCCACCAGAGCTCCTTTAAAAGGGGACTTAGAGATCAACATGTCACTACCATGGTATTTATAAAACAGTTGCTGGACAGCTGAGCCAATTTAACCCCTTTGCTGTATAAATGACAAGATCAAGAGAGATCAAGAAGTCCAAGACTTCTGTCATAAGAAATCCATCAAACAGGACAAAATTCCAAACAACTATTAGTAAACGGTTGTCAAACTAGTGGTCTGATTTTAATGTGGCTCCTTTCAAACTAATCATGTGATGGAACGCCACGATATGCCTGTTCCTTGAATGTTTTCTCCCCAGATTTGACTGCTCACCAACCAAACACACTTATAAGGGTCTGTGCTCCAGCAGGTCCGCGTGGAGTGCAGTTCTCTACTCTGACCCCCGTGGAGTTGCCACGAGTCGGAATCAACCTAATGACGACAGGTTATGCTCCAAGCACCATGTGGGGAGAAACAGAGACCCACGACCAATCAGGGAATGGGACAGGGCTATAGGCTTTGGACTTGTGGCTGAGTCCACCCACTCCGCAGCTCTGCAGGAGAAAAGGCCTGGTGACAGACACCGGAAAAGACTGCAGCCTCGGAAACCGTGGGGCAGTTCTACTCTGACACGTGGGATCATTATGAATCGGAATTGACTCAACAGAACCCAATAACAACAGCACATCTTGAACTAACATTAGAAACAGGATTTCCTATCATAAGCCTTTCAACTTGTCACCAAACCAAAACCAAACTCACTGCCATGGAGTTGGACCCGACTCATAGAGACCCCTTCCTTGGGTTTCCAAGGCGGTATCACTACAGAAGTAGAGTGCCCAACCTTCCTTCCATGACCAATGAAACAGAAGAGGAGTGTCACTCATTGAATTCTGTCCCCCCAAAATATATGTTGGACTCCTCAACTCTAAACTTGTGGATGCAACCCCATTTGGAAATAAGGTTTTCTTTCTTGTACTAATTGAGGCCATATCAGAGTAAGGCGTATCTTAAACGTAATGCCTTTTGAGATATAAAAAAGACCAGATTAGACACAGAAAGCAAGACGCTCCGAAGGGGATAAGACAATGCCAAGTGGTGCTCACCAGGGAACCGAGGAACATGGAGGTTACAGACGCTGAGACAAAGTTCTTCCCTCAGGGCTGACAGAGACAGCCACCCTCTAGGAGCGACACCCTGAAGTTTGAGCTCTGGTGGCGTAGTGCCTAAAGCATTTGACTGCTAACCTGAAGGCTGGCGGTTCAAACCCACCAGCCACTCCTTGGAAGGAAGGTTGGGCAATCTACTTCCATAGTGATACCACCTCGGAAACCCAAAGAGGGGTCACTATGAGTCAAGTCAAGTCAATGGCAGTGAATTTGGTTTGGGCTTTGCTTCCAGTGGGTGTGGTTTGGGCTTTGCTTCTGTGAAGACTGACAGCCTCGGAAACCCAAGGAGGGGTGGCTATGAGTCGGTCAACTGGACGGCACATAACAACAACAACAGTCTCTTGAACTAGGAGAAAAGAAATTCTGTTTTTTCAAGCCATCCATGTGTGGTATCTTTTGTTCCAGCAGCACTAGCTAACCAAGACAAGGAATTAGAAAAGCAAAGGCTTGTACTGGACGCCCTGAAAAAGAAACTCCGGCAGGCAGGACAGAGGCAGAGTGGAAAGAGAGCACTGTATACAGGAAGAATGAAAACACTGATGTTGTTGTTAGGTGCCGTCGAGTCGGCTCTGACTCACAGCGACCCCGTGTACAACAGACCCACACACCGCCCGGTCCTGCGTCAGCCTCACAATCCTTGCTATACCAGAGTCCGTCGCCGCAGCCACTGTGTCAGTCCATCTCGTTGGAAGAAAGAAGGGGCCATCCACTTCTCAAACAACCGGCCAGTGAAAACCTTATGAATAGCAGCAAAACACTTCTGATATCCTACTGGAAAGCATTAATAAGAAGGCAGAAGAGGGAGGTAAGATGCTGGGTGCTGGGCAATGGGGCTGCCCAGGTAGATGAGACCAGCTGGAGGAATTCTTGAAAACTGGGTAGAATTAGTTAATCCTGGAAGAGGAAGTAAGGGAATCTCTTCAGATCCTGAGCAGAGAAATTGGATGAAAATGGTCTTCTGGAAAGGTCAAAGATGTGAGCGTGCGTCACCAAAGAAGAGACTAAAGGCAGGCAGGCAGGCAGGAAGCAATAAAGGATATGGATGTTTGCACTAGGATGGGCAAGGAAGACGTCAACAGGACTCCATGACTGAGTGGCTGTGAAGGGCAGCTAAAGGGAGGAGCAGTAAGATGATCAGAGGTTTGGAACACTGGAGTCAGGGAGCGAATGACAGGAATTTGGGAGGACTTACTTTCCAGAGGTGAGGAAGAGAAAACATGCACCTTAGGCATGTCAAGTTGGACGGAATGATAGCGCACACTGGGCACATATTTGGAAAACAGAACTACAGTCAGACTGCAGAGAGCATTTGGGTCACCATTATCCTTTTTATTTTTCTTTAAATTTTTATTGTCATTTGGGTAATGGTTTACAGAGCAAATTCATTTTCCATACAGCAGTTTATACACATTTTCTTTCATGACCTTGACTGCAACTCCCCACAATGGAACAGCTATCTTCCTATTTCCTCCCTGTAGTTACCTCTTTCCCATGTCCTTCCCTTCCATGCACTCCCCTGTGTAAACACTGCCCTTCTGTTCTCCCACAAATGATGGCTCCAAGGAGTGTATCTACCTGATGTAAATGTTCACCTCATATGCCTGCCTGTTGTTTGGCTGCAAGCCACAGGAGTGAGTTCAGTTCTAGACCTGAAAGGTAACTAGGGGCCATAGTCTCACCAGGCTCTATCAGACCAGCAAACCTGGTCTTTTTTTTTTTTAATCACCATAACCTCTTGACAGAAAGATTTTCTTGAGGAGAATCAACAAAGAACAAAGAGAAAACATGTAAGACTTGGGAATAAGACACAAAAGCGTATGGAACACTTATGTGTCATTGGCTTTCTTATAAGTTCCATTATTTAGTGTACAAAATAAATAAATAAATAGATAGATAGATAAATAGATAAATAAATAAAAACAAGGTCAGGGGAGGGCAGACCATGGAAGAGGCAGGAAGGGAAGACAGGAGAGTTCAAAGTCATAGAGGCTTTCCTCCAGGGAATCAGAAGTCAATAAACCAAACCAAACCAAACCAAACTATCACTTGCCATCAAGTTGATTCCAACTCATAGTGAGCCCCACTGGGTTTCCAAGGCTGTAAATCTTTACAGAAGCAGATTGCCTCATCTTCCTTCTGCAGAGCAGCTGGTGAGTTTGAATCACGAATCTTCTGGTTAGCAGCCAAATGCCTTACTCACTAAGCCACCAGAGCTCCTTCAGAAGTCAGTAGGATAATACTGTTTGCCAGCAGGCAGAGGAGAACCAGGCTGGTGACAGGCACTGGGTATGGAGTTTATGTGGCAACTCATGACCTCTGTATTCCCACAGTAGAAACCCAGGTGGCATTCAGGGAGAATGGTGAGGAATGGAGGCAGAGAAGAAACCCAAGACTCAAGGACTTTTGACAGCAATGCAATGGAGAAATGAGAGAAGCAAAGAGGGTTAGCATAAAGGGCAAAGGTTTGATTCTACTTAATTTTTTACTGCCTTTGTTCATGAAATAACAGGAGAAACTGGAAGAGTGAAAGATAAAAGCAAATGAAGAAAAAGAGAGGAAGAGGGAGTAGGAAGAAAAGTTAAATCTGGAAGGGGGAGAAAGAGCTAACCTTCAGAAATGTGTACACAACAGAGTTCTGGTGAAGCAGTGGTGAAAGCATTTGGCTGCTAACCTAAAGGTTGGTGGTTTGAACCCACCAGCCATACCATGGAAGAAAGATGAGGCAGTCAGCTTCTGTTAAGACTGACAGCCTTGGAAGCCCTGTGGGGCAGTTCCACTCTGTCCTCTAGGGGCGCTGTGAGTCAGAATCGACTCCACGGCAGTGGGTTTGGTTTGGGCTTTACTTCTGTAAAGATTGACAGCCTTGGAAACCCTGTGGGGCAGTTCCACTCTGCCCTCTAGGGGCGCTGTGGGTCAGAATCACCTCCACTTCCCTGGGTTTGGTTTGGGCTTTGCTTTGACAGCCTTGGAAACCCTATGGGGCAGTTCTACTCTGTCCTATAGGGTTTCTATGAGTTGGAATTGACTTGATGGCAGTGGGTTTGGTTTTTGGTTTGGTATATAGGAGATGCCAATTAAAAGTCTTCCTTTACATTATTATTATTATATATATATTTTAAAGTAT
Organism: Orycteropus afer afer; assembly: GCF_000298275.1. Taxonomy (NCBI): domain Eukaryota; kingdom Metazoa; phylum Chordata; class Mammalia; order Tubulidentata; family Orycteropodidae; genus Orycteropus; species Orycteropus afer. The sequence goes on along the minus strand of NW_006921679.1, from coordinate 9,255,275 downwards.
CTAAGAGGGTTACCTGCTGAAAGAGAGGATTGCTGCATTGAGCCAGCCTCTCACATCAGAATAAAATGCAACCCGGGGCCAGCACCATCCCTGCAGTTGGTTGGGATGCAGATCATCGCCCTTTCTTCCTGGTCCATCTTAGTCTGGGAGCTCCACTGAAACCTATGCAGCATCCCAGCAGCACACAGCATCCACTGACCGACGGATGATGGCTGCATATGAGGTGCACTGACTGGGAATTGAACCCCGGTCTCCTGGATGGAAGGTGAGAATTCTACCACTGGACCACGAACGTCCCCACTAAGAGTCCAAACCCACTGCTGTGGAGTCAATTCTGAGTTATACGGACCCTACAGAACACAGCAGAACCGGCCCATAGTGTTTCCAAGGCTGTAATCTTTTCAGAAGCAGATTGTCACATATTTCTCCCACAGAGAAGCTGGTGGGTTTGAACTGCCAACCTCTAAGTGCTTAACCACTGCACTATCAGGGCTCCTCTGAAGGAGAGAGTAACCACTGCCGTTGAGTTGATTCTGACTCATAGTGGCTCCCATTGGGTTTTCAAGGCTGTAAATCTTCACAGCAGCAGACTGCCTCATCTTCCTCCCACAGAGCAGCCAGTGGTTTGAACTGCCAACCTTCTGGTTACAGCCAAATGTCTTACCCACTGTGCCACCAGAGCTCCCTGAAAGAGAGTGTAGTAGAGATTAAATTAAGGACTTCAGGAAAGAGGAAAAGGTGGACAACGTTTCCAGGTGAAAAAGATAAATAAATTAAGAAGAAACAGGTATTGTGTGTTCTCTCTTCAATATCAAAGGACCAGGACTGGACATACATGCCTCTCCTTAGAGGTGTCAATGTGTGTGTGTGTGTGTGTGTGCAGGTATCTAGCTACTGAATACTCAAGAAATTCCAATCCAGGCATTCCACTTCATTTAGATCAATTTTGTTTTGGTACACTAGTTAAAGAACTAGAGTTTGCATATTCAACATTTACTAATTTTCTAGATTTTGAAGAAAAAATGTTGGAACCTCCCTATTCTTTACAAGTGTAGAATCTCATGGGCAGTGGACGCAGACATGGAGAATGAAAATGGAATAAAATATGAATAAGCTAGGCACACATTATAAAAGTAACCATTAATTACTGACAGGTGGGTGGAAGAAAAAGCATAGAAGGAAAACATTATACTTAAATGTTGACATGTGAATCAAAACTTTGAAAGTACACATAGTAACCCTCCAGAGAGTGGGAAGACAGTACTTCAGGCTGACAGAGGCCTGTGCAAGGGCGGGGGAACGTGATGCAGCATAAGATGCTTGGGAAAACATGAAGGCTTCCAGGAGGCTGGCAAGAAGGGTGCAGGTAAACAGGGACGTGAGTGGCAGGATGCAAAAAGGAAAGGTCTTCAGGTCTGAGCCACACCAAGTCTCAAATGGAAGGAGTCTGGGTATATGATTCAATAGGAAAATGGAGACCTGGTCAAGAACGTTCAGCCAGGATGATATCCGTGGTTGAAAACATCACTCTGGAAGTGGTGGCTCTCAACCTGCACTCACCCATCCCCTCTCTCACCTCCAACCTCTGTGTGTGTGTGTGTGTGTGTGTGTTTGTGGGGGGGGGGGAATGGGGAATTGTATCATAATTAGTCAATATGTTTGATGTGCTGATACTGAGGGGCCTATGAGAGATACTTTTGAGTTGTGGCGTTGGTGAAGAAGAATGAAAGTCCCATGGACTGCCAGAAGAACAAACAGATCTGTCCTGGAAGAAGTGCAGCCAGAATGCTCCCTGGAAGTGAGAATGGCCAGACTTCGTCTCCCCTACTTTGGTCATGTGGTCAGAAGGGACTAATCCCTGGAGAAGGACATCATGCTTGGCAAAGTGGAGGGTCAGCAAAAAAGGGGAAAGCCCTCAACGAGATGGACTGACACAGTGGTTGGAACAATGGGCTCAGGTATAGCAAGGATTGTGAGACTGGCACAGGACTGGGCAGTGTTTCTTTCTGTTGCACATGGGGTCACTATGAGTCAGGGACAACTCAATGGCATCTAACAACAACATGAGAGTACGGAAGGAGTCCTGAAGTGGTTGAGTGCTTGGTTGCTAACCAAAAAGTTGGTGGTTCACTCCATGGGAGAAAGAGATGTCAGTCTGTTTCTGTAAAGATTGACAGCCTTGTAAACCTTATGGGGCACTTCCATTATGTCCTCTAGGGGTGCTGTGAGTCAGAATCGATTCCACGGCAGTGGGTGTGGTTTGGGCTTTGCTTCTGTAAAGACTGACAGCCTGGGAAACCCTGTGGGGCAGTTCCACTCTGTCCTCTAGGGGCGCTGTGAGTCAGAAT
>NW_006921679.1:9247966-9252648 GCF_000298275.1 Orycteropus afer afer | reverse complement strand
GATTGACAGCTTTGGAGACCCTGTGGGGCAGTTCCACTCTGTCCTCTAGGGGCGCTGTGAGTCAGAATGGACTCCACAGCAGTGGGTGTGGTTTGGGCTTTGCTTCTGTAAAGATTGACAGCCCTGAAACCTTACGGTGCAGTTCCACTCTGTCCTCTATGAGTCAGAATTGACTTGATGGCAGTGGGTTGGTTACTGAGAGTATGATATATAGTGTCTATCCATAAGAAGCAAAGAATAGAGTATAAATACGATGTGTCTGATATTTCTTTTTTAGATCATGAGTGTTTGAAACAACCAGTTATATACATTCAGTTGAAATGCCTGGTCACAGCATAGTAGCAGAATCATCACTTTAAAAAATAAGACTTGTCCAGCAGTTTTCACTGGGTGTGGGTGTGTGTGGCTGTTCTGCATCATGGTGAACAACATCTTCTCCTCCTCAGTTTACTCTTCTGTATAAATGCTCTAAATATTCTATTTGTATAGAAAAATGCCCAGTGTTCCCCAAGTCTTTGAGTATGGGGAGATAAGACTGATACTTCACTGTGCAGTTTAAAAAAAAGAGTACAGAATTAGCATACTACTTGGCAGTCAGATAATGTCTTCCGACTGAATTGCACTTGCTTTTGGAAATGAAAATGAAGAGATGATGAGAAGGGAAATGGTTTCCTGACAATCTGTTGAGCAACCTTCAATTCCTTTCCTGTTCGGTGAACATTTTTGTTGTCCTCACGTTCTTGTTTTGTTTGACTGTGAACTAAAAGAAATTTTTTTTTTTTTTTTTTGCTCTTCTTTATTTTTTTTTTTTTTTTTTTTAATAACTACTAGGCTAGTTCCGTAATAGATCTGTTGTTGTTAGGTACCACTGACTTGGTTCGGACTCGTAGCAAATATGTACAACAGAACGAAACACTGTCCATTCCTCCTTTACACTTGTCGCCATGTTTGGGCCCATTGTTGCAGCCACTGTGTCAATGCCTGTTGTTGAGGGTGTTTCTCTTTTTTGCAGACCCTCCGCTTTACCAAGCACGATAACCTTCTCCCGGCATGGTCCCTCCTGACAACATGTTCAAAGTACTTAAGACAAAGTCTTCTCATCTTCCCTTCTAAGGAGCATTCTGGCTGTACCTCCTCAAAGACAGATGTGCTCATTCTTTTTGCAGTCCATGATATAGTCAGCATTTTCTGTCAACACCACAATTCAAAGGCTTCCATTCATCTGTGGGCTTCCTTATTCATTGTCCAGCTTTTGCATGCATATGAGGTGACTGAAAATATCCTGGCTTGGGTCAGGTGCACCTTCTCAGTCCTCTAAGTGACATCTTTGCTTTTTAACACTTTAAAGAAGTATTTTGTACCAGATTTTCCCAATGGAATGTTGCTGTTGTTGTTAGGTGCCATTGAGTCAATTCTGACACACAGTGACCTCACGGCCAGCAGAATGAAAGAGTGCTCAGTCCTGTGCCACCCTCACAATCCCTGCTACGCTTGAGCCCATTGTTGCAGCCACTGTGTCAATCCATCTTGTTGAGGGCCTTCCCCTTTTTCTCTGAGTCTCCCCTTTACCAAGTACGATATCCTTGTCCAGGGAATGGGCCTTCTGAACACATGGCCAAAGTAGGTGAGACGAAGTCTGATCATTATGGTCTGTAAGAAGGCAATGTAACACACTGCCATAGAGTTGGATCCGACTCATAGCGACCCCTCCTTGGGTTTCTAGGGCGGTAGCACTACGGAAATAGATCGCCCAACCTTCCTTCGGAGGAGGCTGTTGGGTTTGAACCGTCGGCCTTCTGGTTAGCAGTCAAATGCCTTAGGCACTATGCCACCAGAGCTCTCATTCTTCTGGTTGTTGTTGTTGTTGTTATGTGCTGTCGAGTTGGACCCGACTCATAGCGACCCCTCCTTGGGTTTCTGAGGCAGTATCACTATGGAAGTAGATTGCCCCATCTTTCCTCCAAGGAGTGGCTGGTGGGTTTGAACCACCAACCTTCTGGTCAGCAGTCAAGTGCCTTAGGCACTACGCTACCAGAGCTCCATTCTTCTGGTAGTCCATGGTATTTTTAGTATTCCTCATTTACTGTAATCTGCTGTTTGATTTCTTGACTGCTGCTTCCATGGTCATTGAGATTGTGGATTTAAGTAAACTTTTCCTTGGATTAAACTAGAACTAAATTCCTATGAATTATCTTTATTCTGGCCTCTTCAGGTTTGGCAGATGAGCTAAAGACTTACAAGGCTGTGCACAAGATACTTTCATCTAAGTCATGTTTATGTGCATTTTTAATAGGAGATGTTCCCTTGGGCGTCTGGTGGTGATCCGCTGTCAGAATAAGATCATTTACAAATAATCACCATGTCCTGCTTGAAGACTGTTTTCTGCCAACAGGCCGGAAGAAGCTCAGAGGAGTGACTGTAGTTTAGCTAATAAACTCTGGAGTGAAATCCAATCTAACCTTGAAATCTCAGCCATCTGTAGCAATTTCTGTGTTAACAACACAAGTTTATGGCATGCCTGTTAGCTCCTCTCGAGGAGCACTGGTGGCACAATGGTTAAGTGTTTGGCTGCTAACCTGAAGGTTGGCAGTTCGAACCCTCCCAGAGGCTCTGCAGGAGAAGCACCCGGTGATCTGCTTCTCTAAAAACTATGTTCAAGAAGGCCACTAAGGGGACCTTTCTACTCTTGCCATATAGGGTTTCTGGGAACAGAATCGACCCCATGGCATCCAACAACAAAAGCCGCTCCTTCCAGCAAATAACTTCTGAAATGACCTTGTTCCTGCTTCAAGGATTTGTAGATGAACATAATGGTTGCTATGAGTTGGATCTGACTCGATTGCAGTGTGTTGTGTATGTTTGTTATAATGGAAAAAGTGAATAATAAAAAAACAAACAAACAAAAAACTCACTGTTGATTCTGACTCAGAGCGACCCCTCCTTGGGTTTCCAAGGTGTTATCTCTATGGAAGTAGATTGCCCCATCTTCCTTCTGTGGAGTGGCTGGTGGGTTTGAACCACCAGCTTTCTGGTTAGCAGTCAAGTGCCTTAGGCACTATGCTACCAGAGCTCCCAATGGAGGTTACTATGAGTTGGAATTGACTCGATGGCAGTGGGTTTATTTTTTTCAATATTGATATAAATTTAATGATCAACTATTTTTAAAATAAAATAAACATCCACAGCATGTAATACTTAATTCTTCTGATGGAATTCCCATACATATTGACATTAGGTGTTGGAGAAGAATGCTCCAAGTACCATGGTCTGCTAAAAAGACTAACATATCTGTCCTGGAAGAAATCAGCTGGAATGTTCCTTGGAAGCGAGAATGGCCAGACTTCGTCTCGCCTCCTTTGCTGTGAGAAGGAACCATTCCCTGGAGAAGGATGTCATGCCTGGTAAAGTGGAGGGTCAATGAAGAAGGGGCGGGCCCTCAGTGAGATGGACTGACGGTGGCTGCAACCATGGGCTCAGGTACAGCAGGGATCACCAGGCTGGCACAAGGCCGGGTGTGTTTCGTTCTGTGGTACCTGGGGTCGCTCCAAGTTGGAGACGACTCGACAGCCCCTAATGACAGCATTGACGTTTCTCGCTCCAAGTGCCACATATGATTGTTCTCCCTTTGACAGAAACAGAAATGCCACTCAGGAGAAGTTCTCTGCCACAGGGCTCCCTGAGCCCCTTCAGTTGACTCTGTTATTTCTTTTTCCTCCTCTTCAAACAGACTCTAAACTCCTTTTACCCCCCATTCTACTCACTAAGCCTGTGGCCCAACACTATCGCCCACTTGCCATGTCACCCAGGCTGGCAGAAGCCTTGAGAAGGGCTGCTTCTCCCGGGTCCGGCATTTTCACTAACTCTCACCTGCGTTCCTGGTCACCAGCAGCAACCTTCTCTACACTCACACCGAGAGGGCAGCGGTGGTTGAATGCTAGAATTCTCACCTTCCATGCAGAAGACCCAGGTTCGCTGCCTGGCCAATCCACCTCACATGCCGCTACCAGCCATCTGCCAGTGGAAGCCGGCATGTTGTTACGATACCAGACAGGTTTCAGCAGAACTTCCAGATGAAGGTGGAGTAGGAAGAAAACCCGAATGTGAGGATGATGCAGGACTAGGCAGGGTCTCCTACCTTTGTGCACAGCGTCACCTTGAGTTGGGAGGTGGTTCACCAGCAGCAGCAACAACACTTATACTAAGACAATAGCCATTTGATGGCTACATCCTTAAGTTTGCTAGAAACAATCCAAAACTCAGCCCTATCCAAGATTTATTATCCTTAACACTCTGTGCTGACATTTCACACTCTTTGTCTTGGGTATTTTTGACCATGAGTGTCTATCAGGGGTCACTGAATCATTTGTTTTCACAAGAGAAACAGTCAAACACACAAAAGGTGATCTAGCCTGCAGCCCAAGACAAGTCTTTGGGGCCATCTAATGGGTGGTGATGGAGCAGGGGAAGACAGGGAGAAGCTTCTAGCCATGAACTAGGGAGAGCACTGCACCTGCACTATGTACACATAAAACCTTCCCAGAATACAATTCGCACAGGTGGGAGAAAGGAGAAGAGGCATTGAGAAGTGTGCCTGGGAGGAGAGTTTCCACTGCTGCGATGCTGACTCACAGCGCCCCTAGAGGACAGAGTGGAACTGCCCCAGAGGGTTTCCAAGGCTGTCA
>NW_006921679.1:9232665-9247321 GCF_000298275.1 Orycteropus afer afer | reverse complement strand
GGAAGTAAGGTTGGGCAATTTACTTCTGTAGTGCCTCGGCAACCCAAGGAGGGGTCGCTAGGAGTCAGGCCCGACTCGACGGCACACAACAACAATCTTTATGGAACCAGATTGCCTTGTCTCTCTCATGCAGAGCAACTGATAGATAGGTTTGAACTACCAACCTTTCAGTTAGTGCTTTAACCACTGTACCACCAGAGATCCTATAGGGTCACTGTGAGTCTGAAGCAACTTGACTGCAACTATCAAAAAAAAACCACGTTTTGTTTCTTAATAAAAAGTAAATCTCAAAGACAATGTAGCTTGCAATATGAACGTTATTATAGCTTCCCTAGGTTAAACCCAAGGAGCTCTGGTGGTATACTGTTTAGGGCATTTGGCTGCTAACCAAAAGGTCAGTGGTTCTAACCTACCAGCTGCTCTGTGGGAGAGAGATGAGGCAGTCTGCTTCTGTAAAGATTTACCACCTTGGAAACAAAATGAGGGTCGCTGTAAGATGGAATTGACTCGCTCGTAGTGAGTTTGGTTTTTGGTTCAGAGTTTAACTGCAGCAGAGAGAAGCAATACTTGTAAAAAAGAGAGAGCAAGCCACTTTCCAATCCTCTGACCGACAGCAAGCGCGTGCCATGTCCCATAATATGATTCTTCTTCACTCCAGATCCTCATTTTCTGAGCTCTGCTGAGTTGTAAAAATGTGTTCCAGGTTGTAACGTGACTTAACCTGAGAGTAATACATTAAAACAAAGTTTCATAACATCTGCCATGTCATTTCTAAGCAATACCTTCTGTTTCCACTGAACTTAAACACAGCTTTGCTTTTAAAAGCTACATTTCATAGGGCTTTCTTCAGCTGTGTAGATATTCACTGCTGGCCATAAAAGACTCCTACTTTACAAAATGATAATAATAATAAAAAAGGCTCCTAAATGTTTTAGCATTTCTGCTCCAGGAACTTAGCTGACAGTCAGTCTGTCCCACAAGAATAAAGTACAAAAAATAGTTCCGCAAAGTATCATCTCAGAACTCAAAACGTATTTCCATGAGATGTCTGTTGTTGTTGTTATGTGCTGTCGAGTCAGACCCAACTCATAGTGACCCCTCCTTGGGTTTCCGAGGCAGTATCACTACGGAAGTAGATTGCCCCATCCTCCTTCTGAGGAGTGGCTGGTGGGTTTGAACCTCCAGCCTTCTGGTTAGCAGTCAAGTGCTTTAGGCACTACGCTACCAGAGCTCCTATGAGATATCTGTTGTTGTTGTTGTTATGTGCCGTCGAGTCAGACCCAACTCATAGTGACCCCTCCTTGGGTTTCCGAGGCAGTATCACTACGGAAGTAGGATTACCCAACCTTCCTTCCGAGGAGTGGCTGGTGGGTTTGAACCGCCAGCCTTCTGGTTAGCATTCAAGTGCTTTAGCCACTATGCTACCAGAGCTCCTATGAGATGTCTAGAGAGTGCTAATTAAAAACTGTGAGGGTGACCTGTTGGCCAGTGAGGCAGAAATAACAAATGGATCTGCATTGATTCTTCTAGTCCATCACTGCTCTGGGCACATTTCATTAGAATAAAACCCCAACATTGAGTACAAAACTTATTAAGAAAACAGATGGATAATTAAGAGACAGGCTTGACATGAGTAAGGGATTTAAGAAAGACAGATGAGCCATTAGTTGATAGTTTTTGAAGCCAGGTTATGGGCACATGGGGGTTCACTGTACTCGTCTTTGTTTCTGTTTGAAATATTTTACAATAATAATAATAATAATACCTCACTGCTGTTGAGTTGGTTCAACTCATAGCGACTCCTCCATGGGTTTTCAAGGTGTTATCTCTATGGAAGTAGATTGCCCAGTCTTCCTTCTGAGGAGTGACTGGTGGGTTTGAACTGCCAGCCTTCTGGTTAGCAGTCAAATTCCTTAGGCACTACGCCACCAGAGCTCCTCTTTTTTTTTTTTATAATAGTAATTAAAGAAATGTTGCCCAGTGTGAACCTGCTTCTCACCCTCTAATATTTATTATTTATCAGGTACTTTTTAGGTATTTAAAGAATTACAACGATAAAGAGTGTCACTCCCCATCTTCAAAGTAAATAGACTTGTAGACAACCCTAAAGTGTTGGGCTAAACATGTATTTGAGGTAGTTAGAAGGTGGAATGGAAGCCTTTGGCATGTGTGACATAATCTAGAGAGGAAATACAATTTTTTTTTCTTTTTTAGAGTGCGTGAGGAAAGAAACCGTCAGACAAATTCCACTGGGCTAGGGAGCAGGATGAACCCCTGAGGTCAGTGGTAAACCAGCAGTCGAGAAAGGAGAGCCCCATGTTTCAGAAGCAAAGGAAAGGCAAGGTTTCTGGGAGGAATGAGAGGTCCGCAGTGTTGAATGCTACCCGATGATCATCCACCATGATGGTGAAGAAGAGGGCGTTGCATCCTGGATAGAGTGGGAAGAAAAACATGGAACAAAATCCCAAAACTCAATAATGACCAGAATTACTGCTCAGATGGAGTCTGGTGAGACCCCCAGTACTATAGTCCTGGGATATATTCTGGGCCTGGAATAAAGCTCACTCCCAAGGGCTGCCTCTCAGCCCAATAGTAAACAAGATGTATGCGCAGACCACTCAACCCAGGGTGACACACCCACATACTCTATGGAGATGCATCCCTCGGAGCAATTGACCACCGGGAACCCAAGGGGCAACATTCACACAGAGGTAATGCAGGACACACAGGAGTGCATCACTATGAGGGGCACAGGGGGAGGGTTACTGGGCAGTGGGGGAGGAGACTGGGTTAGGGTGTTGTTGCGATGTGCCATCAAGTCGGACCCAACTCATAGCGACCCCTCCTTGGGTTTCTGAGGCTGTATCACTATGGAAGTAGATTGCCCAACCTTCCTTCCGAGGAGAGGCTGGTGGGTTTGAACCGTCAGCCTTCTGGTTAGCAGTCAAGTGTCTTAGGCACTATGCCACCAGAGCTCCTTGGGTTAGGGTTGGGCATGGTAAATGGGGAGTGAAACTAAATGTACAAGTAATGCTGAATGTAAAACAAACTCTTAAAATAAAAAATTTAAAAACAAAAAAAAGAGGGCACTGCACGTGGGATGGAGGGTGTGGAAATCATATTTATAATATTCATTATATTATATTATAAATTGTATTTATAATATCTATCAGGGCAGAAGCTAAGGTTCCATAAAAAGTCACCATGAGTCTGAAATTCAATCTGAAGAATTCAATCCTTAAAGAATACTTCATTGATCTCCCAGTGGACCTCAAGGAAGTGTGCAGACACTTACGATTTGATGTCCTCTAGCCAAGAAAGAGGGGAAAGAAGGGAGCAAACAGTTAACACGCTCAGCTCCTAACTGGAAGGTTGCAGGTTCGAGTCTACCCAGAGGTACCTTGGAAGAAAAACCTGATGATGTACTTCTGGAAATTGGCCGACACCCCTGTGGAGCCCAGCTTCACTCTGACCCACATGGGTCACCAGGAGTCGGAACTGATTCGCTGACAACTTTTTGTTTGTTTGTTTGTTTAAAGTGATTGATTGAAACAACACTTACTCAGACCATACTTCTCCTAGTGGATCTTGGACCTCGTGACATTACGAAATCCTTTTATTATTTTTAAAACATGCCGTAAATTATGTACGTGATGAGTGGTGGTAAAGCAAATTTAACAGCAATTAATAGACATTAGAAGGGACTGTTTCCTGGAGAAGGATGTCATGCTTGGTAAAGTGGTTGTTGTTGTTGTTGTTATTTGCCGTCGAGTCGGCCCCGACTCATAGCGACCCCTCCTTGGGTTTCCAAGGCAGTATCACTATGGAAGTAGATTGCCCCTTCTTCCTCCTGAGGAGTTGCTGGTGGGTTTGAACCGCCAGCCCTCTGGTTAGCAGTCAAGTGCCTTAGGCACTAGCAGTAGTTATATTCTTTGGTTCCTGGCATATCCTGAAATAACATGATCATTCTTTTTGTTTTCTTTTCCCCCAACCATGCCCTCTCCCTTCCCCACCTCCAGGTATTTTCAAAAGCATGATGCCAATTTATTGTACATAGTAGTGTACAAGAATTAGCATAATGTGCTTATGAAAATACCTGGAGGGGAGAAGGCATCGTTGACAAGAAAATGTAGAATATGTGTGTTATTTGTGTAAAATATGGTAGGCGTGGCTAGATCATAGGAAATAATGCCATATTAAGGTGAAGAGGAGGAGCTCTGGTAGCATAGTGCTTAAGGCACTTGACTGCTAACCAGAAGGCTGGTGGTTCAAACCCACCAGCCACTCCTCGGAAGGAAGGTTGGGCAATCCTACTTCTGTAGTGATACCGCCTGGGAAACCCAAGGAGGGGTCACTATGAGTCAAGTCAAGTCAATGGCAGTGAATTTGGTTTGGGCTTTGCTTCCAGTAGGTGTGGTTTGGGCTTTGCTTCTGTGAAGATTGACAGCCTCGGAAACCCAAGGAGGGGTCGCATGAGTCCGGTCTAACTCGACGACTCGACGGCACATAACAACAACAAGGTGAAGATGAGAAGCCTTCAGAAACATTATTGTCCTACAAACTGACAAATATGAAAAAAATGACCTATTGCAGTATAATTTCCAACTATACAAAATGACCCATGAACTCTACAAACTTTTATGTATTACCCAGTTGGGCAACCCAGTTCCAACACTGGAACTCAAGGTTCCTCCCCAGTCCTTTGGTCCTCGTGAGGTGTTACCCCACACATGTCCAGATCAGACTGCTTCCCTATGTGTTTGAACCTTTTCTGAACTTGACAAAGAAAAAGAGAAAATGATCAGCCAGTTTCAGAAACTGTATATGAAATATTTATAGGCATCACTGAGATAGAGTTCTTTCAAGAGGGAAAAGATGGTGGTGTTATGACAGTTTCTGTCAGGAAATTTTTCTAGCCCATTCCTAAAGTTTCAGACATGGAATTTGCTCAGTCATCTTGCTTTTCTAAGGAGGAAATAAGATTTAGTGATTCAACAGGTCTTTACTCAGTGGGCACGGTACCATGTCTGGCCACAGTGTCCCCCCTCTGGAGAGCAGCAGCCATTTCTTCAACCTGGCAATGCCAGTGCCCGGTGGATTTTGTGCCCCGTTCCTTCCTGGTCAACTTTGCCCACTCTTCTTGGGAGGTGCCATTGGCTCCCATGATTTGAACTGTTCCTCAAATTCGAACAGGAATCATTTCCAAACCAAAACAAAAAAACCAAACTCACTGCTGTCGAGTCGATCCTGACTCATAGCGACCCCTCCTTGGGTTTCCGAGGCGGTATCTCTACGGAAGTAGATTGCCCAACCTTCCTTCTGAGGAGTGGTTGGTGGGTTTGAACCGCCAGCCTTCTGGTTAGCAGTCAAATGCCTTAGGTACTGCGCCACCAGAGCTCCTATTTCCACACCAGTTTTGGAAATTACGTTTTTAGATTGCTCATTCCAGAAGCAGGCTATGGAGGTAATTATTGAAAAGTACCTTATCCCAATTCAAAAACACATGTGTAAGCTTATGATTGGTCTGCTAAAAAAAGGAAACACACAAAACAAACAAACAAACTGACAGCCTTACATGCAAAACCCAAACTTACGCCGAGTTATTGAAAGCGAAGCAGCTCAGAGTGTGGACGTGGAGGTAGCCTCATCTCAGGGTGCTGCCCACGCAAGAAGCATGGGATCACGTGTGCTGGCTTCCTCTCTCCTCCTGAATTTCTTATTAATACAACTTTGCCTGAGGCAGGAAGTTCTCCCTTATACCCTCAGGTCATGTTTTTCACGTAAATTTTCACTGAAGTTTAACACACATAGAAAAGGTCCATAGACCATATGTGGGCATCTCAAGTGATTGTCCATTTTCACAAAGTGAACACCTGTGTCCACGGCACTCAGTTCAGAAAACTGGAAACTAAGTAGAAGCCGCCTTGAGCTTGCTCTCTTTTGGGTATCTTTCATCCTCCTCCCACCCAAACAGAAGCACTGTCCTGACCGCTAACACTAAAAATGACTTTTGCAAGTTTTTCACCTTAATACGAATGGAATCACACCACGTGGTGTGACTCACCTGTACTACCTCAATTTGCCAAAGTAATGCATAAGAGCTCGTTGTCGTTGAGTTGCTTGTGACTCACAGTGGCTCAATAGGACAGAGCACAACTGCTCCATAGGGTCCCCAAAGCTGTTATCTTTTGGGGAGCAGACTCCCACATCTTTCTCCTGCACAGTGGCTTGTGGGTTCAAATCACTGACCTTTTGGTTAGCAGCTGAGTGCCTAACCACTGCACCATCACGGCTCCTTCTATGGTTGACTCAAAAAAACCCAAACTCGCTGCCATCAATTCCCACTCACAGCGACTCCCTCATCAAACACTGCCTAATCGTTCTCCTGTGGAGCTGCTTGTGGGTTTGAACCACCAACCTTTTGGTTAGCAGCCAAATGCCTTAACCACTACACCACCAGAGCTCCTTGTGGAGTTGACTAGTACATGGGAAAAGGCTCTGGGTCTATCAGTTGACTAGATGTTGTCAATGTGTCTAAGTTGATTACCTGTTTCTTTGCAAATTTGATTCTATAATAAACCACCCTCCTACTGAATACTAAGCGACCGACGCCTCCTAATATTTTCTCTCGTGGCAATCAACCCCTGGAAGACCCTCTGGAGAAGGCCCTGACACCCAGAATGTTGTTGCTAGAAGCCATTGGACAGTTGCTAGACAGCATAAAGACACTCTGGGGTGCCACTTGGAGGAACCTCCAATGGCTTCTTCTCTGGGGTTGTCTTCATCCAGTGACATGTGGACCACGTAAGGCCCTGTGGGACATCAGGCAGAGCTCACAACAACTAGTCTGGCTTTTGTGACCCACTCAGAAAAGGCAGATTGTCCTTGTAGATGTAACAACAGCAACAAAAAAATCAGGAGGCCAAAAGGGGGGGAAAATACTACAGATTCTGCGTATAAAGCAGAGGCACAGAATCCTCCTCTGATTATAAAAACACACAAAGCATTCAGTCACACCTAACAAAAGCCAAATGCTACCTTTTCCACATGGAGAATCTTCCTGAACAGGAGCTAGTTAAGATCTGTGGTCTAATTCCAGCCACAAATAGTTTATTCCATTATTAGTATCCCCACCTCTCAAATTCTCTTGGAAGGAACCAGGTGCCATTTTAGGTAATCTGGAAAATGAAATGTTATTACTGATTAGACCAAAAACCAAACTCACTGCCATCGAGTTGATTCTGACTCACAGTGACCCCCACTGGGTTTCCAAGGTAGTAAATCTTTACAGAAGCAGATTGCCCAGTCTTCCTTCCCTGGAGTGGCTGGTGGGTTCGAACTGCCAGCCTTCTGGTTAGCAGTCAAATGCCTTAGGCACTGAGCCACCAGAGCTCCTTTCATTGTTGTTGTTGTTATGTGCCATCGAGGCAGACCCGACTCATAGCGACCCCTCCTTGGGTTTCCAAGGCAGTATCACTACGGAAGTAGATTACCAACCTTCCTTTCGAGGAGTGGCTGGTGGGTTTGAACCGCCAGCCTTCTGATTAGCAGTCAAGTACCTTAGGCACTACGCTACCAGAGCTCCTTTCATTACTGATTAGTAACATAAATATACACCCCATCCAAGAGATGTGATAACACTGTCTGACAAGATCAGATTAAACTACTACAATATTCAGGAGAAAAAAAAAAGAAAACTCCCTTAAAACAAAATACCACTTGTCCACTTGTAAACAGTGGAGTAGTGGGAGAGGTAGCTAGTGATGTCCTAGTCCAGGAATTACTCTCTTTATCCAGTTGTCTTCTCACAACCTCTTTGTTAAGTTTTTGATTCAGAGTTTCTCTCTGGAATTTGGAGCCAGCAATTCTCTTTGTTTTCTTTGAAAAATTCCTTCCTTCAATGGGAATCTTGGTTTCTACACGTTAGTGTTGGGTTACCCAGGGCAAGAGAGAATGGGGGGAGTCTAGGTAAATAAACACATCATTAAGGAGTAATGCCTGAGAACAATCTCCATGGCTGGCACATAAAAGGCCAGCTTTAAAAGAGGAAAGATGTCTTGGCTCCACAAATACCCTGCTCTGGCTGAATTTCCCTTATATCAGATTATAATTGTTTAATTCTAAGAGCAGTAAGATTATAGAATTAACGGGGGGAAAAATAACATTCTCAGGAACAGTGAGGCACAAAGACTTCTCCGGATTAAGGGCTGATGTATTGAGGACGCTGGTGACTTGAACAGCAGCCACCCTCTATTCTGTTAATGAGCCGGAAAGGGGAAGTGATATTCCTCAGACAATTACCAGACCTATCCGACTCAACAGCAGTGTTTAATAATACCCCTTTAACTTCACCTCTGTAAGAAGCACGCCATTCACTCCAGAGAAGGATGGCAGGGGAGAGGCAGGGTCAAGCATAGGGACTCAGAAGCAAGGAGGTGAAAGAAGAAAGGAGAGTGTGAGGAAGTGAGACTGGGCTGGGCAGGAAGTGGATGTCGTGTCAGGACAGCCCGGCCTGCCTGGTGTCCTGGCCACAAAAGCAGAGTCCCAGGAGGGCCCCACAAGTGAGGGCCACAGCATGGAGCCCCTGTCACCTCTGGAGAGAGCTATCTTATTTCTGGTAGGCGGTGTAAACAGCTAGGAGAGGAAACGGAGAGGGGTTGGAGTAGACACAGAGGTGATGAAGGAGCCCAGTGGATCTGGGGAGGTTCGAGGGAGGAGGCCAAATGCCTGAGGGTAGAGGGTGAGGACTAGCAGCTGCTCTTGTTGCTGCTGTCACCCTTGTTTATTTGGCCCCTTGATTTTGAGAAATAAACCAAAACCAAACCCACTGCCACTGAGTCGATTCCAACTCATAGCGACCCCCATTGGGTTTCCAAGGCAATAAATCTTTACGGAAGTAGACTGCCTCATCTTCCCTCTGCGGAGTGACTGGTGGGTTTGAACTGCCAACCTTCAAGTTAGCAGTCAAATCCCTTAGGCACTGTGCTACCAGAGAGGCCATCTATTTCTGTAAAGATTTACAGCCTTGGAAACCCTATGAGGCAGTTTAACTCTGTCCTGAAAAAGGGTAGCTATGAGTTGGAATCAACTCAGCGGCAGTGAGTTTGAGAAGTAAGCAATCAAATTCTGTTCAACCAGGTTCTCTGAGGTGGACCCCGTTCTTCAAAGCTTTTACTTTTCAGAGCATGTTAAGGACATGTGTAGGCCAAGGTGAGGAGCAGCAACTTAACACTCCAAGCAGACCTGCCTGTCTGAGTCTCAGGTTGGTAGAGAGAAAGAACTCGTCCTTGACCCAGCTCAAGTGCAAAAACCCTCTCTCTTCTGAAGGAAGCCAACCTTGAAGCCCAAGTCAAAAACACATTGCTTTTCAAAATGTCTTCTTGCTTCCTCCCTCTATCACCTGCTAATGAGCACAAGAAACTGGAAGAGATGGGCAAGAAAAGTGAGTGGAGCAGAAGCCAGGTAAGTGGGTTACCCACATATGAGTCAGTTCCGGAATGTTTAGGAGTTGGCATGTGGGTGGAGACCAACAGAGGAGAATGAAATTCTGAAAGCTCCCCTTCCTCCAACAGAGCATAAACTGATAGCAGCACAAATGTACTGAATCCCTTTGCAACATCGTTTGGATGGAGAAGGGAGTCAAGATGGATTCAACCTCACTTTGACCTGGTTTGCTAACTCCAGCCAAAGGCTGCCGACCCAAAGGGGGATAGCCACAGAAGGCAGGAGTGGAAATGTCTGACCATTCTCCTACTACACAATCTTCCAAGATGCTGTTGCAATTGAGGGTTAGTGAGGGTGGGCTAGGTGAATGAGCCTGAAGAACTCCATGTCTCATTTTCTCAGCTCCCAAACCCTCTGTCTCTTGTGGGGAACGGTGCGTGTACAAAAGGAGTGAAATAGCTAGAAGTGGGAACTCCTTGCTTTGCTCTCTGTCATTCTCAGCCAGGGTTCAAATCCTCCCTCCCGAGCTAAAAGCAGTGTGCCTGCTCAGGCTGTCAATCAAGGCTGCAGGACTTGCAAGTTGTTTCCTGCATGCCCTCTGGATTCAAGACACACAGATCCCATCAACACTGATGGCAGTTCCACGCATGCACAGCAGACCACACGTTGGTGATGCTTCTCCAGCGTTACCTCCCGTGGCTTTTCGGGGAGGACTTTTCTGTAGTGGTTTCAAGAAGCTGGGAAAAGGCCATGAACAAGTACTCTCCATTCTTCCCTGGAATTCAGCTCAGGATTAGTAAAGTCATCTTGTCTCACAAGACCTCATACTGGACTGAGTGAAGGATGAGAGTGGAGATACTGGGCTGTCAGCAAACAGAAGAACAGCCCAAGACTGTTCCCTAACAATTTGGTAAGTGGGAGAGACCTATATATACAGCATTAATCTATAATAAGAATAAAAACATTTTTTATTTTTTTTGAGGTAAGAAAATTGTTCAAAGAAGGTTCTAAGAGCACAGAGAAGGTATGCCATGCATGGTGGAGGGAGGAACATGGAGAGGCCCTAAGAAGAGGTGATGTTATATATTGAAGGGGATGTCTGCACTAGTGGCAGCCTGAGGTCAAATCCCAGCCCCCCACCTGGCTGTGTGACTGTGGGCAAGTCTGATATAAAATAGGAACTGTAGTGAGAGTTAAACATGTAAAGCACTCAATAAAGTGCCTGGAACTTGGTTAGCACCATCACCACCACCACCATCATTACTACCACCATGATCATCACCACCACCGTCACCACCACCACCAACTCCACAATCATCATCACCATTATCACAATTATCATCACCATCACCACCATCATCACCACCACCACCATTATCACCACCATGATCACTACCACCACCAACTCCACAATCGTCATCACCACCAATCATCACAATTATCACAATTATCATCATCATCACCACCATCACCACCACCACCACCACCAACTCCACAATCATTACCATCATCACCATTATCACAATTATCACCACCACCACCATCATTATCACCACCATGATCACTACCCCCACCAACTCCACAATCGTCATCACCACCAATCACCACCATTATCATAATTACCATCATCATCACCATCACCACCATCATCACCACCACCACCACCACCACCACCATTATCCAATCACCACCACCACCAACAACAACAACTCCACAATCATCATTACCATCATCACAATTATTATTACCATCACCACAATCACTACCACCACCATGATCACTACCCCCACCAACTCCACAATCGTCATCACCACCAATCATCACTATTATCATAATTACCATTATCATCACCATCACCACCATCATCACCACCACCATTATCAATCACCATCATCATCACCACCCCCCCCCACTACCACCATCACCATCACCACCACCCTGATCACCACCACCAACTCCACAATTGTCATCACCACCAATCATCACCATTATCATAATTACCACTATTACCACCACCACCATCATCATTATCACCACCATGATCACTACCACCAACTCCACAATCATCACCATTATCATAATTACCATCATCATCACTATCACCATCACCACCACCATTATCACAATCACCATCATTACCACCACCACTACCACTACCATTACCATCATCATCACCACCACCCTGATCATCACCACCACCACCACCACTATCATCATCATCATCACCATCACCACTATTATCCAATCACCATCACTACCACCACCACCATCACCCTGATCATCACCACCACCACCATTATCATCACCATCACCACCACCACCACCACCATCATTATCACCACCATGATCACTACCACCACCAACTCCACAATCATCATCACCACCAATCATCACCATTATCATAATTACCATCATCATCACTCTCACCATCACCACCACCATTATCACAATCACCATCATTACCACCACCACTACCACAATCACCATTACCATCATCATAACCACCACCCTGATCATCACCACCACCACCACCACTATCATCATCACCATCACCACTATTATCCAATCACCATCACCATCACCACCACCCTGATCATCACCACCACCACCACCACCACCACCACTATCATCATCATCATCAACATCACCACTGCCTGAGACAACAACCTAGGCACAGAAGCATTAAGGAAAACATTTCCAGGTAAAATTTAAGAAAGAAATATGACTCTTCTCCTATGTAGCCATTCCATCAGTGAGCAGAGATAAGGGACCTGCAGGCTAATTTTAGGTTGGGAAACAGTAGTCTCTTTAAACTCCTGAATAAGTAATCAATGAGCTTCTCAACAGGATAATACAAACAAGAACTGTCTTTTAACGGTCAGGCAGGCATCTTCGCCCTGCATGCCACATGGGGTTTAATAAATATTAACTGTTGTAACTCAGTCCCAAACAACAGTTCTAATGAACAGAAAAGTGCCAAAAACGAAACCCATTAAGCACTTTGCTGGTTTACGGTACAAACAACTTGTTCTTAACCCATAGAACCCAATTTTCTCTTTCCTGCTTCTCAGGGCTTGATTCTGTGTTGGGTCACATGGATGTGTCCAGGCCACTTATGTGGAAACGCTGATGGGCTGCCCAGGGCAATGGTTCATTTTAACCCCAAGGAATCTGATCTGCATTTTTTTTTTTTTTTTGTATAAAAAGAGAGGGGAGCAGTGAGGAGAGTTTAACTCTTTTCAAATAACCCCAACTTAACTGATGCAACAGTGGCTTCCCCAGTTCCCATTGTTTGGCCCTTTGCTCTGCATCGACGCCTCCTCTAATGCGCTCACGCGAACCCTATCTTCCGCTCCTCACCCCTGGGTCCTGGGTCGCCAAGCTATCTGTCTGGTCCCAGGCAGGCTCTCTCCTCCTCCAGCCCCTGCATTCCTGCCTGCACCCGGCAGGAAGCACAGACGCTGCAGCTGCCAGGGTTTATTTACACACATTCCTGCCTCAAATTGAATTAATGAGCATAATCTAACTCAGGCCATGTCCTCCCAGCCCAGGTTTCTTTGCCACACTGGTCAGTCTGCCCTGGCCCTCCCTACCTCCCACGGAGCCCTGAATGGAGTGGACTTAGGCACAGGAGCCCCCCTGAAGCACCTGGGGGTCAGCAAGAATGTGGACTAGTCCAGGGGCTCCCCCCAAGGTGGGGCCTGAGATCACGGTGGAGTCCTCAAGGATGTGGATGTTGCCACCTTTTTCCTAGCAGGGGCTACTGAAGTTCTCACCTGCGTGAATATAAGAAATAAAACAAAGCCCAAACCGGTTGCCATGGAGCCCACTCCAACTCATGGTGACCCCACGTGTGGCAGCGTACAACTGTGCTCTATAGGGTTTCCAGTGGCTGATTTTTCACAAGATCACCAGGCCTTTCTTCTGAGGCACTCTGGTCTGAATTCAAACTTCCAACCTTCCAGCCAGCAGCAAGCACTCACTGTTTGCATCATCTGAGGTCTTTGAATATAATAAACAAAGCCCTGAACGAATAACCAAAAAGGAAATGGAACCGTTGATTTTCCTGATCAATCTGATGTCATTTAGTGTTCACTGAAAACATAGGAGTAAATATCCACAGGTATCTGTCTCCCTTTGTCTACTTTCGCCATAAGCATAAATGGCGAGGAATACGTCAGACCACAAGTCCTGCTACTCCCCACACTCAGTCGAACACAGGTTCCCAGAGCTGAGGGGCTCAAGCAGTGTGCAATATGAGCTGGAACCCTTAACTTCTACACAGAAAACAAAAGTCACCCCACATGAGAAACGTCATTGGGGATGTAGTTACATGCAGGAAGTCTGTTTATTGTATCGGGCACACCAATGAGGGATTTTCTGCGCACTCTGCCGAAGTCAGAACACAAGAACATTCTCTGAAGCCCGGGAAGGAAATCAACCATCTCCTGCATATTAACACAGTGTAGACCTTGGCTTCAGAGCCCTGGTGGTACAGTGGTGAAGTGCTCAGCAGCTCACTGAAAGGTTGGTGGTTTGAACCCACCAGCGGCTTCACGGGAGGAAGATGTACCAATCTGCTTCCATAAAGATTACAGCCTTGGAAACCCTCTGGGCCAGTTCTACTCTGCCCTATAGGCCCACTGTGTACCTGAATCAACTCGACTGCAGTGGGGTTTGGTTTGGTTTTAAACCTTTGCTGAGGAGCCTGGTGGTGTAGAGGTTAAGTGCTCAGCTGCCAGCCAGTATGTTGGCCGTTAAATGCACCAGCTGCTCTGTAGGAGAAAGACGTGGCAGTCTGCTTCTGTAAAGACTATATACAGCCTTGGAAACCCTATGGGACATTTCTATTCCATCCTATAGGGTTGCTGTGAGTCAGAATCGACTGCAAGATACAGAACAACAACAATGTAACATTTGCTAGAAAAACATTTTCACATTCTACCAAAGATGGAAAACAGAAAGGGGAAAGAGGAAAGAAATCCTCTTAAAACAAAAGAAAAATGAAAACCAAACCAAACTCACTGTCATTGAGTCGATTCCGACTCATAGTGATCCCCATTAGGTTTCTGAGGCAGTAAATTCTTGCAGAAGTAGATTGCCCCATCTTCCTTCTGTGGAGCAGCTGGTGGGTTTGAACCACCAACCTTCTGGTTAGCAGTCAAATGCCTTAGGCACTATGCCACTAACCAAAACCAAAACCAAACTCATT
>NW_006921679.1:9230842-9231516 GCF_000298275.1 Orycteropus afer afer | reverse complement strand
TGGTTAGCAGTCAAGCGCCTTAGGCACTGTGCTACCAGAGCTCCTTACGCTACGTCAAAATCCTTGCTGTGTTTGAGCCTGCTGTTGTAGCCACTATGTCTGTCAATCCATCTCACTGAAAGTCTTCCTCTTTTATGCAGGTCCTCTACCAAGTGTGACATCATCCTTCTCTAGGGATTGGTCCTTCTGAAAACATGTCCAGAGTACATGAGACAAGGTCACACCATCCTTGCTTCTAAGCAGCCTTCTGGCTACACTTTGCCCAAGACCGGTTTGTTCTTCCGGTACTCCGTGGCATATCCAATATCATTTGCCAACACCATAATTCAAATGCATCAGCTCTTCATCAGTCTTCCTTATTAATTAATTGTTCAACTTTCTCATGCATATGAAACAATTGAAAATACCATGGCTTAGGTCAGAAGCACCTTAGTCCTCAAGGAGACATCTTTGGTTTTTGATACTTTAAAGAGGTCTTTTGCAGAAGATCTGCCCAATGCAGTATATTGTTTGATTTCTTGACTGGTGCTTCCATGGGTTTTATTGTGGATCCACGTAAAATGAAATCCTTGACAACATCAACCTTTTCTCCATTTGTCATGATATTGCTTATTGGTCCTGTTGTGTGGATTTTTGTTTTCTTTATGTTGTGTAATCCATACTGAAGGCTATGT
>NW_006921679.1:9228432-9230267 GCF_000298275.1 Orycteropus afer afer | reverse complement strand
TTGATTTTAAACCACTCAGCATTCCCTTGTTCTGTTCGAACAATTGCCTCTTGGTCTATGTACAGGTTCCTCATGAGCACAGTTAAGTGTTCTGGAATTCCCATTCTTTACAATGTTATCCAGATATATATACATATATATTTGTGATCCAGATAGTTGAATGCCTTTGCATAGTCAATAAAACACAGGGAAACATCTTTCTAGTATTCTTTGCTTTCAGCCAAGATCCATCTGATCTCAGCAACAATATCCCTTGTTCCACATCCTTTTCTAAGGACATTAATCATAAAAAGGCACAATTCTGACTTATGTGTCAGCACAGTTTTTCATGGTCATTCTTATTCTTCCTTGATGACATACTTAGGAAAATTTCTCCACAACACTGTAGTTTACTTCAGGAAAAAAATTTTTATGTCCTCCCCTTTCAGATTTCATAGCTGCACCTGGCCTTCTCCATCAAATTAAGACTTCTTGTCCTTACTGTATCAATTACTTTTCCCCCTGTCTTTCCCTTTCTCTCCCTCTACTTGTTTTGGTTTACCTAACAGATAAACACATTGCTTCCTGCTTTCCTTGTCCTTAATTAAGATGCTGTGTTGGGGACAGACTTCTCAAATTGTGAACTTGTCTTCTCTTGTAATAGCACTTCCCTTTACACTATGACCTTATACCCTAACTTGGTTCTTGGTGCCTGACCCATCCAGGCCTTTAAGTCTCTTCTAAAGGTAGCTCGTAAGCTTGGAACACTTCTACTACCTGATCTCAAACCAAAAAACCAAACTCATTGCCATGAGTCTATGCCAACTCATAGTGACCCTGTAGGACACAGCAGAACTATCACATTGGGTATCAAGGCTCTAAGTCTTATGGAAGCAGACTGCCACATCTTTCTCCTATGGAGCAGCTTGTGGGTTCAAACCACTGGCTTTTAGCTTAGCAGTCAGGTACTTAACGTCCAGGTCACCAGGGCTCCTCTACCCGATCTACTAAGAATACCCCCAACAAGTTCCTTTTCTCCCATGAAATCTTCCCAGATTGATCAGAGCCTACCTAAGCCTTATACTGGCTTAACCAAGACTTCGTTTCTCACTATGTACTTGTATTAAAACCAAAAAACCAAACTCACTGCCATCAAGTCAATTCTAACTCATAGCGACCCCCTTTGGGTTTCTGAGATGTTAAATCTTTACGGAAGTAGATTGCTCATTTTTCCTTCTGTGGAGTGGCTGGTGGGTTTGAACTGCCAACCTTCTGGTTAGCAGTCAAATGCCTTAGGCACTATGCCACCAGAGCTCCTTGTACTCGTACTACTACTTCAAAAATACCGATTTCTTTAATATAATAATGAAAATACTGTTCAATGATGTACTGGCTTAGTGCATTTATTCTTCCGCTACTACTGTGATCAACCATCTTCCTAGTCTTATCGCTCATAACATAACCACTCTACAATGATTAGCCTAGAACTGCCTGGAATTAAAAATCAGAAGTCAGTTGCTGTTGAGTGTTCTCTGACTCATTGTGGCCCCATGTTTATCAGAGTAGAATGGTGCTCCATAAGGTTATCCATGTCTGATTTTTTGGAGGGAAATCACCATGTCTTTCTTCTGAGACACTTCTGAGTGGATTTGAATCACCGACCCTTTCGTTAGAAGCCGAGCGTGTTACCATTTGTGCCACCCAGAAACTCAAAAACTTCTGGGTTTTCCTTGGGGTCCATTTTTTCTATTTTTATTTTTATTGTGATTTGGGTGAAAGTTTACAGAACAAATTCATTTTCTATACAGCAGCTCATATACACTGTCTCATGACATTGACTGCAATTTCCCACAATG
>NW_006921679.1:9226356-9227287 GCF_000298275.1 Orycteropus afer afer | reverse complement strand
TAGTGCCTAAGGCACTTGACTGCTAACTAGAAGGCTGGCGGTTCAAACCCACCAGCCACTCCTTGGAAGGAAGGTTGGGCAATCTACTTCTGTAGTGATACCACTTCGGAAACCCAAGGAGAGGTCACTATGATTTGGGCCTGACTCGATGGCACATAACAACAACAACTCTAATTCAAAGCTACATTTCAGCAGAGGAGGGACAGAGAGTGAACTAAAAGAGGTACGCCATTTCCCACCTTTAAGTATTAGTTTTCAGGACCCATCGTTACAATGGTTATGCTACTGGGGAGAGGAGGAGACATCTGGTCCCCTATGGAAGAGAGTCATCACCATAGTTCACTCTCTGAGGACTTCACCATGAATCAGGATAGACACCAGCTGAATTTTTAAATCACTCTGAATCCAGCTTGGTCCTAGAAAAATGGAAAAACAGGATGCCTCTTAAAATCCTACAAATGTTGCATATTTTAAGGAGAGGAAGTATGGAGATGACTTCTTTGATTTCAAAAGTTTCCTCTGGGACTTCCTGGCTCCTTTGTCTTGTTGGGTTTCACGCACCACATTATGAGGTGCTTTGGGGAAGATAAAGCCCCTTTGACAGCGGAGAATAACTCTTTCATTCTACAGCGCTTCCTTTCTTTTGCCCTCAAGGGAAAACCTGTATTCTCCTTTGTGAGAAAAATCCCGAATATAACGGACAAGACAAAGAGATACTTAATCAAATTAGTTTAGGAAACCCCAGCAGAAACAATGAAGCTTTTCAACGGTTTGAGATGTTATGAATAGACAGAGCAAAATGTTTTGTGTGTCATGTCTACTCCCTGCACCCTGGTGAGAAACACTGTTGGCGATTTAGATTCACGTTTAATTCCACAGGTCCAAATGACCAGAATCACTTGTCAAAAACACTACTCAGTGAATTATTTAT
>NW_006921679.1:9223779-9226256 GCF_000298275.1 Orycteropus afer afer | reverse complement strand
AGTGCCTCAGGCATTTGACTGCTAACCAGAAGGCTGGCAGTTCAAACCCACCAGCCACTCCTTGGAAGGAAGGTTGGGCAATCTACTTCCGTAGAGATAGTGCCTTGGAAACCCAAGGAGGGGTAGCTATGAGTTGGATCCAACTCCATGGCAGTGAGTTTGGTTTGGTTTGGTTTAGTGCCACTTTGACAAGAATATCCCCCAAATGAGATGGCTTGAACAAACTGGAGTTTATTCTCTAACAGTTTGGAGGCTGTAAGTCTGAGTTCTAAGTGCCAGGCTCTCAACCTTGCACTTCAGCTCTGCCTCCTGCTCCCGGCCCACTGAGGCTGGAGGCGTTTCTTCACTCAGACAGCTGCTGGCTGCTGAGACTGCCAAGCCCTAGGTTGACAAATAAAAAGGCACAGTCCCAATGTTACCAAACCACATGGCAGGCCATTAATTCAAGTCCATTGAAAGTCCTAAGGTCCGCAGAGCATGGTAGGCTGCTGAACAACGACACGGCTACATGCAGGGTTCAAGCGTGCCGTAAGCTAGAGACCATTCCCAAAGCTGTTTCTTACATATGGGAAGCAGACGATATACCCCAAGCAGCTACCCAGCTGCTCAGATAGATTCCACCATGGAATTAATTACCACTCTCACTATGGGGAATAACTACAACCAGCTGCCCAGCCATTCAACCAGGCCCAGCCAAGTTGACACACAAACTTAACCACCACAGTTTCCTATAAATCTTTAGGGAAGCAGACTACCTCATCTTTTTTCCACAGAGTGGCTGGTGGGTTCGAACCACCAACCTTTTGGTTAGCAGCCAAATACCTTAACCACCACACCACCCGAGTTCCTTGTAATTATATTAATACTAACAACAAAATTGCTTGTAACTCTTTCTACACTGAATCACAATATTATTAGTTAATACATTATTAGTCACTGAGCAGAAACCTTTCTTGATTTTTCTCCTTCTTTTCCTTTAATGACTACTTCATTCTCAAAGAAGTTACTGATGTGGATTCACATATACTAATTCCACAATATTGTAGCTAAAGCATCAGAAAATTTGACACATCAGTGACTATCAAAACACTATCAGTAATGAAAACAACAGCACATGGGCATGAGGTAGACAAACCACTTTATCTACTATGAGTCTACCAGGTTGTAGTACAAAGGGACTTTGGTAGAAAAATGTTAAGAATTTGAGGTATGGACCAAGTGCAGCTGTTCCAGGGGCTCACTCCATGGCTTCATCTTTCAGTTAAGCTTTCTCCAAATGGAGGATGAGGTGCTCAAGCCATTCTTAGTGAGGCACTCTCTGTGTGGTGGTTCCTAGTAGCTCCAGGTTGACATCATCCTCACATACCCACCCAGCAACAAGAGAGCTCCTCCTACCTCCACTGTTGTTGTTGTTAGGTGCTGTCGAGTCGTTTCCGACTCATGGTGACCCCATGCACAGCAGAATGAAACACTGCCTGATCCCACACCAGCTCCGTGATCCCTGCTATACTTGAGTCCATCATCGCAGCCACCGCCACTAGTTTCCATAAAAAAAAATCCTTGACTTGTCTCCAATAGGCCTGTTTTGGGTTACCATGCCCATTTCGGAATCTACTGTCTTGGTCAATGAGATGGAATTTCATGGTTGACTAATCTTGGGTCAAGTGTCCAGACCCAGAGCTGAAGGGAGAGGTAAAACTATCTCCACCTAAAGGCCGGTTCTGAAAGAGGAGAAGGCATTGAGGGGCTGTGACCAGAAGAAGGGAAACAGATTTAGGGCAGCAAGACACTGCTGCACCCAAAGAGATAAATTTGCAGTTGAATAAAGTAATGACGGGAGGGGGTGTCTTCAAAGCACCTCACAAGTCTACACATTTAAATATGCCCTTCTTTCAGTTCTTATCTTTTAGCAAAATCAGGTCACGATCTTTTTTTCTTCTTCTTCTTTTTTTTTTTTTTGGTAAAAGATAATACTGTAAACTGAAATGCAATGTGGGCAAACACTCAAGGCATCTCAAATTCTCTTCTCTTGTCTTTAGTTGGAAGGAGCTCTGGTGCTGTAGAACCCAAGGCATTTGACTGCTAACCAGAAGGTAGGTGGTTCAAAATCACCAGCCACTCTGTGGAAAGATGACAAGGCAATTTACTTCTGTAAAAATTTACCACCTCGGAAACCCAATGAGGGTTGCTATGAGGCAGAACTGACTGGATGGCAGGGGGTTTGTTTTTTGGCTTTTATCTTCAGGTTGTTGTTGTTGTTGTTGTTATGTGCCGTCCAGTAGGACCAGACTCATAGGACCCCTCCTTGGGTTTCCGAGGCTGTCAATCTTCACAGAAGCAAAGCCCAAACCAAATTCACTGCCATTGACTTGACTTGACTCACAGAGACCCCTCCTTGGGTTTCCGAGGCAGTATCACTACGGAAGTAGACTGCCCCATCTTCCTTCTGAGAAGTGGCTGGTGGGTTTGAACTGCCA
>NW_006921679.1:9221858-9223679 GCF_000298275.1 Orycteropus afer afer | reverse complement strand
GGACCAGACTCATAGGACCCCTCCTTGGGTTTCTGAGGCTTTCAATCTTCACAGAAGCAAAGCCCAAACCACATCTCCTGGAAGCAAAGCCCAAACCAAATTCACTGCCATTGACTTGACTCGACTCATAGCGACCCCTCCTTGGGTTTCCGAGGCAGTATCACTACGGAAGTAGACTGCCCCATCTTCCTTCTGAGAAGTGGCTGGTGGGTTTGAACTGCCAGCCTTTTGGTTAGCAGTCAAGTGCCTTAGGCACTACGCTATCAGAGCTCCCTATCTTCAGGTGGAGGATGCCAAAACATAGACGGCTGATTAATCCAGGTGCCGAAGAGCACACGACTTCCTCACTGGACACTTGAATATTTTATATGGCTGGTGACAACAACGATGACTAAAATCCTATTTTAAGTCCTTTCATTATTTTAGTTCTCCTGGGTACTGTCAAAAATACCTTTGCATCATGATTTATGCAAAATAGAAAAATCTTGGTATATGCTTGTTGTTCTTAACGTTAGTTGCTATGGAGTTTGATTCCGACTCATGGTGACCCCAAGTGTGCACCATAGAAATGCCCTCTACAGGGTTTTCAGGGTGATCTTTAGGATGCAGATTGCCAGGCCTTACCTCTGAGGGGTTTCTGGGCAGGTCCGAAACTTCTGGTTAGCAGTCCAGCACTGAACTAACTTTCCATCCAGGGACTCCATGACATACGCTTAGTAGAGTGTTATGCTTCCATTACCTCCCCTCTCTGTGCCTAAGGCATGTGACTGCTGACCACAAGGTTGGCAGTTCAAACCCACCAGCCGCTCTGCAGAAGGAAGACAGGGCAATCTACTTCCATAACGATTTATCACTTGGAAACCCAATGGGCGTCGCTATGAGTTGGAATCAACTTGATGGCAGTGAGTTGTTTTTTTTTTTCCTAGTCTAACCTACCGTGTCATCTTCTCTTACAAGATCCTTTATTTGATGGCCTCTCTCAGTACCTCTCTACTTTTAAATAGAACCAAACTAAAGAACACTGATGTTTCTGAGCTGGAGGGGTATGGCCTGGTCAACAGCCAGGGGAACAGGCAGGCTCCCTCCACAGAGGTCGGGAGAGCAAACCCCTGGGCAGAATTTCAACTAGAGTGCACCACATACGCATTTCCATATGTTGCAGGAAAGGAAAAGTTCAAAACCACATCAAAAGTCCTGTGTAACCACTGAGACTAAATATTACAAACAAACAAAATCAGCATGTAATGTGTACTTTAATTTGCTGACAGCTATTTAAAAAATTAACATCAGAATGAATGACAAATACCAATACCACAACAAAACCTTTAACTGCACAGAGAGACAACTCAGAATCAAAGCCGTCTGCTCTCCAGTTCATACAGGGCATCCTTGAAATGAGAGGCTAAAGGAAAATAAACAGCCAAAATGGAGAGAATGTGTGTGTGTGTGTTGGTGGCAGGGCAAGAGGTAGAGACTAAAAAAATCAGAGGTTTCCATGAAAAAACAAAACAAAAAAAACTCCACTGCTGTGGAGTCCAATCGGACTCACACCTTCCCTAGAGGACAGAGTGGAACTGCCCCAGGGGGTTTCCAAGGATGTCAATCTTCACAGAAGCAAAGCCCAAACCAAACCCACTGCCGTGGAGTCGATTCTGACTCACAGCGCCCCTAGAGGACAGAGTGGAACTTCCCCACAGGGTTTCCAAGGCTGTCAATCTTTACAGAAGCCAAGCCCAAACCAAACCCACTACTGTGGAGTCGATTCTGACTCACAGCGCCCCTAGAGGACAGAGTGGAACTGCCCCACAGGGTTTCCAAGGC
>NW_006921679.1:9211871-9215308 GCF_000298275.1 Orycteropus afer afer | reverse complement strand
GAAAATTACATTAATCATCTCATGCAATCTCTAATGAAAACCTTGGCCTTCATTTCTTTTTTTTCTCCCCCTTCTCTCAGTCAGCCGTATTATATTTCAAAATGACGTCATTTGCCTTATGGAAACTAACCAAGCAACCAACCAACAAAAAGATTAAATACGATGTAAGTAGAAAAATGAGATGTTTTCAGCCAAGTGAAATGTGATTTCATCCTATCACTTTCTTGCTTTGGGACAGTAGGAGTGGATCACTAAATTTCCATTAGAAAAGTCTCAAATGTAAGCTTAGATGTCACTAAGTACTCTGAGCCTTTGAATCACACAGACCAGCATGCTTATGCGACTTGTGCAGTGAAAACAGGAGTTCTGGTGGTACAGTGTTTTAAGAACTTGGCTGTGAACCAAAAGGTTGGTGGTTCGAACCCACCAGCTGCTCTGTGCGAGAAAGATATGGCAGTTTGCTTCTGTAAAGATGACAGCCTTGGAAACCCTCTGGAGCAGTTCCACCCTGTTACAAGGGTCACTATGAGTAGGAATCAACTTGATGGGAATTTTTCTTTTTTTTTTGGTGTAGTGGAAATGGTGGTCCAATGAACGCCTCATGATAAGCTCAGTCCCTCTGAACTCTGAAAGCCTCTTGATGGGAGTGAGAGTTGGTGTTTTGGTTCCCTAGTGCCCCTCTGACAGGACTATACCACAGGTGGATGGCTTTAACAAACAGGAGTTTATTCTCTTACAGTTTAGGAGGCTAGATGTCCCAGTTCAAGGTGCCAGGCTCTAGGGGCTGGGTGAAGGCCCCTCGACCTTGGGCTTCAGCTCTGCCTCTTGCTCCCAGCCCACTGAAGCTGGAGGCTTTTCTTCACTCAGGCAACTGCTGGCTGCTGCTGCTGAGGCTGACAAACCCAAGGTCGACAAGTAAAAAGGCACAGTCCTTAAATTACCAAACCACACAGCAGGCCATTGAGTCAAGTCATTAAGAGTCCCAAGATGGGCAGACAACATGGCAGGCTGCTGAACAACAACTCAGCTCCATGGAGGATTCAAACATGCCAAAAGCTATAGACCATTCTAAAGCTTCTCCTTATACACTGGAAGCAGACCACAGCCCTATGGCTGCTCCAATAGATTCCACCATGGAGTTGACTACCAGTGTCATCATAACTACTATCAGTTGTCCAGTCACTCAAAACCAGGCCCAGCCAAGTTGACAAATAACCCTAAGAATTACTGATGCAAATGTACACACTGGCCGGCCATTCACGAGGATGCATCTTTGCTGAGGACAGGCATTTGACTGCTAACCAGAAGGCTGGTGGTTCAAACCCACCAGCCACTCCTCAGAAGAAGATTGGGCAATCTACTTCCAAAGAGATACCACCTCAGAAACCCAAGGAGGTGTCACTTTGAGTTGAATCGACTTGACAGCAGTGAGTATAAAAGGCTGGGCACAGTCTGCCCATCACACACCAAGTGGGGTCATCCTATCATTCTCCTCTAATTTGGAAAACTGTCCTCAGCCAGCAGTTGCAGCCCCACTTACCATCCTTCACTGGAGAAGTCCCCAAATGAAATATTCATCAGAAGAGACCCTCCCTTAACCAGATGAAAGATGACAGGAGGCAGATATTCTCAGCACTGATACTTTAGCAAGCAGTCATTGTGGCAAGGAATATTTTTGTTTTTTTTGGGAGGCAAATCACATTGCTTTAAACCAGAATGGATTTATTGGTATGCACAAAGTATCTCTGTTGGGAAACACTCTTTTTGCTGGAGAACAATCTCCTGGGTTCATTCCCCAAAACCAACCCACTGCCTTTGAGTTGATTCTAACTCATAGCAACTCCCATCGGTTTTCTAAGGTAGAAAAATATATATATTTAATTTTTATTGTGATTTGGGTGAAAGTTTACAGAGCAAATTCATTTTCCATACAGCAGTTCATAAACATTTTGTTTCATGACATTGACTGCAATTCCCCACAATGCAACAGCTCCCCTCCCACTTCCTCCCTGCAGTTACATCTTCCCTGTGTCCTTCCCTCGTATGTACTCCTGCCCCCCTGAGCTGTCTCCTTGTGCAAACGCTGCCCTTCTGTTCTCCCACGATTGATCACTCCAAAGAGTATATTTACCTGATGAAAATGTTTACCCCAAATGCCTGTCTATTGTTTGGTTGGAAGCCACAGGAATGAGACCTGAATGGTAACTAGGGCCCATAGTCTCAGGGGTTAGCAAATCCGAACTTTTTTGTTTACATGACTTTGAGTTTTGTTCCACATTGTTCTCCCTCTCTATCCAGGATCTCCTGCACAGATCCCCCTCTGAGTGGTTGACAGTGGTAGCTGGGCACCATCTAGTTCTTCTGGTCTCATGGCCATATAGGCTGAGGATCACATGGTCTACCAGTCCCTTGGACTAATTGTTTCAATGCATATTTGGTTTTCTTCATTCTTCTTTGCTTTGGATAAGGAGAGACCCATCATTGCATTTAGATGGCCGCTTGCAAGCTTTTAAGATCCCAGTTGCTACTCACCAAAGTAGGATGTAGAACTATGTTTTTGTGTAGTATATTATTAAGGCAGTAAATCTTCAAGGAAGCACATTGCCTCATTTTCTTTACATGGAGAGGCTGGTGGGTTTGAATCGCCAACCTTCTGATTAATAGTCATTATGCCACCAGAGCTCCCTTGGGTTCATTCAGTGACCTACAATTTTCTCTACTACCTAGGTTTGGAAAAGTAATGAAACACATATAGGTTTACCCCCTTTCCTCAGAGAAGCAAAGATGCATTCAAGGATAGGCAGGCCCCTCTGGGAGGGAATGGCTGCCCTATCTGCACTCACACTCAGAGGATACCCCTGACACCCCGGGTGTATCAGACTCATCGTACCAAGGGCCAGCAATGTCACTCCTGGGTCTTCTCACTTGAAGGTGCTGCTGGACACACACCTGACTTGCACAGGCCCAGGAATGAGGTAGGTATGCTATGCAGAGGTCTGCACCTAAAATACGTATTCCTGGCAGCCCTTGACCCAAAGTTTTCCCCTCTCACTTTTGGCTCCACCCCATGGTGCTCATGTCCTCATGCAGACACATGTGGACACGACAGTGCAAACATCCCCACTACTTAGCCCACATCCCTCATCATCAGCTGGCCATGACCAAGAGGTGTGCACAATGGACCTGGATCTGGGAAGAGGGCCATGTAGGTCCAAGCAGTGGCTTTTGGGAGGGTTAGAAATGAAATTCAGGATCCTAGGAATCCAGAAGGTGCTGTAGTGGTGTAGTGGATAAGGCATTTGGCTGTCAACCAGAAGGTCAGCTGTTCAAATCCACTAGCTGCTCCATGGAAGGAAGATGGGGCAATCTACTTCCATAAAGAGTTATAGCCTTGGACACCCAACGGGGGTCACTATGACTCAAAGGCAGTAAGTTTG
>NW_006921679.1:9210553-9211771 GCF_000298275.1 Orycteropus afer afer | reverse complement strand
CTGACTCACAGCACCCCTAGAGGACAGAGTGGAACTGCCCCACAGGGTTTCCAAGGCTGTCAATCTTCACAGAAGCAAAGCCCAAACCACACCCACTGCTGTGGAGTCCATTCTGACTCACAGCGCCCCTAGAGGACAGAGTGGAACTGCCTCACAGGTTTTCCAAGGTTGCAAATCTGAGGACCTCTGGTGGCATAGTGCCTAAGGCACTTGACTGCTAACCAGAAGGCTGGCGGTTCAAACCCACCAGCCAGCCACTCCTTGGAAGGAAGACTGAGCAATCAACTTCCATAGAGATACCACCTCGGAAACCCAAGGAGGGGTCGCTGAGTCGAGTCAACTCCACGGCAGTGAGCTTGGTTTTTTATTTTTGGTTTAACATATGCAAATATTGAAGTCTTATAAACTCACTGCTCTCTAGTCTATTCTGACTCGTAGTGACCCTAAAGGACCCTAAAGGACCAACCCCACAGGGTTTCCAAGGTTGCAAATCTTTACAGAAGCCGACTGCCTCATCTCTCTCCTGTGGAGCAGCTGATGGGTTTGAAGTGCCAACTTTTGGTTAGCAGCTGAATGCTTTAACCACTGTGCCACCAGAGTTCCAAAATCAACTCAGTGCTATCAAGTTTATTCCTACTCATAGTGTCCCCCATTGGGTTTCTAAGGCCATAAATTTTTACAGAAGCAGACTGCCTCATCTCTCTTCCATGGAGTAGCTGTTGTTGTTATTTGTCATTGAGTCAGACCTGATTCATAATGACCCCTCCTTGGGTTTCCGAGGCGGTATCACTATGGAAGTAGATTGCCCACTTCCATGGAGTAGCTGGTGGGTTTGAACCACTAGCCTTCTGGTTAGCAGTCAAATGCCTTAGGCACTATGCCACCAGAGGTCCTCCTCTGGAGGTAGGGAAGGAAAAAAACTTGCCTAAGGCACTAGACATCTTGCACAAGGCCTGGTGCTCAAATAATTTCTTTTAGAAGGATCAGCACAAGGCTGGTTCCTATGACGTGGAGGTTAAAGATGTCCCAAATGTCCAACTGTTCCAAACTGCTGTACCATTCCATCACCTCTAACTTCAACTCCAACTGGGGCCACTGTGAGTCAGCATCAACTCAGTGGCAGTGGGTGTGGTTTGGGCTTTGCTTCTGTGAAGACTGACAGCCTTGGAAACCCCGTGGTGCAGTTCCACTCTGTCCTCTAGGGGCGCTGTGAGTCAG
>NW_006921679.1:9201000-9210453 GCF_000298275.1 Orycteropus afer afer | reverse complement strand
CCTCTCACTTTTGGCTCCACCCCATGGTGCTCATGTCCTCATGCAGACACATGTGGACACGACAGTGCAAACATCCCCACTACTTAGCCCACATCCCTCATCATCAGCTGGCCATGACCAAGAGGTGTGCACAATGGACCTGGATCTGGGAAGAGGGCCATGTAGGTCCAAGCAGTGGCTTTTGGGAGGGTTAGAAATGAAATTCAGGATCCTAGGAATCCAGAAGGTGCTGTAGTGGTGTAGTGGATAAGGCATTTGGCTGTCAACCAGAAGGTCAGCTGTTCAAATCCACTAGCTGCTCCATGGAAGGAAGATGGGGCAATCTACTTCCATAAAGAGTTATAGCCTTGGACACCCAACGGGGGTCACTATGACTCAAAGGCAGTAAGTTTGGTTTTTGGGGTTTAGGGATCCAGAGAGTAGACTAGAAGTGAGTGTGCTGGCTCTGCAGCCCACGGGCTTCTCACCCCATGAAGAATGACACAGCCCAACCATGGAGGGCCAGAGCAGAGGCTCACTGAGCCCAGGACCCTGGGCAGGCCCCCTTGTCAAAGGCTAAGGGCAAGGCTGGGAATGGACAGATCCCAGCACAGGGGCCTACAGGATGCAGCTGGAGGACCCCAACTTCTGCATCTTCCTTTATACACCAAGAAGTTGGACCAGGAGATCACCACGCCCCTCTCCAGACCTGATGCTGTGGAAGTCTATGATCTATTTGTAACTGTCAAATAATTCAATCTCAATGAATAGACAAAGACGTATTAAAACATCTAAACCCGTGTACACATCTTAAAATCGCTACCTCTCTAGTTCACAGTAAATGAAGTAAATGCTTCTGTTTGACTTTTCAAAAGCTCAGAAATTTTGCAACAAGATATGAATAATGGGATATCTGGGAGCTTTGGTGGCGTAGTGCCTAAGGCACCTGACTGCTAACTAGAAGGCTGGCGGTTCAAACCCACCAGCCACTCCTCAGAAGGAAGATGGGGCAATCTACTTCCATAGTGATACTGCCTCGGCAACCCAAGCAGGGGTCGCCGTGAGTCGGGTCCAACTTGATGGCACATAACAACAACAACAATGGGATATCCTGGTTAATTAAGTTCCTGGCTAAAAGAGTTGTCCTATTTCTTTTCACAGGTGATCAGTTACCAAACAATAAGTACAGCAATACACTTAACAATAACACTACGATTGACACGATCATTGGATTATGTCTGACTCACAAGCAGTTCTAGTCTCCCAAAGGCCATGAACTGTTCATATCTGTAGTGTGTGTGTATAACTGTCACGTGATAGATGATGGAAAGGTAGGCGTGCTGGATAAGTCACAAGATACAAGTTGAAGCTTTTCACAATACGTAACATTTCAAGTGTAGATTTTTTGGACCAGACTACCTCTTCCAGGTGCTTTGGTGTGGTTTGTTTATCTCCTTATACATTTTGATGGAAGCAGGTAATGTCATGCTCGCCAGAGGTCAGTCGACACGGAAAGTGCACGCACCTCCCTCCCACAATCAGTAGCACTCACCTGTCCTTTCATATCTGGAGCGATGGGAATGGTGGGCCAGATGGTGGAGTAGATTCCAAAGAACAGGAGCCAGATCAGCATGCTTCCCCAGACGGCCAGGTGGCTGAACTGCAGAAGAAGATGGATGCTCGAGCCAAATTCACACACGGAGATTTACCCCAGCCTCACCTCTTACAGAGCATCTCTGCTAGCATAGTGCCTAAGCACTTGACTGTTAACCAGAAGGCTGGCGGTTCAAACCTACCAGCCACTCCTCAGAAGGAAGGTTGGGCAATTTACTTCTGTAGTGATGCTGCCTCAGAAACCCAAGGAGGGTTCACTGTGAGTCGGATGCGACTCACAAAAACAACAACAATCTTTACAGGAGCAAAGCCCAAACCAAACCACCGCTCCCGAGTGGATTCAGACTCACAGCGCCCTTAGCAGACAGGCTGTCAGTGTTCATGGAAGCAAAGCCCAAACCAAGCCCACTGCTGTGGAGTCTATTTTGACTCATAGTATCCCTAGAGGTCACATTGGAACTGCCCCATGGGATTTTCAAGGCTGTAATCTTGGTAGCACAGTGCCTAAGGCATCTGATTGCTAACCAGAAGGCTGGTGGTTCAAACCCACCAGGCACTCCTTGGAAGGAAGATGGGGCAATCTACTTCTGTAGTGATACTGCCTTGGCAACCCAAGGAGGGGTCGCTATGAGTCGGGGCCAACTCGATGGCACGTAACAACAACAACAACACCTCTTACAGAATCCCTGTGTCCAAGACATCTTTCCTTATGCAAAGATTTTGACCACTTACCAATTAGTGGAAATGCCAATCTTTCTAATTTCCCTGTCTTAGAATGCTCTGGTAGCACAGTGGTTAAAGCCTATGGCTGCTAACCAAAAGGTTGGCAGTTTGAACCCACCAGCCGCTTCATGGGCGAAACATGAAACAGTCTGCTTCCATAAAGATTGGCAGCCTTGGAAACCCTATTGGGCAGTTCTATTCTGCTCTACGGTCACTATGAGTCAGAACTGACTTGATGGCAGTGGAGTGGGTTTAGAATATTTAGCAATGAATTCAAGTAACTCGTGCCTCCAAATTACCCTAAAGATGCAAGGGCTTTGCCACCATTGTGAACCCACCTCTAGACCCATCCCACAGTGACAGCAGGCACTTCTCAATCCATCCATCAGAGGGGTTTGCCCAACTCAGGGTTTTATTTTTAAAAAAAGTTTCATGAATTTACTTAAGAGAAGGGTTGAACAGAGAAAACAGACAAGATGCTTTTATTCCTCATTTCAAGACTTCAATTGTTCTTCCAGTTTTCCAAAGAGAGTTTTGTTTTGTTTTTTCAATCTGGAGTGGATAGGACATCTTAACAACTCCCCTTTAAGCATCTACTGAGTCGTTAACTTTTTCTCCTTTACTCTCTTAATGTGATGCTACCTTTTCCCTTCTTCCACTCTCCAACTGATCAGTAAGTTCTGCTAGCTTTTTTTTTTTTTTTTTAAAGAAAAACATATCCAGCATCTGACACTTCTTCCCGTCTCTCCCTCTACCACGCTAGGCTAAGCCAGCAGCACCTCTCACCTACAGTACTGCCTTGTGCCTCATCTGGTTGATTCTCTGATTCCTCACTTGCCCAAATCCACCTCCCGCCTCTCTGACACTGGTGTGACATTGAGTGAGCCTAATTCAACAGCAGCCAGAAAGGGCATTCCTGACAGACAGACAGACAGACAGGAAGCACTGGTTATAATCCTCAAATAATGGAAAAAAATAAAAATGTCTAAAATAGGGGCTGATTATATAAATGATGGAGTATCTGTATCAAACACAATACTTCTAATTATGAACGATAATTCTGTAGAAGAATATTTGAAGACAGAAAACGTTCATGATATATTTTTAAGTGGAAAAAAAAATGACAAAACCGTATGTTCTGTAAATCCAAAATCTCATTAAAAACATGCCCATACACACACACAGAGCAAAGTTCGGAAGCTTACGCAACAGTGTAAAATTTGGAAATTTTAACTTTTCTCATTTCTCTCTCCATTTTCTTATCTATGTGGTATGTGTAGCAGGAGCTCTGGTAGTGTAGTGGGTAAGGCATTTGGATGCTTACTAGAAGGTCAGCAGTTCAAACCCACCAGCTGCTCTGCAGGAGGAAGATGAGGCAATCTAATTCCATAAAGATTTACAGCCTTGGAAACTCAATGGGGGTTGCTATGAGTTGGAATCAACTTGATGGCAGTGAGTTTGATTTTTGCTTTTGGTGGTACATGTATGCATGCTTCTTAGAAGAGAGAGTGGCCAGACTTTGTCTCTTATATTTTGGTCATGTTGTCAGAAGGGGCATGTCCCTGGAGAAGGACATCATGTTGGGTAAAGTGAAAGGTCAGTGAAAAACGGGAAGATCTTCAATGAGATGGTTTGACACAGTGGCTGCAGTGATGGGCTCAAGCACGGTAATGACTGTGAGGTTGGCGCAGGACGGGGCAGTGTTTCGTTCTGTTGTACATGGGGGCGCTATGAGTCAAAACTGACTCAATGGCACCTCACAACATATTTTACAATGACAGTGCATACATCTGAAGTGAGATGCGAGTTAACAGCTTACAGCTGTATCAAGTGCCCAGAAAATACATCACCAGGAAACTCTGGATAGCAAATTTGCCTTGATAAAGACCAAACCACCATTTTCTCTGGCAGATTTTAAAACAAGAAAGCTAGACGTTGTTTACTGCTTTCCTAAGGCTGAACAAGAAGTCATAGCATACAAATGTCTATAGAGGACAGAGGAACAATTTTTGAGAAAACTTACTTTAGTCCAGGCTGTAGTCTCCAAACCAGCTTTCAGACAAACAGTTAC
The DNA here is from genome assembly GCF_000298275.1 of Orycteropus afer afer. NCBI lineage: Eukaryota > Metazoa > Chordata > Mammalia > Tubulidentata > Orycteropodidae > Orycteropus > Orycteropus afer. The sequence goes on along the minus strand of NW_006921679.1, from coordinate 9,206,066 downwards.
AACCACATACTGTGGGGAAAAAAGAGGAGACTGAGAAAATGTATTATCCTTGCAAATTATTTCAACTTTCTGTGAGAAACCGCATGCTTCCTCTACAGAGGTCCTCCAGGGCCGCTACGCTTGGGAAGGGCCATCTAGGTCATCGATACTCTAGGGGTTAGTTTTGGGGAGCACACAGGCAGGTTTAGTTCAAGAAATCCCCCCATCCTAGAGACTATCATCTTTCAACAAATAGTTACTTTTGTCATTCTCTTAGCTCACAAGACTTGGGAGAACCCCTCCTTCTAAGGGTGGCTTGACTTTTGAAGGTAGGTGTGCCAAAGCCATTTGGAGAACCGAGGAGTCTGCTAGTCACCTGTCCAGAGAGGTGGGCTCTACATAACCTTCTCTGCAAAATGAGGCCAGCATCTCCAAGCCATTCGAAACTGTAAGGACTTTCTAGCATACAGTTTAAAGGCTGGAAAATACATGATAGGAGATTGGAAGGGTGGCATATGCACAGGGAGACAGCTCGGGGGGCAGGAGTGCATCGGAGGGAAGGACACAGGGGAGAGGTAACTATGGGGAGGAAGTCGGAGAAGAGCTGTTGCATTGTGGGAGACTACAGTCAATGTCATGAGACAATGTATGTGTGACCTGCTGTATGGAAGATGTATTTGCTCTGTAAACTTTCACCCAAATCACAATGAAATTTAGCAAAGAAAATACATGACAACCATTGGGAAACCCTTGCGTCAAGGACCTGGAGAGATACAATGCACGCATGTACCACTTAAGTAGAGTTCAATAAGCAGAGATCAACTCACCGTGTAAACAATATTTCCAACAAATAAGTAGTCCGTGGCATGACCATTGGCCAACGCAGAATCTGAAAATTGAAGAGGATACTGTTATTTCCCAGGGGTTGCACACTGCAAGCTACCTTCTTGAGAACAGAAAAATGGACCTTCAGAAATACAAAAATAAAGAGATAAATAAAAATAAAGAGTATTTCAAAATTGTATCATCTCATCATCTATGATTCTAATGCTGCTTTTGCTTCCTGTGACCTTGGAATTCTTCCATTTATAATTGCTTATAGAAGCAAGGGAGCTCTGGTGGCACAGTGCCTAAGGCATCTGACTGCTAACCAGAAGGTTGGTGGTTCAAAGCCACTAGCTGCTCCGCGGAAAGAAGATGGGGCAATCTATGTCTGACCAAGATTTACCACCTCGGAAACCCCATGGGGGTCACTATGAGTTGGAATTGACTCGATGGTAGTCAGTTTGGTTTGGTTTTTGTGTCAAAGCAAATAAACAACATCAAGTTTCTAACAAAGCAAACCACCTGAGGTCTGTGCTGAAATTCACAGTTTTTGAAAAGATTAAAATCTCTTTGGTTAATCAAAAATAGGAAAGGAATAAGATCTCAATCTGCCTTTTGCATAGTGGATAAAGCACTTGGCTGCTAACCAGAAGGTCAGCGGTTCAAACCCATCAGCCACTCAGCAGAATGAAGATGGAGCAATCTACTTCCGTAAGGATTTCCAGGCTCAGAAACCCAATGGGGGTCACTATGAGTGGGAATCGACTCAATGGCAGTGAGTTTTTTTTTTTTTTTTTTTTGAGCATGGAACATCTTCTCAAGTATTCCTTTACTATTCATTGTTAATTTCGGCTAAATTGGAATTGTGTCTTTGTAAAAGAAGATGACCATGTGAATACAAAATCAATTCATAGTGATTGAACCCAGACAACTGGGAATTCTGTTCACTACTCATGTTTTCAGTGCAACCACATAAACCTTAGGTGCAGAGTGGAAACAGCTCAATGAGAGATATCTAGGAAGTACCACTGGATTTCTAAAACTTTCATGTTCATATTTGTTCCAAATATCTTTTTCAAGATGACTATTACAACATATACAACAATCACTAAGGCAGAAGTATAGTACAATTGCCTAACTCATGCCAGTCAGTCTTGTTTTTAACCTGAGGCATCAAAGCCTATTTTAAGATCAGAAACATTTTCCTTGCATGACACTGCCAACTTCCTCTTATTCTCTTTTATTCTCAGATTCAGATCTGTGGCTCCCAATTCAGGTATTGAACTTTTGTGGTCAAATATCCAGCTCAACAGCTGCTATCCACACATGTCTGGTTCCACTGATTCACCTAGGTGCCTGTTGGCGAATCCCACTTCTATCAAAGAATAAAGATCTATTTACTTTTCTAAAACAGTGTAATGACCAAGACATGTCACAGAACATGCAGAAATCCAGGGGCCCTAGATACAGCTCTCAGGCTGAGTAATAGGTAAATTAAGGGAAGAAAAACCAGTTACATGATACCAATGGGCCTACATTAGCTAGTGACTACACTGAGGGAGTATTACTGGGGGAATAAGAGGCTAGGAGAATATGGAGAGGTAGGGTCACTGACTTAAAAAAAAAATGATCTCATGGCCTAAGGGAAAAGTGAAAAGAGGCTGAAGTTCAGTCAAGGCCTGTTAAAAGGGAAAAGAGGGGAAAAGTTCAGAGAAGGGAAAGGCTAAACCCCAAAAAAATAACAAATTAATGTGCTAGTAAAAAGTTATTCAAAATTGTGGATGTTCACTTTTCAGTAATTGGCCACAAGATCGTCTTAATAATAAATGTATCGTTATTTTATTGTGGTGAGAATATACATGGATTTGGTTTGGTATACCAATACTGGGCTATTCTAATTACAGTGGCTTTATTCTGTTTTTTTAAATAATGAAGTGTGATTCTTCTTTTTTTAAGATTGCTTTAGCTATCTGGAGTTTCTTGCCCATCCATATAAATATGAGGATTGGCATTTCCATTTCTGCAAAGGAGTCTGTTGAAATTTTGATGAGGATTGCACTGAATTTATAGATTGCCTTGTGTAGTGTATTGACATTTAACCACCTTAAGTCTTTCAATCCATGAACACAGAATATCCCTCCATTTATTTCTGTCTTCTTTGTTTTAGCAATTTTTTAAAAATACTTTTCTGTGACAAGTCTTTTATCTTCTTGGTTAAGTTTATTCTTTTATATGCATAAATGGTAGCATTTCCTTCATTTCCTTTTCCAATTGCTCATTGCTGATGCATAGAAACCCAAACGATTTTAAATAAATTTATTGTGATTTGGGTGAATGTTTACAGAGAAAATTCATCTTCCATACAGCAGTTCACATACACATTGTCTCATGACATTGACTATAGTCTCCCACAATGCAACAGCTCTCTCCCCACTTCTTCCCCACAGTTACCCCTTCCCTGTGTCCTTCCCTCCATGCACCCCAACCCCCTGAGCTGTCTCCCTGCACATACACAGCCCTTCCATTCTCCCATGATTGATCTCTCCAAGGAGCGTATGTACCGCATATAAGTGTTCAGCTCATATGCCTGTTTTTTGTTTGGCTGGAAGCCACAGGAGTGAGTTCAATTTCAGACCTGAAGGGCAGCCAGGGGCCATAGTCTCAGGGGTCTCACCAGACTCTATCAGACCAGTGAACCTCGTCCCCCCCCTTTTTTATGATTTTGAGTTTTGTTCAACATTGTTCTTCTTCTCTATCCAGGATCTCCTATGTAGATCCCACTCCGAGTGGTTGACAGTGGTCGCCGGACACCATCCAGTTCTGTTCTCTTCATCATACAGGCTGAGTATTGCAAGGTGTACCAGAAACCCAACGGATTTTTATGTGTTGACCTTGTACCCTGGCACTTTGCTGGATTCATTATTTGTTTAATATCTCTCTTTTGGATTCTTTAGCATTTTTCTATTTATAGGATCATATCATCTGTGAAAAGTGATAGTTTTATTTCCTTCTTCCAAATTTGGATACCTTTAATTTTCTTCCCCAGCCTAATGGCTCTCGCTAGGATTTCCAGAATCATGCTGAAAGTAGGGGTGAGAGTCCTTGTCTTGTTCTTGATCTTAATGAGAAAGCTATCAGTTTTTTCTACTCAGTATGATGTCAGCTGTGGATTTTCTATAAATGCCCTTTGCTACATTGAGAGATTGGCCTTCTATTGTTATCTTGTTGCCTGTTGAGTTATGTCAAATACACTTTCTGCATCAGTTGAGAAGATCAGTTAGTTCTTTTCCCTATTCTGTTAATGTGGTGTATTAAATTGATTGCTTTTCTGGTGTTGAACCATCTTTGCATTTCTGGGATATATTCCACTTGATTATAGTGCATAATCTTTTAAACATGTTTTTCCATTCAATATGCTAGTATTTTGTTGAGTATTTTTACATCTTTATTCATGAAGGATATTGTTGTTGTTGTTGTTATATGTCATCGAGTCGGCCCTGACTCATAGCGACCCCTCCTTGGGTTTCCGAGGCAGTATCACTGTGGAAGTAGATTGCCCAGTCTTCCTTCCAAGGAGTGGCTGGTGGGTTTGAACCGCCAGCCTTCTGGTTAGCAGTCAAGTGCCTTAGGCACTGCGCCACCAGAGCTCCCATGAAGGGTATTAGTTTTCAGTTTTCTGTGCTTGTGTTATCTTTATCTGGCTTTGGTATTGGTAACACTTGCCTCACAGAATGAGTTAGGAAGTGTTTCCTCTTCTTCCTATTTTTTTTTGGAAAGTTTAAATAGTATTAGAGTCACCTCTTCTATAGAAGTTTAGTAGAATTCCCCAGTGAAGTTATCCAGTTCAGAACTTTTCTTTGTTGGGAGGTTTTTGTTTATGGATTCAAATCTTCACTGTTAAGGTTCTGTCAAGATCCAGTATTTCTTTTTGAGTCAATGTAGAGAGTTATGTGTAGGAATTTGTCCATTTCCTCTTGGTTATCTAATTTGTTGGTAATACAACTATTCATAGTACTCCCTTACAAGCCTTTTATTTCTGTAGAGATGGTTATAATATCATTTCTAATTCTAAATTATTATTTTATTTATTGTGATTTGTGTGAAGATTTGCAGGGCAAATTCACTTTCCATATAGCAGTTCACATATACTTTGTCTCATGTCATTGACCACGGTTTACCACAATGTAACCGCTCCCCTCCCACTTCCTCCCCATAGTTACCTCTTCCCAGTGTCCATCCCTCCATACTCTCCTGCCCCCTGA
>NW_006921679.1:9195727-9196859 GCF_000298275.1 Orycteropus afer afer | reverse complement strand
TGGGGAACTCTGGTGGCACAGTGCCTAAGGCATTTGACTGCTAACCAGAAGGCTGGTGGTTCAAACCCACCAGCCACTCCTTGGAAAGAAGACTAGGCAATCTACTTCTGTAGAGATACTGCCTTGGAAACCCAAGGAGAGGTTTCTGTGAGTTGGATTTGACTCAATGGCAGCGAGGTTTTTTTTTTTTTTCTTTTTTCTTTTTGGTAGCTTTGGGCTTAGTTAGCTCTTCCTTTTCTAGTTCCTCAAGCTGTAGAGTTAAGCTACTGATCTAGAGTCTTTCTTCTTTTGTAATGTAGTGTTTACTGCCATAAATTTCCTTCTGAGTACTGCCTTCATTGAATCCCATAGGTTTTGGTATGCTGTGTTTTCATAATAAAAGTATCATATTTAAAGTCATGTCTAAAGCAAAAAACACTTGATATTAGATAGGAGACCACTTCTTTGATTCTAAACATGGACCACAGCTTTGAAAAGAATAACATTATTCTTTCATTAGTCAGCATCTATTTATTTTAAATTGACTTTATGCCAGGTACTATTGTGGGAATTGAGGGGACAAAGTCCCTGCATTTATGGAGCTTACATTATAGTGTACATTGTTCTATTGTACACAGGGTCACTATGAGTCAGAGCCAACTCGACAGTAGCTAACAACAACAACAACATTATAGTGAATGAGACAGAAGGTAAGTATGTCAACAAGTAGATTCACAACAAAATTCACATGAAAGAAATGCTATGAAAACAAATTAGGGTACTAGAGGGAGCTGCTATTTTGATAGGGTGTTCAAGAAAGATCGTTCTGAGGTGGTGACATTTGAGCAGATCTGTATGATACGGAGTGAGTTAAATGAGTAACTGTGTAGAGAGTGTTTCAGGCAGAGAGAAGAGAAATTGACAATAGCCTGATGAACTCAAAGATGCTCAAGAAGGCCAGTTTAGCTGGAGAGTATGTGGATAAAAGAAAGAAAAAAAAAAAAGAGAGAGAGAGAACTCAGTAATAACGGAGAAAATTAACAAGGGCCATGCTGAGGAGTTTGTTGTTGTTGTTGTTATGTGCCGTCGAGTCGGCCCCGACTCATAGCGACCCCTCCTTGGGTTTCCGAGGCAGTATCACTACGAAAGTAGG
>NW_006921679.1:9190592-9195377 GCF_000298275.1 Orycteropus afer afer | reverse complement strand
GTGAAAGTTTACAGAGCAAATTCATTTTCCATACAGCAGTTCATACACATTTTGTTTCATGACATTGACTATGATTGCCCACAATATGACAGCTCTCTGTCCACTTCATCCCTGTAGTTACCTCTTCCCTGTGTCCTTCTCTCTTCCAGCACCCCCCTGCGCTGTCTCCCTGTGCAAACAGTGTTCTTCGGTTCTCTCATGATTGACTGCTCCAAGGAATGTATCCACCTGATGTAAATGTTCAGCCCATATGACTATTGTTTGGTTGGAAGCCACAGGAGTGAGTTCAATTCCAGACCTGAAGGGTAGGTAGGTGTCATAGTTTCAGGGATCTCACCAGGCTCTCTCAGACCTGTTTTTTTTTTTTTTTTTAATGATTTTGAGGTTTACTACACATTGTTCTCACACTCTATGCAGGATCTCCTGCACTGATTCCCCTCCAAGTGGTTGACAGTGGTAGCCGGGCACCATCTAGTTCTTCTGGTCTCATGATCATTAGGCTGTGAATGGCATGGTCTACCAGTCCCTTAGACTGATTGTTTCCATGAGTCTTTGGTTTTCTTCTTTGCTCTGGATGAAGAGAGACCCATCGTTACATCTAGATGGCTGCTTGCAAGCTTTTAAGATCCCAGTTGATACTCACCAAAGTAGGATGTAGAACAATATTTGTGTGGCATGTTATACCAATGGAGCTTGATGTCCCCTGTGGCCATTGAACCACCAACCTTTCAGTTTGTTGCCAAGCAAATTAATCAATGATACCATCCAGGGGCTCTTGGATCACAAAGATGAAAGTAGACAATTTCAAGGGGAAAAATAGACTAAGAAGCACTCATTTGAAATACCAATACCTAATGCAAAAGAGCTCTGGTAGCATAGTGCCTAAGGCACTTGATTGCTAACCAGAAAGCTGGCAGTTCAAACACACAGGCTATTCCTCGGATGGAAGGTTGGGCAATCTACTTCCGTAGTGATACTGCCTCAGAAACCCAAGGAGGGGTCGCTATGAGTCAGATCCAACTTGATGGCATATAAAAATAAAAAGAAAAATGCAAAAGAACTTTCAGGGGAAGGATTAGAGTAGAGATAAATTAGTTTCATGTGATAAATATTCTCAAACCAATAGGTACCACATAAGGAAATATACACAGTATGAAAATAAGTGGAGCAGGGAATCACCCCTTGAGCTGACATTTTATTGTGAGTTATGATGGGCCAAGGCTGGAAAATATGAAGAAGAATGTGGCATCAGGATTGGATGTCCCCTCCGTGTCCCCAATGTCTTCTCGTTAACAACCTGAGATACGCTGACGACACAACTTTGCTTGCTGAAAGTAAAGATGACTTGAAGTACTTACTGATGAAGATTGAAGACTACAGTCTGCAGTATAGATGACACCTCAATATAAAGAAAACAAAAATCCTCACAACTGGACCAATAAGCAGCATCATGATCAATAGAGAAAAGATTGAAGTTGTCAAAAACTTCATATTACTTGGTTCTACAATCAACACTAATGGAAGCAGCAGTCAAGATATCAGATGATGTATAGTATTGGGTAAATCTGCTGCAAAAGACCTCTTTCAAGTGCTGAAGAGCAAAGATGTCTCCTTGAGGACTAACCTAGGTGTGCCTAACCCAAGCCATGGTATTTTCAGTCGCCTGGTATGCATGTAAGAGTTGAACAATGAATAAGGAAGACCTAAGAAGAGTTGATGCTTTTGAGTTGTGGTGCTGGCGAAGAATGCTGAAAGTGCCATGGACTGCTAAAAGAACAAACAAATCTGCCCTGGAGGAAGTGCAGTCAGAATGCTCCTTGGAAGTGAGAATGGCCAGACTTCATCTGAACTATTTTGGTCATGTTGTCAGAAGGGACCATTTCCTGGAGAACGATATCATGCTCGGTAAAGTGGAAGGTTAGCGAAAAAGGAGAAGGCCCTCAAGAAGATGGATTGACACAGTGACTACAAGGGGCTCAGGTATAGCAAGGATTATGGGGCTGGCACAGGACTGGACAGTGTTTCACTCTGTTTTATATGGGTGTGGTGATTAAGCTCGTGTGTCAACTTGGCTGGGCCTGGTTGAGTGGCTGGGCAGTTGGATGTTGTATTCCACATGATGAGACTGGTAATCACCTCCATGGTGCAATCTACTGTGAACAGCTGAGTATCTGCCTTAGGGATGTGGTCTGCTTCCTGTATATAAGCAGAAGCCTTGGGGATAGTCTCTATCTTATGGCACCCTGCATGTAGCTGTGTCATTGTTCAGCAGCCTGCCATGCTCTGCTGACCTTGGGACTTTCATTGGATTTGAATTAATGGCTTGCCGTGTGGTTGGGTAATATCGGGACTGTGCCTTATTATTTGTCAACCTTGGGCTTGTTAGTCTCAGCAGCCAGTAAGTGCCTGAGTGAAGAGATGCCTCCAGCTCAGTGGGCTGGGAGCAGGAGGCAGAGCTGAAGCCCAAGGTTGAGGGGCTTTCACCCAGCCCCCAGAGCCTGGCACTTTGAACTTGTAGTTTCCAAAACTGTCTCTTAGAATAAACTCCTGTTTGTTAAAGCCATCCCATTTATGGTATCTTCTGTTAGAGAAGCTTTGAGGTAACCAAAACAAGCTTCTTCTCAAGTCTAAATAAGTATCATGGGGAAATAATTTGTTGGTGGCGATGCCCCCAAATCAACATGAGGTTCTGGGATGTGAGCCTCTGAAGAGACAACATCTTCTAAATAAATCACAGGCCATCAGTCCACGCACCCTACTGGGAAAACCCCCATGGACTAGAGGGTTCTCTTATGGGTTATGTTCCAACCAATTTAATGGCAAATGCCCCTTGGGATTATTCTTTGTTAAAACCGTCCAATTAATACTCAGTGCCTTTGAGTTGGATCTGAGTCATAGCGACCCCTCCTTGGGTTTCTGAGGCAGTTTCACTACGGAAGTAGATTGCCCAACCTTCCTTCTGAGGAGTGGCTGCTGGGTTTGAACCTCCAACCTTCTGGCTAGCGGTCAATGCCTTAGGCACTACGCCACCAGGAGAAAAGAACACAAAGTCAAAGAAATTGTTTGTGGATGACCACATTAAAAAACTGCAGCTAGAAAAGTCTGATTAGATTTTTCAGCATATTCCTGAAGCTTGTTGCTTATAAAACATGTTTTCCTAGTTTGCCTCATCAGAGATTACTGTTTAAAATGCTACCACTCCTCTCTGGAGAATGTCTTCCCTGTAGTTTAGTGTTTATTTTAGTCAGTTTTTTTTTTTTTTTTTTTTTTTTTTAAATCAGAGGATGCCTAAAAATCAGGGTGAGTAATTGGTTCCCCAAGCCAGCTTTCAGATTTTTTTTTTTTAACCACCATCTATATAAATTATAAGGCAGTGGTGGTTCAGTGGTACAATTCTTGCCTTCTATCCTTGACTGCAAACCAGAAGGCTGGCGGTTCAAACCCACCAGCCACTCCTCGGCAGGAAGGTTGGGCAATCTTCTTCCGTAGTGATACTGCCTCGGAAACCCAAGGAGGGGTCGCTATGAGTCGGGTCCAACTCAACGGCACATAACAACATCTGGGAGACCTGAGTTTGATTCCTGGCCAGTGATTTTCATATACAGCCTCCCCCTGTCTGTCAGTGGAGGTTTGCGTGTTGCTATCATGCTGAACAGGCTGCAGTGGAGATTCCAGATTAAGACAGACTAGGAAGAAACGTGTGGTGATCTTCCAAAATCCAGCCTATCAAAGTCCTATGGGTTACAACCGCTCAATCTGCATCCCTTCATGGGGATGGGGTGTCATTCTGTCTCACATGGGGTCACTGTGAATTGAGGGCTGACTTTAGGGCAGCTCATAACAATAATATACAAATTACAGTAATAGCATTATTTCAGAGAAAGCAACAGGGGATGGTATAGATGAATATTTGATGATGAAGAGGAGGCAGTGAGAGGGGACAAGACAGTTTTAGGCAATCAGTTAATCACTCACTCACTCCATCAGTCAATAAATAAAAACAAATTAGTAAGCACTCAGCTGTCAATGAAAAAGTTGGCCACCTGAACCCACCCAGCAGCTTCATGGGAGGAAGTTCTGGCAATCTGCTCCCATGAAGATTAACCCCACAAAAAAACATCAAAAACAAACCCCACTGATGTGAAGTTGACTTCAACTCACAGGAACCCTCTACAACTGAACAGAATTGCCCCATAGGGCTTCCAAGGCTGCAATCATTTTTTTAAAATAAATTGTGACTTGGGTGCAGTTGACAAAGCAGATTTGCCTTCCATGTAACATTTCATACACATTTTGTTTCACGACACTGATGACAATCCCCACAAGGTACCAGCTGTCCTCTCACCTCCTCCCTGTGGTTACTCTTTCTCTGTATTCTCCTTACCTAGCCATTCCTGCCTGCCTACGTTTCACCCTGTGCAAATGCTGCTCTTCTGACCTCCAAGCGCTGACTATTCTAAGAAGTGCATCTCTCTGGTGTAGCAGCTGGTCACCTCATGCCTGTGTATTATTTGGCTGAGAGTTAGGTCACAGAGAAGTAAGTGCAATTCCAGGCCTGAAGGATAACCCAGCACCATAGTCTCAGGGGCCTCACTAGTCTCTATCTTACCACTAATCCTGCTTTTTTTTCTTTTTCTTTTTTTTTCTTATTAGGATTTGGGTGAAGATTTACAGAGTAAATTCACTTTTCATATAGCAGTTCACATATACTTTGTCTCATGTCATTGACCAAAATTTACAATGCAGCAGCTCCCCTCCCACTTCCTCCCCATAGTTACCTCCTCC
>NW_006921679.1:9183027-9190332 GCF_000298275.1 Orycteropus afer afer | reverse complement strand
GGCAGTGGTAGCTGAGCACCATCTAGTTCTTCTGGTCTCATAGTTGTATAGGTTGCAGATCGGATGGTGTATAATCCTGCTCTGTTTTATGTTTTTGAATTTTAAACTACATTTTTTCTCCCACCTATCCAGGGTCTCCAATTTTGATCCCTTTCTGAGCAGCTGGCATTGGTAGCTGGGCATGATGGTCTCAGGGTCATACAGACTGAGGTTCCTGTGGTCCGTTAGTCCCTTGGACTAATTGTTGCCATATGCCTTTGATTTTCTTCATTCTTCTTGCTCTGGATGAGGAAAGACCAATAGCTGTCACTTGCAAGCTTTTAAGATCCCAGTCGTTACTCATCATAGTAGGATGCAGAACCTCATCTTTATGGAAGCACATCGTTCTTTCGTGGAGCAGCTGGTGAGTTTGAACCATTGACCTTTTGGTTAGTAGCCCAGTATTTAACCATTGGACCAACAGCGCTCCTTTCCATGAAGACCGCAGCATAGAAAAACCTATGGGGCAGTTTGACTCTGTCAAATGAGGTACTAGAGTCAAAATTCTCCTCAGTGGCACCAAACAACATCAACTGAAGCAGACAGGTGCCATTGAATAGGAAGCTGCGTGAGGTGGGGTGGGGACTGGAGTATGGTGGTAGGTGCCAGACTGGTGAGATCACTGGGGTCTAACCACGGAAGGATCCATCAAAAAGTGCATATGGAGCAGCATCCTCTGCCCAAACTGTGTTTCTCTCTCTTAAATTGCATCGTGCAGGGCGCTTCCAAAAGGAATCCCATCACTAGTCCATACAGATTTAAAGGACCTTCAGAAAGGTAAGAAAAACTTACCTCCCTCTTTCATCAGAACTGCTGGCATTTAACTGAGAGTCCTGCAATCTGCCAGCTGTTTGCAGATCAAGGATCGAATCCACCCTCAAGGGAAACTGAACTGAAAGAGGAGGGCACTACTAGTCCCAATTGTCATTGGTTCAGGGAAGGATCCCCCAAGGGGAAGCACCTCAAAGCTCAGAGCCCAGGAGAAGGAAAACCCCCCCTTCTGCTTTGCTTGATGAAACATGGGTCACGTTCAGACACCATCTGACTGTGATTTCAAAGCTAATGCTATGATGTTGTTGTTGGTGGTGGTTGTCAAATTGGCTTCAAATCATGGTGACCTTATACAGAACAACAGAATGAAACATTGCCCGGCCCTGCACCATGTCTAGCACGATACTGGATTCTGTTCTGTTGTGATCCACAGGGTTTTCATTGGCTGATGTTTTGGAAGATCGTTGGACCTTTTTACCTCGTTTGGGAGCTCTGTTAAAACCTGTCCTCCATGGGTGACCCTCTGGGTATTTGACACATAGGTGGTGTAGTTTCCAGCTTCATAGCAACACGCAAGTAACCACAGTATGACAAATTCAAAGTGAGGTGGCAGAATGTAAGGAGGTTGCTCATTATATATATTTAGATATATAATGCACATTTATTATATGTCTCTTAAATGTTAATACAATGAGAAACAGAAGGAAGCACTGTCCCGGAGAGCCAGCACACTCTCCTAGCAGCCAGTGCAATGTTAGCACACTTGAACCCATTCTTCTACATGTACATATCACATTATTTGCAAAATGTGGTTGGATCCAGAGAGCCACTTAAATGTAGAACTAACCAAATGAGATTTGAAAACACAATCCCTGTAACAGACAGTCGTGAACAACTGGGACAAAACCACATGCCCCACAAGTCCCCACATGAGTAGTAATAGCCACCAAAAATGTTGCATGCAAAAAACCTCTTTGTAAATATTTGTGGGGAAAGCCACCATTTGTCAGAAAAGTATGTCTCCTTTTCTAAACAGCCTGAAACGATCAAGGAACTGGTTTCTGAATATTCCAAAAGGCTAGGTGGATGACAGTTTATAAATACGCCATTTCAATTAAATGGTCGTCATTAAAGTCCCTACATCGTGATTCAGCTAAACCACAAAATGTATTCAGAAACGGCTCTGACAAAAAGCAACGGTGGAGAACTGTCCAGCCAGAAATGACAGGGTTCAATAATGGAGAAAGCAGATGGGTGAAGCTATGCACAATGGTTTTAATGTTTTTTTATTTTGTAAAGTCTGTTGGACACCTGAAATGGTCTGTTCAGGCGCTGCCTCACTAGAGCTGACACTGTGGGGAGAATTAAGGCAGTGATGGCACCAATCCCCGACATCAAGGCGTTTGCCAAGGAATGTTGGTTGGAAGTAGATGCCAAGCTTCTCCTGCTTTCTCCACCTCACCCTTTCACTTCACGGCCCTTTACCAGCAGCATTTCAGAACAGGGCAAATTCCAGGATATTAACCGAATCCCCTGTCCCGTATCCCACTCTCTGGCTCTCTTAAGACTTCGGAGGCTCAAGGGAGGTACCCAGCCCACTAGCTCCTATGAGATTTCTATCAGAGCAAAGATGTAGTCCAAGCTTCAAATCACCAATTTACAAATAAACGTTTAGCACTCAGCCTGTGTGTATCGTGAGGACTATCTTCCAATATTACATGTTAATGAAGAAAAAAAAAAGGCTTTTTTTTTTTTTTTTTTTTTTTAAAAATCTACCTCTTTGAAGAAAGATATAAAAATTGGAAAGAGCTTTATAAAGGAGTTTATACAACTGTTAGTGATTATAGTTACATTCATAACAAGCGTTGGGTTAAGTTCTTGGTTATATAAGCTTTCTGCTGGATTTTTTCCCCTCTATTGACATGTCTGCTGGATAAAGTTAAGAACAGGAAACTTGAATGTCAATCTTTCTTTCTTTGCACTTTTGTTTACTAAAAATAGGAAGCCAAAGGATGGAAAGGAAACTTGATTGTCAATGTCCAACAGTTGCCTAGTGTGGCTACAAACCCGTTTCCTACTCCTGAAAACACGGCTAAATGACACTCCTGGCTCCTCCTACCGGATGGTGACTATGTCCTCACATTCCCAGTTCTCCGTCTCGTCACCAGCTGCCCTCAAAGCTCTCTCTCTCTCTCTCTCTCTTACTGTAGTCACCTGGACGTAGGTCAGAGTTTTCAAGTTAAAAGAACATGGACCTTCTGACTGCCAAATAGGCAGATACCAGCATCAAGTTCAGAGGGTCCACACAGCATCCTAACCTTCTGCCCTGCAGGCTGTCAATTTGGGGCTAGTTTCTTGCTACGCCTTCAAGACACCAGTTGTAAGCTAAACGTCCACACAATACCCTTAAATTCTGATCTGTTGGCTCTCATTCACCTTTAGGTTTGATAATTTGCTTGAATGACTCCCAGAATTCACAGAGAGTATACCATACTTACTAGTACACATTTATTATGGACAAAAATGATACAAATGAGATGCATAGGGAGAGGTCTGGGGGGGTTCCCAATGCGTTGGTTCTATTGTCCAAGGGATATACTCCCGTCTCAAGAACAGATGTGTCACAGGGCAGAAAACTGTGTAGCAGTAGGGAGCAGATGGCCAGACTTGGTCTCACCTACTTTGGTCATGTTGTCAGAAGGGACCATTCCCTGGAGAAGGATGTCATGCTTGGTAGGGTGGAGGGTCGACGGAAGAGGGGAAGGCCTTCAATGAGATGGATTGACATGATGGCTGTGATGATGGGCTCAAGTGTAGCAGGGATCATGGAGCTGGCACGGGATCGGGCAGTGTTTCGTTCTGTTGTGCATGGGGTCGCTATGAGTTGGAAACGACTCTACGGCACCTAACAACAACAACAACAACAACAGGGAGCAGATGCACTGATAGGGAGTCCATATGAACTGTATCAAAGCATATGAACTTCAAAGGAAAAAAAAAAACAGAATAGATGTTCTCACCAAACAGGAAGCCAGGAAGCTCTCTGAGCCTTAGGGTTCAGGGTTTTCATTGGCCAGTCCTGCATGATAGATTTGGTTATGCCTTCTGAAGCCGGGTGATATGGACCTCCCAGGTGAGCATTTTTTGGCCTGGTCAGTCCCCATGCACTAGCACAAAATACTAGGTGTGGTTTGGAAGTCCAAGATCTAAGTACCCCAGTTACTCCAAGAGCTATTTCTCTACAACCAAGGACAAAGGCCAACTTACATAAATACCCTACAAGTGCCATGACTCATTCTTGTCAATCAAACACAGACACTTGAAAGAGGTCTTTTGCAGAAGTTTTATTCAATGTAATATGTTCTTTGATTTCTTGACTGCTGCTTCCATGGGCATTGATTATGGATTCAAGTAAAACTTTCAATCTTTTCTCCATTAATCATGATGTTGCTTACTGGTCTAGTTGTGAACTCTGGTGGCATAGTGCCTAAGGCATTTGAGTGCTAATCAGAAGGCTGGGAGTTCAAACCCACCAGCCACTCCTCAGAAGGAAGACTGGGCAATCTACTTCTGTAGAGATACCACCTGGGAAACCAAAACAGGGGTCGTTATGAGTCGAAATCAACTTGACGGCAGTGAGCTTTAGTTTTTATGTTGAGGTGCAATCCATACTGAAGGCTGTAGTCTTGAATTTTTATCAGTAAGTACTTCAATTCTTCATTTTAAGCAAGCAAGGTTGTATCATGTGTATATCATAGACTGTTAATGAATCTTCCTCCAATCTTGATGCCACGTTCTTCTTCATAAAGTCCAGCATCTCACACTATTTATTCAGCATACACATTGAAAAGTATGGTGAAAGGATACAACCCTAACACATACCTTTCCTGATTTTAAACTATGTGGTATCCCCTTGTTCTGTTTGAACAACTGCCTCTTGTCTATGTACAATTAAGTGTTCTGGAATTCCCATTCTTTACAATGTTATACATAATTTGTTATGACCCACACAGTGGAATGCCTTTATGTAGTCAATAAAACACCGGTAAATATCTTTCTGGTAGTCTTTGCTTTCAGCCAAGGTCCATCTGACATGAGCAATGATATCCCTTGTTTCACATCCTCTTCTGAATCCAGCTTGAATTTCTGGCAGTTCCCTGTCAATATACTGCTGCAACTGTTTTGAATTATAGTCAGCAAAATTTTACTTGTGTGTGATATAAATGATATTGTTAAATATATTTCCACATTCTCTTGGGTCACCTTTCTTTGGAATGGGCACAGATACAGATCTCTTCCAGTTGGTTGGCCAGGTAACTGTCTCCCCAATTTCTTGGTATAAATGAGTGAGGACTTCCAGAACTGAATCTATATATTGAAAGATCTCCACTGGTATTCCATCAATTCCTTAAGCCTTGTTTTTCACCAATTCTTTCAGTTCAGCTTGGACTACTTCCTGCAATACCATTGGTTCTTGATTATATGCTACGTCCTGAAATTGCTGAATGCTAACCAATTCTTTTTTGTATACAGTCTCTGTGTATTCCTTCCATCTTCTTTTGATGCTTCCTGCATTGTTCAGTGTTCTACTCATGTTGTTGTTGTTGTTATGTGCCATCGAGTCAGACCTCACTCATAGCAACCCCTCCTTGGGTTTCCAAGGCAGTATCACTATGGAAGTAGATTGCCCCATCTTCCTTCCGAAGAGTGGCTAGTGGGTTTGAACCGCCAGCCTTCTGGTTAGCAGTCAAGTGCCCTACTCATAGACTCTTTCAATACTAAATTTGAGGCTTGATTTTTTTTCTTTAGTTCTTTCAGCTTGAGAAATATAAAATGTGTTCCTTCCTTTTGATTATTTTAACTTCAGATGTTCAATATATTATTTCATTATAATACTTTACTTTATCTTCTCGAGGTGCCCTTGAAATCTTCTGTTCAAGTCTTTTACTTCATCATTTTTTTCCATTCACTTTTGCTACTCTATGTTCAAGAGCAAGTTTCAGAGTCTCTTCTGCCATCCATTTTGGTCTTTCTTCCTTCCATTCTTGTCTTTTTCATGGCCTTTTGCTTTCTTCATATATGATGTCCTTTGTCATCCACAAATTGTCTAGGCCACATCCTTCTTCCTAGCCTGTCTTAGTCTGGAAGCTCTCCTGGAACCTGTCTACCATGAGTGACCCTGATGGTGTTGGAAACACTGGTGGTGTAGCTAAGCTTCCAGGATCACGGCAATACACAAGCCACCACAGTATGACAAACGGACAGATGATTCCTGGATGCTCCTTATGGATTACACTAATCTCTTTAACTTTTTGAAATATGTGTGAAGTAAAAAAGAAAGAAAGAAAGAAAGAGAACCCCAGAAAACTTAGTTGCTATGGAGTCTACTTCAAATCATGACCACTCTACGTGTGTCAGAGTAGAACTTGGCTCGATAAGGTTTTCAATGGCTACGTTTCTGGAAGTGTATCACCAGGCCTTTTCTCTGAGGTACCTGAGGTAGACTCAAACCAATAACCTTTACAGTTAGTACTCAAGGGATTAACAGTTTGCACCACCCAGGGACTTCTTATGTGTGAGACACTTTACTAAAAGAGACATTGAAATATGTTGTTGTTGCTGTTATGTGCTGTCGAGTCAAGCCTGACTCATCGCGACCCCTCCCTGGGTTTCTGAGGCAGCATCACTATGGAAGCAGATTGCCCAATCTTCCTTCCGAGGGGTGGCTGGTGGGTTTGAACCACTAGCCTTCTGGTTAGCAGTCAAGTGATATAAACTTATTTAACTGAATGAAAACAATAACCCTTCCAGCCCAATTCTGTGTTTCCCAACAGCGCTTCAGGCTGTATAAGGTGGAAAAAGGCTGTGAAACAGAAAACTAAGTCCTAAAGGGAGAGCATTATCTCAGCAGTTCTTTACTTTGCTTAAAACAAACCAAATCAGAAAACAAAAAAATTTTGCTTTTGAATTGGTTTTTTACAATGACTGAGTTAGTAACTAGTTAGTTACATTTTATAAGCAGTAGTTTCATTTGTTTAAACCTAAAATGTGTCCAGTGAGAGTGTCCTGTCTCCTTAGTTTTCAGGGAGCACGTTTAATCTGCTTCATTTATATGCTTCAAGATTTTATGAACGTCAGCCACACTCGGTGTTCTCAGCAGGGTCCCCAGACGACAGAGGCCACATTCCGTTATTACACCCCTCTTCTCCCCCAGTGGCATTTACTGGTTGCCTCTGGATCTTTCTCCTTTATTTCAGACCGTTTAAGAGCATAGCAGGATTCTCAGTGATTTTTAAATGGGAGCAAGATGTCAGCTACTCTTTCACATAACCTTACTTTAAACTGTAGAATTTTGCTGGTCTTGCAACTATAGTAGCACTTATTCTTGGCAGGTTTAGGGCACAGTACAATCATGTAGATTCCAAACCAAACCAAACTCATTGTCATCAAGTCGGATCCGACTCATAGCGATCTCTCCTTGGGTTTCCGAGGCAG
>NW_006921679.1:9178887-9182102 GCF_000298275.1 Orycteropus afer afer | reverse complement strand
CTGTCCTCTAGGGGCGCTGTGAGTCAGAATCCACTCCACAGCAGTGGGTGTGGTTTGGGCTTTGCTTCTGTAAAGATGACAGCCTTGGAAACCCTATGGGGCAGTTCCACTCTGTCCTTTAGGGGCGCTGTGAGTTGGAGTTGACTAGATGGCAATGATTTTTTTTTTTTTTTCCATACCTGTGCTACTTGAATTTTCAAATTTATAATTTTCTTGGATCTTTACCATGGTCTGGCCAGAAAGAAAGGCAGGTCAGTGTTATATTCCTGTAGGAAAACTAAGGCACCCTTCAGAGCCCAGGTCTCCTCAGAGTCCATCCAGTGGCCCCTCTGCAAGGTCACAAGGTCACAGTGGGAATCATCTTTGTTCTTTTTGCTCAATTTTCCTCTCTTATTTTTTTCATATAGTAAACACTGGATCATAAGAAATTGCAATCTGGGAGAAAGTTAGCAATCCTGTCCAAATTTACCTCAATGTAAAGCAATACAAATAATCAACATTTACATATAACATTAAACAACCAAATGGAGACTAATGTGGTGAGGGTCACAAAGAAATCAAACGAAAAAGACCCAACAATGCCACAGGCAGAGAGGGTTAGGCTAAGTTTAATTTCATACATGTGAACAATTATTTCAGCATATACAATATGTCTGATCTTATGGTAGCACATGTATTTTTTAATAAATAATATTTATTCAGATATAAGCGTATAAAATCGTGTTCTCTCAAAGTGCTGGAAGATCCTGTTGCTTATTATGACCACTGCAGTAGGAATTCATACAGTATTGTTTCTTCTTAAAAAAAGGGGAAGGGAATGGTTTTCATGGTGTGGACTATGGAGAATAAGGAAGAAAAAAAGAAAAATCGAAGACTCGATTGTGATTGTTGATAAGTGTACTCTCTATCCCTCAGTACCCTCTTTAATTTCATCCAGAAAATTCGGAACACTTTCCTTTTTAAATGAAAATAAACTTTCTGGTCTTTTGCCAATTACCACATCTCACTTCCAGGAATGATGGTCAAATATGCTTGGATACATCAATGGGAAACCTGGGTGTGGCTTGGCACCAAGGCTCATGGTGAAGGTTGGCCCTGCGAAGGTGACAGTGTGGCTTTCAACCTAGAATCACTTCTCACACCAAAGGGCGAGAGCAGCAGGGAGGTCATGGGAACAAGCATCAGACTATGACGGTTGGAAGAAGTCAGACTCACTAACTGAAAAGAGCTATTTTGAAACTTGGATGGAATCATCACAAACGCCCATCAGCAAAATACTGCTTTGAAAATTCGATCCAAAACCACACAAAAACAAGCAAAGCAAAATTCTGGGAAGCACTTTAGGAAATGAACAACGTGCCCACAATTTTTCTAAAATATTTCTTTCTGACAATGGTATTGCCTGAAGTGCCCAGCGTTGGTACCATGGATGGTGGGAAGAGAATTGTCTAGTAAAATTCTCTTCTCTGTGTGACACAACCCACACAGGATCAAGGGACAAAGTGTACCTACTCCGGCAACCTTAGTCCTGGGTCCAGCCAAACTGCCTAGAGCCTACATATGTAGGCAGATGTCTGAGGCACGGCTCCAGGCAACACTTGGGGGTGTGGGTAAAGGAATTCTTCTAGATCATGGTTCCTCATGTTTTTAAAGCACTTGACTGCTAACCAGAAGCCTGGCGGTTCAAACCCACCAGCCACTCCTCAGAAGGAAGGCTGGGCAATCTACTTCTGTAGCGATACTACCTCGGAAACCCAAGGAGGGATCGCTATGAGTCGGGGCCGACTCCAAGGCACACAACAACAACAACAACAACAACTCTGTCTCAAATGGGTGCTCTGTGACTATGCCTCTCTGGGGATGGCATGGAGGTGGATAAATAAAAAATATCAGTTGCTGTTGAATAGATTCCAATTCATGGCAACCCATGTGTCTCAAAGCAGAACTGCTCCATAGGGTTTTCAAGGCTGGGACCTTTAGAAAGTAGATGCCCAGGGCTTTCTTCTGAGAGGCCTCTGGGGGGGTTCTCACCACCAACCTTCTGGTTAGCAATTGAGCCTTTAGCCATCTGTGCCACCGAGGGACCCCTGTGGGGCGGATGCTTCCTCCTGAATGGTAATTCGGAGACAGGAAGAGCTCACTTATATTTAGGACAGTAAGTAAGTACATGCAATGAACAAGTAATCCAATCATCTGCTGTATCTTGGTCTTCTCAAACTTACATTCTCCATTTCCACCAGTGTCTCTCCCTCCCCCTTCCCGACAATAAAACAAAACAAAACATAGGCTTTTGCTAGATCCTACTTGTTTCCCTACAGGGCAGTTTGAGAGATCCTCTTGAGAGATGAATCTGATCATGTAACCCTACTGCTCGAACCCTCCATGAAGTTGAAGACCCAAATCCCTAACGTGGTCTGGTTCTCACCAACGTCTTTGACCCTCTTTTCGGCCACTCCCCACTCCTTCTGTGCCGTAGCTGTCTCAACAAGGGGTGGGATACCCAAACCTAGAGAGGCCTCTGGAACTGTGTGGAGACATTTTGATTTATGGCTGCCACAATGATAGGGAAAGGGGAGGACGGGCACTGACATTTCCTGTCCAGGGGATAGGGGTGCTCAACAGCCTGAAACACTCCACAGAGTTTGGGCCCCACTGAGAATGACTACAGACGGCCTCTTTCTTCTCCCTCAGGGCACATTCACTTTGCTCTTTGTCTGCCACAAATGTTTTCTCTCCATTTTCTTCCACACCTAACTTGTCCTACCTGACCATCCTCTATTTATCTTTCAAGAACTTAAATGTCAGATCCTTGGAGAAGACTCTTCTCTGGCTCACTAGACTAGGCTGTGTCCCTGAATCATAAGCTCCAACTGCAGCCTGCAGGACTCACCACAATGGTGAGCAATTACTTTTATCATTAAAACCCACTGCCAAGGGGATCTATGGAGGAGATCCTTGATAGAGAGGGAGAACAATGTGAAACAAAACTCAAAATCATTTGGAGGAGGAAAAGGGGGGGACCAGGTTTGCTGGTCTGATAGAGCCTGGTAGAACCACTGAGACTATGGCCCCTAACTGCCCTTTAGGTCTGGAATTGAACCCACACCTGTGGTTTCCAGGCAAACAAAAGACAGGCATATGAGTTGAACATTTACCTCAAGTAGATACACTCCTTGGAGAGAACAATCATGGGAGAAGGAAGGGCTGCTTATGCA
>NW_006921679.1:9166549-9178787 GCF_000298275.1 Orycteropus afer afer | reverse complement strand
CTGTTGCATTGTGGGAAACTGTGGTCAATGTCATGAGACAAAGTATATGTGAACTGCTGTATGGAAAGTGAAGTTGCTCTGTAAATCTTCACACAAATCACAATTAAAAACAAACAAACAAACAAACAAAAACCCCATTGCCATCATTTCTGACTCATAGTGACCATACAGGACAGAGTAGAACTGCTTCATAAGGTTTCCAAGGCTGTCAATCTTTACTGAAGCAAAGCCCAAACCAAATCCAATGTGGTAGAGTTGATTCCAATTCATGGTACCCCTAGAGGACAGAACAGAACTGCCCCATAGGGTTTCCAAGGCTGTAATCGTAACGGAAGCAGACTGCCACATCTTCCATGGAATGGCTTATGGGTTTGAACTGTCCACCTTTCAATTTGCAGCCACGTGCTTACCCACTGCACCACCAAGGCTCTATTTAGTCATTACTGATTATCAACTCCAACCTCACATAAGTACTAAGAGGCCAGGATAGGCACTACCATTTTGCTTATACTTCAATATCCACTGTGCCCAGAGTGCCTGGCACGTGGTAGATATGCTATAATTGTTTCTTTTCAAAACATGCTCCCTTCTCTGCTATTTCCTGCATTTACACCCTTACTAAACACTGCCCTGGTATACCTGGAGTCCTAACTAGGATTCTTGCATCTGTTTTTCCTTCTACCATTCCCCTTGCAAAACATGGTAGATTCCTCTTCCCAAATTGCTCAGTTCACGATACTCTTCTTCATTTAAATTCTATACTGACTCTTCAGTGCTTGAACAATTAAGTCCCAGTTTCCTCATCTCACACTCAAAGCCTTTGACAATCTTGCTTCCAAATACCTCTTCAAACGTTTCCCTGTCATCTAGCCTTCAAGAACTGTACTTCTCATAGTTGATCACACCTGCTCTGGACAGCTCCACACTGTGTGGCTCTTTCTTCTGCAAAGATGTCACTCTCCATTCTTCTACATCTAAATCCTATTTGGACTTCAAGATTAAATGTCAATGTTATTTCCAATCCTAAGTGAGAGTCATCTTTCAACCCTCTGAAATATAATACTTTATCTGTATTTTACTTGAGACAGTTATATTCATGTACCAATTCAATCTCCCTTCCCAGACTGCAAACTCTGTGAAGGGAAGACTCACATTGATTCCTTTACTGATTACTCGTGGAATCCCCCGCCGGTCTCAGTCAGAAAAAATTACATGAGTGAATAAGGTTAATGAGCAATAATCTAATCATTTTTGTTTTAAATATTCATTTAACTAGTTAGAGGAAGTCAAATTATGAACAAGGACACCCATAGCCTTCTGTTCTTCTTTGCAAATTACAACTAATATTTGCAATCTACCTTCCCTTAAACAATTTCCTCAGTAGCTTATTGTTTTAAAAGAGAACCTTTATCCTGAAGGTTTAATAAATATAATGAAATAATGACATTGATAATGATGGTTATAATAAAAACTGGAAAAAAAGAATCTTACTGGCTGGCTGTTAAGTAAGTTTCCAAAATGGGGGTGAAGGAGAATAGATGAAGGTGGAGGAGGCTCTGCATGGTACAAAGTTAAAGTGCTCACTGCTAACGAGAAGTTTGGAGGTTTGAGTCTGCAGAATCACCTTGGAGGCAAGGCCGGATGCCTGCCTTAGTGCCTAAGGCATTTGACTGCTAACCAGAAGGCTGGTGGTTCAAACCCACCAGCCACTCCTCGGAAGGAAGGTTGGGCAATCTACTACTGTAGTGATACTGCCTCGAAAACCCAAGGAGAGGTCGCTATGAGTTGGATCCAACTCAATGGCAGTGTGTTGCATTGCTTGTGTTGCTATAACAGAAAAACCACAAGTGGATGGCTTCAACAAACAGTAACTCCCACAGTTCAGGAGGCTAGAAGTCTGAATTCAGAGTCTAGGCTCTAGAGGAAGGCTTTCTCTCTCTGTTGGCTCCGGAGAAGGGTCCTCGTCTTCTTTCAACACCCGTGGACCTGACGTTCCGAGGAGATGTTCACGTGTCTTGCCATCAGTCTTCTCCTTGGTCTAGGAGTTTCTCAGTACAGGGACCTGAGGTCCAAAGGATGCGCTCCACTCTCAACTCTTCTTTCTTGAAGGTACTGTGGTCTCTCAATCTCTGCTCACTTGTTTAATCTCTTTTATATCTCAAAAGAGACTGACTCAAGATACAATCTAATCCTATAGATTATATCTTTCTTCTTTAATGACTGCCTCTAATCCTGACTCATTAACGTGACAGAAGTTAGGATTTACAACACATAAGATAATTATATCAGATTACAAAATGGAGGATAATTACATGATACTGAGACTCACTGCCTAGCCTATTTGACACATATTATTCAGGAGCACAATTCAATCCATACCATCTGGTGATTGTCTGAAAAATCAGCCATTAAAAAGCCTGTGGAGCATAGTTCCACTCTGCATACATGGGTCACTATGAGTCGGAATCAACTCCATGACAAGTGTTGGGAGGGCATCTCCTTTCACACTTCTATCATGTTAGGTGGCTGAGTGGGTTTCCATAATGGGATCCAAGCAAATAGCATTCCATCACAATCTGTGAGTGACAAACTCAAAACACATGATTGTGACTCCAGGATTGGAAAACTACTGTCTCCATGGCTGAATGGGGCTACATTAGTTCCTTTTGAAGCAGCCACATAGATGACTTCCTTGTAAAACTTCTGGTTAGTCCAAAGGCGAGCACTTCCCAGGACAGGAACATAGTGCGATGGCTGAATAAGAAAGGAAAGGGTGTGGAGATGGTCCCTGTAGCTGGTACAAGCAGATGCTTTTTCTTCCTAAGTATGAAAAACTGGGCTCAGGTGCATGGCCACATTTGTTCCTCAGACATCTGGTTTCCCATCGCTGTACATCCTGGTACAAGGATGACTGCTTCTATCAGCAACACATTGCAGCTTGTAGCACGAAGTCATATCCAATACCCTCATGCTTGCAGAACCATTATGAAATAAACAGAATCCATTCAGTGGATCTGAAGCACAAGAAAACGGAAAGTTGAAAGTAAATGACTCCTCTAAGATGCCGTTTTGGAGATAGGACTAGAGACAGAGCATTCTGTTTTCTGACCTGGTGATCTGGGGAGCCATGAAGGAAAAAGAGGTCTGCTGAAGTTGAAAGAGGAGGTCATCTGGTATCGTAAATCCGCTGTACACACATTTTCTCTAATTCTCAGTGTTTCCTAGGTTAAGGACTAGCAGTGGGAACCAATCAGTTCTGTTTGAAGCATGCCACACACTGACACAGAAACAAAGAAGCCTGGAAACGTTACGTTCTTGGGTTCTGGTAACAATAAAAGGCCTTGTCTAGTCAACTTTTGGAGTAATTTTTCCCAGGGGGATTATTATCATCGGGAGGGATGAAAGAGTAGCATTCTAGTGATAGGTTTTCAGTTTCTGAGCTAAAGACATGTCTCCTTAAGAGGCAGGGTTTGGGATGTAGTAAGAAGGGCAGATAAACACAAAGAGCATCCCGTTTTTCTCATGTCCTCTCTCTTAGCTTGAGAGAAAGTCTGAGTGCCATTTGGAGGATCAGCCTTCAAACTAAAACTTGACAATGTCTATCTTCAGAAAAGGAGACTCTCAATAAAGTAGGTACAGATTAAATGCTCAAGAAAGTTGACATATTCTGCACATAGGGATGAGAGGCTTGGAAAATCGAAAGCATCAATAATTCACAGAAAATTGGACTCATGCATTATGTGGCATTGGTGCTTCATTAGAGCATGGTGCTTTGGATTTCTGGCTCAAGCATTTATTGAAAATTAAGTTTAGAATTTCCAGCATTTAGCTATCCATAACCAAAACCCAAACCAAACTCACTGCCATTGAGTTGATTCCAACTCATAGTGATCCCCATTGGGTTTCCAAAGCTGTAAATCTTTATGGAAGCAGACTGTCTCATCTTTCTTCCACGGAGCGGCTGGTGGGTTTGAACCACTGACCTTTTGGTTAGCAGCCCAATGCCATAACCACTGCACCACCAGAGCTCCTTTTGAACTCTCCAGGCAACTGTAAAGAAACTGGGTTCTCCAGGCCAGAACTGATGAACCCTAGAAGCTATAAGCTTGGGGACAAGCTAATAGTAAGTTTTCAGTACATTTTTTGTTCTGAAGTTTCTTCTTGAGATCTCTAGTTCTGCAGAACCAGAAAAAGAAAACTGCAAACACACTGGCACCAGAGAGATTGAAAACTTGACCCAAGAGAGTACTTGCTGACAACTGAAATCACGAAGCCATTAGTTACCATGCTCCATCGCTTTCATGGGAAACCAGAACAGGATGAGGGAGTGGACCAAGGCGTTGATGCAGTGACCCCAGAAAACCTATGGGAAAACAAACCAAAGGAGTCAGGAGCTGCCCACAGTGCTTGACCTCTGAGGAACTCTCTACAAACGCCTCATTGTGAAGGATGCTGGCAGGGTGTTGCTTCGCCCCAGAAGGAGCGTATTATTCTTGGAGTTAAAAAACCCCCAACTATTTCTCATTTTTTTACTTACAAATGACTGGATGATCTCCAGATCATATTCCTTCAGTAGAAAGGCCCAACTTTATATATACACATATACATAGACAAACACACAGTCTGTCCACCTTTGAAAAATGAGTTCAACCTGGGCAGTTTTGAAAGCATTAAAAGCAGTTTACATGCAAATTCTTACACAACGTTCTCACTTACTTTTCTTTTACTCAAGTGCCTTCCCGTTCCACTTTTTCATTAATTTTTAGCATTTTGATTGAGATTGTGCAAGCCTTAACATTCTTTCTTTTAATGATTGGAAGGCCAAATAAAAGAATACCACGTTTAGTTGATTCTGAACTAGCATTTCATGAACGTATTTCAATCATCTCTTAAAGCACTGAGAGGACAGAACTATTAAAGCTAGATTAAATTTAATTAAAAATCCTCATAGTGTTCTGGGTCTTGTCATATAGTTTGATGTTTAGGGTGGGGGTACCACAGAAAATAATGACAAACACTATTAGAAGAGAATGAGGTTTTTTTCCATGTCAAACGTTCATAGTTCCCTACCCTTCCCTGAACTCTTCACAAACAATGTCTCCAAAATGCCTGCAGATAAGTCTCAGTGCAGTCTCAGCTCTGGTACCCTTCATATAAGTCCATTCTCTACTTCTCACCTCACGTGGCCTTTGATTTCAAACTCTACAGAAAACAGACTCCATTCATGCAAACAATAAAGAACAAACAGGTCATAACTTCCCATTGACAGGACTGTAGTCAACAGTGGCTGATCAATGAGTCACCCATGTCTCATTGTGTGTGGAAGACAGCAGTAGGATCAATAGGGCCCCCTGCATTTTTTCCAGTCTCAGGTAAGCTATTATCATACTTTCCCAAGAATAAGGTGGCTCTGAAGGAAGACTAATGAGCAGTATCCAGCCCTAAGACAGCTTTCAGAGACTGTTGTCTTACTGAGAACTGGGGAGGGGCATCCCCATGTCATCCTCACTAAGGTCTGAGGAGCTACCCAAGCAAATCATGAACACAACCAGCATGTGGTATTTGAACTGAAGTGGGCAACCAAGCCCCCGATTTCTTTTCTGCACAAACACCTAAGATAGACACGTGGCCAGGCTAAATGTGTTCACATCTTGCATGCTCCGACCATCTAATGTGTTCACATCTCGCATCCTCTGACCATGTAATGTGTTCATTCACATCTTGCATCCTCTGACCATCTAATGTGTTCACATCTTGCGTCCTCTGACCATCTAATGTGTTCACATCTTACATCCTCTGACCATCTAATGTGTTCACATCTCGCATCCTCTGACCATGTAATGTGTTCATTCACATCTTGCATCCTCTGACCATCTAATGTGTTCACATCTTGTGTCCTCTGACCATCTAATGTGTTCACATCTTACATCCTCTGACCATCTAATGTGTTCACATCGTGCATCCTCTGACCATCTAGCACACATTTTCCCTTTTGGCCTGGTGGCCCTCAACCCTCTTCCACTCTTAGTCATGACTGCCAGGCTGGAAGACATATACTCTTTGCCTTAAGACTAAAGAATCCATTTAACACCTATTCCAGCTTTCCAGTGTCCTCTCAGGATTATCTTTTTTTTTTTTTTTTTTTTCCTGTCTCAATGACTTATCTTTTCTTATTCTACAAACTGAAGAAAAATATTCAAGTCTGACTTGATCTCTAGGTTCATATCTAGCCAATTTCACTCACTGGCTACATAAATCTTTCAGATGAAAAAATCAAGCAGCCATGGCTGGAGGGCTCTGTGGGGCTCACTCCTGGCTCATGGAGACATGGGGCTTTATAAGTCTGAAGGGGCTCCCTTATGGCTGATCCTATAGGAAACGAGGCCATCGGTGTGGCTGCCCACACAAATCCCAGAGGAAATGAGGAGCTGAGGACAGATGTCAACTAATTGCAATTGCAAGACACACTACCTACAACAAGAAACCTGCTTTCCAAACTGACATCTCTGGGTCTGAGCCTGCTGTATTGAATAAGAAGCGCTGTGGCCTCCACACTTTTCTCTAAAGCTTCAGACCTTCCCAGGCAGATCCCTAGAGCTGAAAGACCAAAGACCAACTGTCTCCTATTCGAGGAGACAATTCTACAGCAAAGTTGCATTTACCTTGGTGTTGAAGCCTTCGGCATTCTGGGTAATTTTGTAGAGCTGTGGAAACCTGAGCATGCTCTCCTGAGTACAAGATCTCTCGAAGATTCCCAGAGTGAAGGGCGGCAATGCTGTGAAAATCTACACGGAGAACAATGACCCGTTAGAAGAGGCCTTTTTGATTCACACAGTGTGTTTCAGTTGTATGGAATGATGACTTAATTTCTAGTCATGTCCAAACCTGAGACTCCATGATTCACAATTCTCCAGACACCCTCCAAACAAAGGAAATAAACGAAAGGCCCATTTTTAACTGTTATGTAATCAGCATAAAATGAATACATTGAATGCAAAGGACAGCATAATAAATATTTGCTCAGCCACCAAATCTTGCTAAATTAACAAATACCTCCCTTTGTAAAACTAGCAATGATTTACAGTCATACCTCAGTGAGTTTGTGAAATGATGACCTGTTTTCTGTTAGTGCTAGCTGAGGCACGATTTTGCCACTTCCTGTATTGATGTTATACTCAAGTTTCAGGAAGCACAATGTACTTCATTTGTTCATTCAATGGACATTTATTACAATGAAATTCTGGGACAGATATAGGACATGCACCAGGTATTTAGAAATTCAAAAAAGAGGAAGGAAAGAGTGGAGGGAGGAAGGGAGGGAAGGAACATGGTCTTTCATATCCAGGAACTCAGTCTATTGCGAAAGTGGGGATGGGGGTAGTGGGGGCTGGCATATAAATATATACCAACAGTGTTTTGCTAAGTTACTAATGAGGAACGGAATGTAGAAGGACAAGGGAGACCCAGGACATAAATGGACAGACGCACACCCATGTCCATCACAGCACTGTTTACAAGAGCAAAGAGATGGAAACGTGCTTGGTGCCCATCAACAGATGAACAGAGAATCAAACTATGGTCCATACACACAATGGAATACTATGCACCATTTAAAGAATAATGAAGAATCTGTGAATCCCCTCATATAGTGGATGACCCTGTTCGACATTATGCTGAGTGAAATAAGTCAATCACAGAAAGACAAATATCGTATGAGACTATTATCATAAAAAGTCAAGGAAAGGTTTGCACAGGGAAGGAAGTATCTTTGTTGGTCACTAGAGATGGGAGGGGAGGGGAGAGAAAAAACAGGTGTTGATTTTGGTGAAGAGAAAGGTAATATAATGAATGTGTGTGATCAGCACAATATCACCTAGGAAAGGCACCCAGGTGGTACACACAAGAAAGGTAAATACTATTACACACACGATACTGCATTCTCAGTAACAGCAAACACTAATCTATGGGTGGACACATAGGTAGACAGGCAAGAAGATCAGGTATGGATGGGCAAATGAGAATACATCCATGGCCATCTATAGGTCTGGAAGGAGATATTCCTACATATGTATTTGTATGTGCTATAAAAATGTCAATATGCTGTATAGAGCTAACAGGGGACAGAGTTAGGATAACTTCTTAGCCACAACTAAGCACTCAAGGAGTGAGTTGCTGGGCCTGCGGGCTAGATATCAGGGTCGCAGGGGATACTAAATTCAATTGGCACAACATAGTACACCAAAACATTGTTCTACATCCTACTTTGGTAGGCAACTGGGATCATAAAAGCTTGTGAGCAGCCATCTAAGATGCAACTCTTGGTCTCTCCTTGTCTGGAGCAAAGAAGAGTGAAGAAAATTAAAGACACATGGAAACAATTACTTTTCAAAGGACTAATGGACCATGAGAGCCTCAGCCTATATGACCCTGAGACCAGAAGAACTAGATGGTACTCAGCTAGCATTGCCAACTACTTGGAAAGGCATCAAATTGGAGATCCTGGATAGAGTGGGAGAAAAATGTGGAACAAAATTAAAAAACATTAAAAAAAAAAAAAAAAGGAGAGACCAGTGAGATATAGACTGGTGAAACTCCCAAGACTATGGCCCTGAGTTACCTTTCAGTCCCAGAATTCAACTCCTTGCTGTGGCTAACTTTCAGCCAAACAACAGACAGGCCTACGAGCTGACCAACTACATCAGAGACATGCACTCCTTAGAAGAATCGACCGTGGGAGAGCAGAAGGGTAGCATTTGCACAAGGAGAGAGGTAAGGAGGCAGGGATGTATAGGCAAGAAGGACCCAGGGAAGGGGTAACCACAGGGAAGAAATGGGAAGAGAGCTGTTACATTGTGGGGATTGCAATCAATGTCACAAAACAAAATGTGTACAAACTGGTGAATGCAAAACCAATCTGCCTTGTAAAATTTCACCCAAATCACAATACGAAGTGGAAACAATCAAACAACACACGACTCTGACATATTGGTTGGAAAAAAAAAAAAAAAACACTCTAACATGTTGTTTTTATGTGTCGTCAAGTCGGACCCAAGTCATAGCAACCCCTCATTGGGTTTCTGAGGTGGTATCACTATGGAAGTAGATTGCCCCATCTTCCTTCTGAGGAGTGGCTGGTGGATTTGAACCACCAGCCTTCTGGTTAGCAGTCAAGTGCTTTAGGCACTACGCTACCAGAGCTCCTCTGGTATATCAACCAAAATAAGAAAGGATGGATTCTTAGACCACAGAGTACGTGACCTACAAGGTAGTGCACCCATAGCATTTGGCATGATGATCAGGGATGACAGTTCAGGGGTGCAGAAGGAATCACCCCCACGTAGGAAGTACCCCTCAGAGCCTCAAGCAAGAATGAGCATGGGGTATGGGAGAGACCTCTAAGAGTACAGGACGGCTAGGTGGGGATGTGGTGGGGGACAGGGCTGGAGGGGAGACCAAAGTTCTTGAACCACATGGTGCCTACCTTCTAAGCCTTTTCCTTTTCCCTTGAGGGGTGTGACATGATCACACTGTGTTCTAAGAAGAGGAAGCCAGAGGCTAAAGAAGAGGTTTGGGATACATGTGTCATTTCAATACGGGATATACTGGGACCCCATGGGTCATTCACTTTGGTTCTGGTGATGGTTCACCGAGACCGTGTGGCATCAACCAAAACCACCTCCCCAAATCCAGCCAGCTCCCCGCCAGCCCGTGGGAATGGGCAGCGTGGCTCAGAGAGAATCCTGACATCACAGCCTCGCCTCAGTTATTTGGAGACGGAACATATGAGCCAGAGAAAGCAGCCTTTGACGCGGCTGTCAGAGTAGAGCAATCGGAGACGTGTTGAGTAAAACCAATAAAACCCTCAAGCTTTGCACTCACCCTAAGGCAGAATGGAAAACAGGCTTGGAGTTCAAGGTCTTACAAAGGTTTCAAGGAAAAAGTTGTCAGAGTGTTGCACTTGCTACATTACAACAACAAAATGAAGGGCTCTGGAAAATGGAGGAAGGAACATCTAAGAAGCTCAGTACACCTTACTATATATATGTTATTGTACATGAACACATACATGGAACACGATGCATTCTGTGTCTACTTCCGGTTTTACTTTTTGTTTTCCTTTTGTAACTTGGCCTTCTCTTTCCACCTACTTCAATTTCTATTCCTCACTTTACCACAACGATGACAACCTAGCAGGCTGCCTTTGAGTCACTTCAGCCTCCTGGTGACCCCAGGTGTGTCAGAGTAGACCTGGGCTCCATAGGGTTATTATTTTCATTTTTTTGTGAAAATTTTTTACAGAGCAAATTGGTTTTCCATTCAACACTCCATACACGTTCTGTGACGTCTCTCCGAATCACTGTAACAGCATTCCTCCCATTACCCCCCAAGCCCACTCCTTCCCTTTACTCTTCCTTCCCATCCCCTCCCACTTTCCTAGCTCCTTCCCTGAGCAAATGCTGTCCTTTTGATGTCTTAGGCTTAATTGTTATAATGAGTGCATACCCTCCTGATGTTACTGTTCACCTTACAGGTCTGTTGTTTGGCTGCCAGTTGAGTCATGGGGGTTAAGTGCAGTTCCCAGCTTGAAGGATGCCTATGGGCCAAAGTCTCAAGGGTTCTACCAGACCTCGTCAGACCAGTAAACCTGGTCTTTTTTATGATTTTGAGTTTTGCTCCACATATTCTCCTATTTTATCTGGGACTTCTTATTGTGATCCCTTTCAGAGCAGAAAAACTAGATGGTTGGCAGGTACCATCTAGTTCTGGTCTCAGAGTCATGGAGGTTGGGGTTCGTTCATGTGGTCCATTAATCCTTTGGACTAATTGTTTCCTGCATCTTTGACTTTCTTCACTCTTCTTTGCTCCTGATGGTGAGAGACCAACAGTTGCCCCTTATATGGCTGACATCACTCACTACTCACCAAAGAAGGATATAGAACACTGTCTCGTGGACTATGTAATGCCAATTGACCTTAGTGTCCCCCGAAGTTATGATCCTGAGGCTCCACACCCAAAGTATGATCAGCTGGCTTTTCTTATGAGGTGCCTCTGGGTTGACTCTAACCTTCAATCATTCCATTTATGGTTGAATGTGTTAATTGTTCATACCACCCAAGAAGTCCAAAAATCTCACATGCCTCATCATATTTTCACTCTTCCTACAGCATCCTAGCAGGCCTGGTGGCACAGTGTTTAAAGTACTTGGCTGCTAACCAAAAGGTCACCAGTTCCAACCACCAGTCACCCTGTAGAGGAAGATGTGGCATTCTGCATCTGTAAGGCTGCAGCCTTAGAAACCCTACTCTGTCCTATAGGATCATTGTGAGTCAGAATGCACTTCATAGCAGAGGGTTTGGTTTGGTTATAGTATCCTACACACAAGTATGTAGATGGTTTGGGGATCATAATTTTTTTTTTTTTTTAAAGGAGTATTATACACATTTTTTTTCTCACAAACAGTACATCATAGCAATCCATCCAAGTCATTTGAGTTCAACATTAATGCAGTCTTTTTAAGGCTCACGTAACAATTCATAGTACGGACACACCATTTTTTTTTTCAACCATTCACCTACTCACAGGCATTTATTTTGTTTCCTATTCTTTGTTATCACAAAATCATGTAATAAACACCTACAATATACTGTAATATATACTTGTTCTTTTAGTTTTATGGGAAGCATTCCCAGAAGTAGGATTGCTAGGTAAAAGAAAACTACACATGCCCAAGTACTTTCGAAAAAGGTTCCAATCATTATTTACTTTTACTGGCAAAGGACAACAGTAACCTTTTTCCTGCTTCCCTATTAGTAAAAATTAAGGAGCTCTGGTGGTGCTGTGCCTAAGGTATCTGACTGCTAACCAGAAGGTTGGTGGTTCAAGCCCACCAGCCACTCCGCAGAAGCAAGATGGCGCAATCTATTTCTGTAAAGATTTACTGTCTCAGAAACCCAATGGGGGTCACTATGAGTTAGAATCAACTCGATGGCAGTGAGTTTTTTTTTTTGTATTTGTGGTGGTTATGTTTGTGTGTCAACTTGGCTGGGCCTGGCTGAGTGGCTGGGCAGCTGGTGGTAGTTATTCCCCATGATGAGACTGGCAGTCAGCTCCATGGTGGGATCTACCACAACTGCTTTGGGTATGTGGTCTGCTTCCCGTATATACGAAGCAGCTTTGGGAATGGTCTTTAGCCTGTGGCATGCTTGGACCCTGCATGTAGCTGTGTGGTTGTTCAGCA
>NW_006921679.1:9151255-9166414 GCF_000298275.1 Orycteropus afer afer | reverse complement strand
TTGTCAATCTTGGGGCTTCTCAGCCTCAGCAGCCAGCAGCTGTCTGAGTGAAGAAATACCTCTGGCTCCAGTGGGCCGGGAGCAGGAGGCAGAGCTGGACCCCAAGGTTGAGGGGCTTTGAACTTGGATTTAAAGCCTCCAAACTGTAAGAATAAATTCCTGTTTGTTAAGGCCATCCCATTTGTGGTATATTCTTGTCAGAGTGGCACTAGGGCACCAGAACAGTATTATAGTGGCTTTTCACCATTGTGTATGCTGGACAAACTAGAGATCTTAAACCTTACTTTTACCATTGTGCAGGCCGGACAAACTAGACATATTAAACCTTACTTCTAAAACATTTACATTTCCCCAATTATCACTGAGTTTGAGGGTCTTTTCGTACCTTTGTGGGCCATTTGGATTTGCAGGTCTGTGAAATGCCTACCCAGATCCTTTGCCCATTTTTCTATTCGTGGTTTATCCTTTTGTTTTCTAAGAGTTCTTTGAGTATAATAGGTGTCAACTCTGCCTTTATATCACACAATTTCATCCACATGTACCCTTTGCTGACTGGTTTTCTTTTGGCTTCTTTTGCCACACACACGCTTTTAATTTTCATATCGTCAAGAACTGTTTCTGAGTGTCCACTTGTGGTTAAGGACGTCTCCTTTCCCTGGAACTTACATGTAGTTTTCAGGAAGTCCCTGCAAGATTCCTCTGGTTTTATTTTTCACGTTTAAGTCTTTAATACATCTGGAATTTATTTTGGTATATGGTGGGAGATTGGAGGCCAGTGTTACTTTCTTCCAGATGAAGAGCCAATTGGGACAGCACAATTAATTAATCCAAACGTTTTCCACTAAACTGAAACATTTCCTTTGACATTTATTAATTTCTCATGTATACTGGATCTAGTTCTAGATTCTCACACTTATTTGTCAAGTTCTATGCCAATACCATAATGATTTGATTACGGAGGCTTGAGAGTATAGTCAAAGAGCACTGGTGGCACAGTGGTTAAAATGCTCGGCTGCTAACTAAAAGGTGTTAGTTCAAACCCACCAGCTGCTTCGTGCGAGAAAGATGAGGCAGTCTGCTTCTGCAAAGATTACAGCCCTGCAAACACTAAGGGGCAGTTCTACTCTGTCTTACAGTGTTGCTACAAGTCAGAATTAACTCCACGGCAGTGATTTTTTTTTTTATTAATATATAGAATCATCTAGATTTAGTAAAGATAAGTCTATCCTTCTAATTTTCTTTGGACTTTCCTTACATATTTGTTCTCAAACATACACTAATCCCTTACATTCTTTAAGATTATTTTTTCAACTCCCCTCCCCTCAAAATAATAATTTCTTGGTGAGATCCTGTTTGGAATCATCTAAATTTATATGTTAATTTTAGAAGAATTAATTCTTTGATACTAAAAATCTTGCCATATAAGAAAATGGTATGCCCGTCCAGTTGTTCAAATACTGTTTATATTTCAATGAGATTTTATCTTGTTCTCATATAGGTACTGTAAAAAGTATTCCTAAGTCATATATAATTTTAATTGGTATTTTGAAAGGGATTATTATTCCCTATGTATGTCTAAGTTCTTATTGCTAGACTTAAAAAAAAAGCTATTAATTTTTATATATTTATCATGCATCTGGTCACCTTATCAAGTTCTCTTGTAATTATAGTATTTCGTTACTGGTATTTTTGGGGTTTTAAGATATACAATCATATGAGCCTATCTGCATGGCTACATATTTTTGAGCGCATTTGTAGAAGACCAGAAATAGTTTCCATTTTTTCCAATATTTATTTAATTTTCTTGTCATTTGCTAAAAATTCCAAAACAATGCTGAATTCTATAGTGATGGCAGGCCTCCCTGACTAATTTCTTATTTAAAGTGAAATAGTTTAGAATTTTACCATTTATGGTAATATGCTACCTTTTTTTTTTTTTTTTTTAAAGAAAACAGTCCGTATTACACTTTCTTGGCTTCTTTCAATTCCTATTTTATTGAGTTTATTTTGGGAATTCCAGCTGAATTGCCTCAAATGCTTTTGTAGTACCTACTGACGGGATCATATTTTTCATCTTCGTTTAGTTAATACAGTGAGCCCTAGTGGCGCAGTGATTAAGTACTCAGCTGCTATATAAAATGGTGGCAGTTCAAACCGACCAGCCACACTGTGAGAGAAAGATGTGGGCATCTTCTCCTGTGAAGATGATGGCCTAGGAGCCCTTCTGTGAGGCAGTTCTGCTCTGCCCTACAGGGACACTACGAGTCAGGATCGACGTGACAACAGCAGATGTGGTTTTCAGTTTCATGTACCTTGAATAAATTCTACTTGGTCAACTATTGCATTTTGATACACTATTGTAGTCCACTTGTTGATCTCTTATGGAGAATGTTTGCATTTGTGTTTATAAGTGAGCTTGGCACATGGTTTTCTTCTCCAAGCTATACCGACTTGATAAAAGTAAACTGCATTGATTTCCTAAAACTGCACAAATGACATTAGAATTAGCTCTTCATTAAAAATGGATAGAAATTGGCTGTGATGCATGCAATCCTGGTAGCTTTTGTCATTGGAGGCCTTTTGAATCTTATTCTACCCACAACATTTCTATTCATAGGTGATCATGTCCCCTTTTCTAAGAGTGATTTGAAAAATGTGACTAAGAATATAACTGGAATCCAATGGGGGTAGCACTCATTCCTTTCTCGGGGAGACACATGCCATTTTTAAAGTGTGCCTGACCTAACCCTAACAGGCATTTTTAAATCACCTTATAGACATGTGACTGATAAAGGGTGATGAGTACAGTGGAGGGTCAGAGAAAGGGTGAAAAAGCATTTATATAGCAGCTGAGTACTTAATCACTGCGCCACTAGGGCTCACTGTATTAACTAAACGAAGATGAAAAATATGATCCCCTCAGTGAGATGGATGGACACAGTGGCTGCAATGATGGGCTCAAGCACAGCACGGATTGTAAGGAAGGCCCAGGACCAGACAGGGTTTTGTTCTGTTGTACACAGGACACTATGAGTTGGAACTGACTCATCAGCACCTAACAACAACAATAACAATAACAACAACAATGACATAGGCATCTGACAACTGGACAATGAATAAGGAAGACCAAAGAATGAATGCATTTGATGAATGCATTTGAACTACAAGCCTGGTGAAGAATACTGAATATACCGAGGACTGCCGGAAGAACAAACAAATCTATCTTAGAAGAAGTACAGCCAGAAAGCTCCTTAGAAGCAAGGATGGCAAGACTTCATCTCACATACTTTGGACATGTTATTAGGAGGGACCAGTCCCTGAAGTAGGATGTTGTTGCTGTTATGTGCCGTCGGGTCAGACCCGACTCATAGCGACCCTTCCTTGGGTTTCCAAGGCAGTATCACTATGGAAGTAGATTGCCCAACCTTCCTTCCGAGGAGTGGTTGGTGGGTTTGAACTGCCAACCTTCTGGTTAGCAGTCAAGTGCCTTAGGCACTACGCTACCAGAGATTCCTGATGAAGGATATCATTGGTAAAGAGAGGGGTCAGCAGAAAAGGGGAAGGCCCTCAATGAAATGAAACTGACACAGTAGCTGCAACAATGGGCTCAAACCTAGTAATGGCTGTGAGGATGCACACAGGGTACTTATGAGTCAGAACTGACTTGACAGCACCGAATAACACACCAACAATTCAGGTTTATTGGCGACTACCCTGCTATACACGTTAAATTGGGAAATAATGATTTGCTACTTTCAAATCAAGAATAAGGAATAAATACAGATCAAGAATGAAGACTAAATATAGATGATGGAAAAGCAGGGAAGAAATACTCCTTGAAGAAGGTAGCAAAAAACACAGCCCAGAAAGGGACCATCAGCAAATGCCCTAAATGCTCCCAGCTTCCTGCTCCACTAGTGTCTGTGGAGGGATCCCGGACATTGTTGGAACAAAAATGGTCACAGTGAATATGGACTAAATGATAGTATTGTATCAATGACAAATTTTCTGATTTTGATCATCAGTCTCAGGAACTACACAATTAAAGTATGAAGCAGTAAAAGGGCCTGATATCTCTGACATACTCTAAAAATACTTCGGGAAAGTGTGTGTGCACATGTGC
Source organism: Orycteropus afer afer (assembly GCF_000298275.1). Classification (NCBI taxonomy): domain Eukaryota; kingdom Metazoa; phylum Chordata; class Mammalia; order Tubulidentata; family Orycteropodidae; genus Orycteropus; species Orycteropus afer. The sequence continues at coordinate 9,162,291 of NW_006921679.1, read as the reverse complement.
ATGTGTGGGAGCGTGTGTGTTCTTGTGCACGTATGGGGAGTTGTGCTGTCGAATCGGTTCCGACTCATAGCAACACACTGTACAACAGAATGAAACGTTGGGTGGTACTGTGTTGTGTCATTACCCATCGTTACTCTGTTTGAGCCCATGTTTGCAGCCACTGTGTCAATCCAAAGAGGGTCTTCCTCTTTTTTGCTGACCCTCTACTTTACTTTCATGATGTCCTTCTCCAGGGACTGGTCTCTCTTGATAACATGTCCAAAGTATGTGAGACCAAGTCTCACACCCTCACATGTAAGAAGCATTCTGGCTGTACTTCTTCCAAGACAAATTTGTTCGTTCTTCTGTCAATCATGTTATATTCAATATTACTTGCCAGTAGCATAACTCAAAGGCATCAATTCTTCTTCAGTCTTCCCTATTTATTGTACAGATTTCACATGCACATGAGGCTACTGAAAATACCATGGGTTGGGTCAAGTACACCTTAGTCCTCAAAGTGACATCCTTGCTTTTTAACACTTTAAAGAGGTCTTTGGCAGCTTATCTGCCCAATGCAATATGTTGTTTGATTTTTTGACTGCTGCTTTCATAGATACTGATTGTGGATCAAGTAAAATGAAACGCTTGATAAGTTCAATATTTTCCCCATTTATCATGATGTTGCTAATTGGTCCTGTTGAGGGGATTTTTATTTCATTTATTTATGTTGTTGTTGTTACGTGCCGTCGAGTCAGACCCAACTCATAGTGACCCCTCCTTGGGTTTCCGAGGCAGGATCACTACGGAAGTAGATGGCCCAACCTTCCTTCCGAGGAGTGGCTGGTGGGTTTGAACCGCCAGCCTCTGGTTAGCAGTCAAGTGCCTTAGGTACTATGCTACCAGAGCTCCCGGTTTTATTTATGTTGAGGTGTAATCTATACCTTAGGCTGTAGTCATTGAATTTAATCAGTAGGCACTTCAGGTCCTCTTTGTTTTGGTAAGTAAGATAGTGTCGTCTGCATATTGTAGGTTGGTAATGAGTCTTCCTCCAATCCCGATGTAGTGTTCTTCGTACAGTCCAGCTTCTTGGATTATTTGTTCAGCATATAGATTGATTAAATATGATGAAAGGATACATTCCTGACATATATCTTTCCTGATTTTAAACCACTTAGTATTCACTTGTTCTGTTTAAACAACTGTCTCTTAGTCTATGTACAGGTTCCGCATGAGCACCATGAAGTGTTCTGGAATTTCCATTCTTTGTAATGTTATCTATAATGTATTATGATCCACACAGTCGAATATCTTTGCAGAGTCAATAAAACACAGTTGAACATCTTTGTGGTATCTTTGCTTTTAAGATCCATCTGACATCAGCAATGAACCCTTCATTCAATGTCCTCTTCTGAATCCTGCTTGAATTTATTGCAATTTCTGGTCAATGTACTGCTGCAACCATTTTTGAATTAACTTCAGCAAAACTGCATGTGATATTCATGATATTCCTTGATAATTTCCATATTCTGTTGGGTCATCTTTCTTTGGAATGGGCACTCTTCCAGTTAGTTGGCCAGGTAGCTGTCTTCCAAATTTCTTGGCATAGACAAGTGAGCACTTCCAGTGTTTGCATATGTTAATTGAAACATCTCAATTGGTATTCTGTCAATTCCTGGAGTCTTGTTTTTCCCCAATGCTTTCAGCACATGTGGGACTTCTTCCATCAGTACCATTGGTTCTTGATCATATCTCCTAAAATGTTTGAACAGTGATCAATTCTTTTTGGTATAGTGACTGCGTATTTCTGACATCTTCTTTTGATGCTTCCTGCATTGTTCAATATTTTGCAATAGAATCCTTCAATATTGCAGCTTGAGGCTTGCAATTTTCTTCAGTTCTTTTGGCTTGAGAAATGTCAAGCATATTCTTCCCTTCCAGTTTTTAAACTCCAGGTCCTCTCACATTTTATTATAATGCTTTGCCTTTTTGAGCTGTCCCTTGAAATCTTCGTTCAGTTCTTTTTACTTCATGACTTTTCCCCTGCCCACTTTAGCTACTCTATATTCAAATAAAGGATGACTCTATTTGAAAAGGTAGATTTTCCCTAGTCATATTCTGAGGGCCTTCCAGCCTGAGAGGCTCATCTTCTGGCACTACACCAGACAATACAAATCTTACTTGTAAGATTTTTACTGGCCAATTTTTTAGATGTAGATGACCAGGTCCTTTTTGCTAGTTTGCCTTAGTCTGGAAGCTCTGCTGAAACCTGTCCACCATAGGTCATCTGCTGGTATTTGAATAACCAGTGGTACAGCTTCTAGCATCACAGCAACACACAAGCCACCACAGTGTAACACACTGACAGAAGAGTGGTGGTGTATGGAGAGTCAGAGAGCAACCTGGGCATGACTGATGAGTCTGAGTGATGAGTATATTGGAGATTTTATTCTTCTTGCACCTTTTTTCTAAATTGCAATTTAATTCAAACAAAAGTTACCAGAATACAATGTAGTCGAACATAGCAGGCTAGTCAGATGCCTCATAATGTCCCTCTTACAATAAAGACCCAAGAAAACAGATGAATATGATATACATGACAACTCTGGAGCCCTCAGTATCAGAGACAAGTTTGAAGAATTGGACCAAATGCCAAGTGTAATGAGAGACTATACAAAAACAGCAGACACATAAAGAATTATGGATAGCTGGTATCGTGCCAGCTGAACTTGCACATCTTCACCTTATGAGGCAAAGCAGGAGAATTTCCAGTCAAAGTTCCCAGGATCTGGTGCAGCCAAGCAGGTGTGGCTTTGTACCCAGCAATAGAGAACTCAATAGAAGGATATAGGAGCAAAATTGAACCACTGGAAGACAGAATTAGAAACAAAGGACAAATCCCTTGAAACTAATTTGTCTGAAGAAAAATCGGAAAACAAGAATGAAGAAAGGCTAACAATTATGTGGCACACTACAAGGTGGAATACTTTATTCATGGTTGGAATTCCAGAACAGGAGAAAGTAAAAACAAACAAACAACAATAAAAATAAAAAACAGAAAACTGTCAAACATTTGTGGGCATCAAAGTACCTTAAGATCATGAAAGATGAGAAGATATCCATCCAAGAAGCTCAACAAATCCCATAGAGAATAGACCCCAAAAGAAAGTCACTAAAGACAAAGAAAGAATTCTGAGAACAGCTTGGAAAAACAAAAAAAGGCATCTATAAAGGGTACAGATAGGACTAATCTCTGACCACTCAGCAGAAACCATGCAGCCAAGAAGGCAGTAAGATGACACACATAACACTTTGAAAGAATTGCCCACGAAGAATTATGTATCAACCAAACTGTCTTTCAAATATTACGGCAAAATTAGCACATTTCCAGATAAATAGGAATTAATATCCTGAGATTAGGAAATAGGACTGCATCAGCTAGATACCAACCCAGATAAAGACTCCTTAAAAAGAAAACAAAACTAAGAGTGAGAAAAGGGAACATCAGACATCAGTCTTTAAATGATGACAAAGTGAAAACAAAAAGGAGAGATAAATAGTGTAGGTATAGAACTTTCATATGGAGAGGAAGTCAAGGCCATATCAACTAATAAATGACTGCTTTAAGTTTAGGAAGGTAAATTTCAAGATAACCACAAAGAAAGTTAACAAATTTACTCATCAGAACAAAAAAGATAAAAAAAATATAAAGACATAGCAAGTACGAGATCAACAGCAATGAAAGAAATGAAAAAAGAAAATCCACAAATAAAAAGAACTCAGCACAGGTAGTTCTGGTAACATGGCAGACTAGGCAGAAAGACTGCACAGATCTTCTTCAACAAAGAAAAGGGGAACCAATTAACACAGATACAGAAGATAATCTTGGACCCCTGAGCTTTGAAGGGAAGGATACAGAAGTGAATTACACTCCAACTAGCAGAAGAATTTACATGAAAACACCAAAAAAGGAGCTGTGATCTAGCAGAGATCCTGATGGCACAGTCAGCTTGGATATTGCCAAGTGGTGAAAGGAGCTAAGAATTAACCAAAAAATCAGCCCAGCTAGCCAGGGACTGCACGGAGGACTGCTCTGTGGCTGGGGAATAAAAGGAGAAGCACAGAAGAGGATGGTGGGCTGAGCTGTGGACTTTTGTCTGTCTGGAGGGTGCAGCCATTTTGAATGTTTACAAGTGGCTTGACAATTTGGATATTTAAAGCGACAGCATTCTCCCAGATTCCAGGGACTTAAGAACAGGCTCTGCTTCCTGAGATCTGCAAAGACATCCTGGACTTGTGGACTACTGGAAATGTGTGACATTCCCCTCGTAACTCTTATATCTCACACCCTCTTGGTGAACGGGGATGCGGCCATTCATCACTCCCACCCACCGTCTAGGCTGGCAGGAATTCCATCCCAGTCTGTCCCTCACTTCCACCCACCATCTAGGCTGGCAGGAATTCCATCCCAGTCTGTCCCTCACTCCCACCCACCATCTAGGCTGGCAGAAATTCCATCCCAGTCTGTGTGCTCCAACAGAGCATGGGTCCGCTGACCCACCCTGTCCAGATTTTATTTTTTTCCTTTTTTCTAGTTTGTTTGTTTTTGTCTGTTTTTAAAAATACTACTATTACTATCACTTTTGTCCTTTTTATTATCATTCTTTATTCTTCCCTTCCCAGGTTCTAGTTTCAGCTTTTTTTTTTTTTTATTTTCCCAGTTCTTGGTTCCATTTTTTAATCTTTCTTTCTTGTGGGTAACCCTGTTCCTTGTTTTCTTTTTTGAGCTATTCCCATTTTATTCTTCATTATTCTCCTTCTGGACTTTTTTTTCTTATTGCCCTGTCCCCAGATACTGAGATGTTTTTTGTTTTGTTTTGTTTTTCTTTTTCTCCCTTTTTTGGTTACTGTTCCTGTGTGATTACACAGTGTATTTTCTGTCTATTTTCTTTTACTTTTTTGATGATTATCCAATTGTTATTTTTGTCTAACTGAGTGGGAGACAGTAATAGTTCCCATACGATACAACTACACCCACACATCCCACAGCTTCACTTACTGAGTGAGAGTCATCACCTCCTTCTCTACCAACAGGCCTATAATAAACAATCACCAAGAAGAGCCTGACTCACCCTTAGCTGCTCTTCCCAAACAGTTACCAGAGATCTAAATACTACAACATCACAATGTCTCTGAGACAACAGATCATCACAGTCCACACAAAGAAGCAAGATGAAGTGGTAGAAACACGGGAGCAGGATACAGACCCATAACACATCCCTGAGGAAGAAACAGCATTGGAACTCCAAAAGAATTATATTTAGGAATCTTAAAGGACTGAGAGACAGAGCAAGGAAAACACAGACAAATCCCTAGAAGAATTTTGGAAGAAAATACAAGATCAAAATAACAAAATAAATGAAAAATTAGAAATGACTCAAAATGTACAGATAGAAACCCAGAAGATTAATAATAAACTGTCAGAAATAGATAATACATTGAAAGGGCAAATGGGTAGAACTGATGCAATGGAAGACAGAATAATGGGATTGAAGACAAATACTTGAATACTTCTTTGGAAAGGAATCAGTCAGAAAAAAGATCAAAACAAAATGAAGAAAGCCTAAGGATCATGTGGGATACCATCAAAAGGAATAACCTATGTGTCACTGGAATTGCAGAACAGGAAGAGAAAAATAAAACCAATGAGAAAATTGTCTAAGATTTGTTGGAAGGGAACTTCCCTGATATGATGAAAGATGAGAATATATCCACTCAGGAAGTCGAAAGAACCCCAAAAGGATAGACCCCAAAAGAAAATCACCAAGGCATATCATCATGAAATTCATCAAAACCAAAGACAAAGACAGAATCCTGAAAGCAGCATGGGAAAAACAAAAAGTTACTTATAAAGGAAGCCAGTAAGAATAAGCTCTGATTTCTCAGCAGAAACCATGCAAGTGAGAAGGCAATAGGATGGTATATATAAAACCCTGAAAGAAAAAAAAAATTCATCCAAGAATTATATACCTGGCAAAACTGTCCCTCAAATATGATGGTGAAATTAGGAGATTTCTAGAAAAGCAGAAACTAAGGGAATCTGTTAAAACCAGACCAAACTTACAAGAGACACTAAAGAGAGTCCTTTGAACAGAGGAACAGAGAACCAAAAATAGCAAATAACAACCAAACATTAATACACAAGATGATATAACCCAGAAACCACAGTTATGGACATATCCAAACTCAAATAAGCTTATAAGATTGTAAACAGGGAACCAGAAACATCAACTGGCAAGTGAGAACAACTACAAACCAAAAACAGGAAAAATACTGTGTAGTTAAAAAACTTCATAATGGAATGGTGAGGAAGTCATGAGAGTTACAAGATAGAATTGACTATTCTAATCTCGGGGAGAAAACTATAAATCACAGGGTAACCTCAAAGAAAAATGATAAACTTCACATCACAATAAAAAAGAAGACAAGCATAAATATTCAGCAGATACTAAAACAACATCAACAAAGGAAATGATAACATGATTCATAAACATAATGAACTCATTGTTGTTGTTATGTGCCGTCAAGTCAGGCCCAACTCATAGTGACCCCTCCTTGGGTTTTTGAGGCAGTATCATTACGGAAGTAGATTGCCCAAACTTCCTTCTGAGGAGTGGCTGCATAAAAAATAATATGGAACAAAGAAACCAGGGACACCATGAAAAAACACATAACAAAATGCCACAACTAAATCACACTTGTCAATAATTACACTGAATGTTAATGGATTAAACGCACCACTCAAGACACAGAGAGTTGCAGATTTGATAATAAAACAAAACCCACCAATATGCTGCCTACAAGAGACATACCTTAGAGACAAAGACAAAAATAGACTAAAAATCAAAGGTTGGAAAAAGATATTCAAGCAAATGGCAACCAAAAAAGAGCAGGAGTAAAAATATTAATTTCTGATCAAATTGACTTTAAGACAAAAACCACCATACGAGACAAGGAAGGCCATTATGTAATGATTAATGGATCAACTGAACATGAAGATATAACCATAATAAATATCTATGGACCCAATGAAAGAACCCTAAAATACATAAATCAGATTTTAAAAGAGTTGAAAAGGCAAACAGATGACTCCACAGTCATAGTGGAAGGCTTTAATACACCCCTTTCAATGAAAGATAGAACAACTGGATAGAAACTCAACAAAGATGCAGAAGAGCTAAACAATACAATCCACCAACTTGACCTTATAGACATCTACAGAGAACTTCATCCAACAGCAGCACAATAGACATTCTTTTCCAGTGCACATGGAACATTTTCCATGATAGACCATATGTTAGGCCATAAAGCAAGCCTTCATAAATTTAGAAACATTGAAATACTGCAAAGCATCTTCTCAGATCATAATGCTATCATATCAGGAATCAACAATAGAAAGATCAATGGAAAAAGTGTAAACACATGGAAACTGAACAACACCCTCCTTGAGAAAGACTAGGTAAGAGAAGAAATCAAAATTGAAATTCAAAAATTCCTTGAATTAATCGAGAATGAAATCACAACATACCAAAATCTTTGGGACACAGCAAAAGCAGTGATCAGAGGCCAGTTTATAGCAATAACTGCACACATCAAAAAAGAAGAAAGAGCCAAAATCAACCCTTTAAATAACATCTCCAACAATTAGAAAAAGAACAGCAAGAAAAACCTATAGTCACAAGAAGAAAGGAAATAAGCAAGATTTGAGCAGAAATCAATGAAACAAAAAATAGAAAGACAATAGAAAATATCAACAAGACCAGAAGTTGGTTTTTTTTTTAAAAGATTAATGAAATTGACAAACCACTGGCAAATTTAACAGAGGAAAAGAGAGAGAGATAACAAATAACACAAATAAGAAACGAAATGGGTGACATCACAATAGAACCAACTGAAATAAAAAGGACAATGTCAGGATACTGTAAAGAACTGTACTTCAACAAATTTGAAAATCTGGAGGAAATGGAAGTTTTCCAGAAACACACCATTTACCTAAACTAACACAGACTGATGTGGAAAAGTTGAACAGGTCCATAACAAAAGAAAAAATTGAACAATTCATCAAAAAAATACCAACTAAAAAAAGTCCTGACCCAGAGGGTTTCACCGGAGAGTTCTACCAAACATTCAGAGAAGAACTGATACTAATCCTAGTCAAACTATTCCAAAACATAGAAAAGGAAGCAATCCTCCCTAACTCATCTTTTGAAGCAAGCATAACGTTGATACCAAAACCAAGCAAAGACATCACTCAAAAGGAAAACTACAGACCAATATCCCTCATGAATATAGATACAAAAATCTTCAGCAAAATCCTAGCCCATAGACTCCAAAAACATACCAAGAAAATCATTCAGTATGAACAAGTGGGGTTCATATCAGGTATGCAAGGATAGCTCAACATTAGAAAAACAATCAACATCATCCACCACATAAATAAAACAAAGAAAAAGAACCATATGATAATATCAATTGATGCAGAAAAGGCATTTGATAAAATCCAACACTCATTCTTGATCAAAACTCTTAGTGAAATGGGAATAGAAGGGACATTCCTCACATAATAAAGGGCATCCATGCAAAACCAAAGCCAGCATTATTCTTAATGGAGAGAGACTGAAACCATTCCCATTTAAAGAGGAACTAGACAAGGATGCCCACTATCACCACTTCTATTCAACACTGTACTGGAAGTCCTAGCCAGGGCCATAAGGCAAGAAAGGGAAATGAAAGGAATCCAAATTGATAAGGAAGAAGTCAAACTATCCCTATTTGCTGATGATATGATCCTATACCTAGAAAACCCAAGACACCTCAGTCAAAAATCTACTGGAACTAACTGAGAGATTTAGCATTGTGGCAGGATACAAGATCCACATCCAAAAATTAGTTGGATTCCTCTACACCAGCAAAGAGATTGCTGAAAAAGAAATAAGGAAATCAATACCTTTTACAATAGCTACCAAAAAAATTAAAATACCTGGGAATAAACATTACCAGGGACACACAAGACCTGTACAAAGAAAACTATAAAAAACTACCTCAAGAAACCATAAGAGATCTACATAAATGGAAGAACATCCCATGCTTGTGGATAGGAAGATTGTACATTGTGAAAATGTCAGTTCTACCCAAAGTAATCTATACATTCAATGCAATCCCAATCCAGATCCCATCAACATTCTTTAGGGATATGGAAAAACCAATCACTAACTTTATATGGAAAGGAAAGAGACCGTGGATAAGCAAAGCACTATTGAATAAGAACAAAGTATGAGGTCTCACACTGCTGGATCTCAAAACCTACTATACAGTGACAGTAGTCAAAACTGCCTGGTATTGGTTTAATGACAGTCACATAGACCAATGGAATAGAATTGAGAATCCAGAAATAGATCCATCGACCTATGGTCAGCTGATCTTTGACAAAGGCCTGAAATCCATCAAATGGGGAAGACAATGCTTGTTTAATAAATGGTTCTGGCAAAACTGGAGATCCATTTGCAGAAAAATGAAACAAGATTTGTACCTCACACCATACACAAAAACTAACTCCACATGGATCAAAGACTTAAATGTGAAACCTAAAACTATACAGTTCCTCAAGGAACAACTAGGGGCAAATTTAGGGGCCCTAATATATGGCATAAATAGACTATCAAGCATAACCCAAAATGCACAAACAGCAGAAGAGAAACTAGATGATTGGGACCTTCTAAAAATCAATTTTTTTTTTTTTTTTACATGTTTCCAAAGACTTCTCCAAAAGAGTCAAAAGAGAACCTACAGATTGGGAAAGAATATCTGGCAATTACATATCTGACAAGGGACTTACTCCAGGATTTATAGAAAACACCAACACCTCAGTAAGAAAAAGACAAATATTCCAATTAAAAAATGGGCAGAAGACACAAATAGACACTTCACCAAAGAGGATATTCAGGTGGCCAACAAATTTATGAAGAAATGCTCACGATCACTAGCCATTAGAGAGATGCAAATCAAAACAACAATGAGATACCATTTTGCCCTAGTACAAGGAGCAAAGTTCAACAAGACAGAAAATAACAAATGCCAGTGAGGATGCGGAGAGATTGGGACTCTCATACACTACTGGTGAGGTTGTAAAATGGTACACCACTGTGGAAAGCAGTATGGTGATTCCTTAAAAAGTTGGAAATAGAAATAACATTTGATCCAGCCATTCCACTACTAGGTATATATCCTAAAGATGTGAGAGCCATGACAAGAAAAGACATATGCACACCCATGTTCATTGCAGCATTATTTACAACTGCAAAAAGTAGAAACAACCTAGGTGTTCATCAACTGAGGAATGGATAACCAAACTATGGTACATACACACAATGGAATACTATGCAACCCTAAAGAATAACACAGAATCTGCAAAACACCACATAACGTGGATGAACTCGGAGGGCATTATGCTGAGTAAAATAAGTCAATCACAGAAGGACAAATATTGTATTAGTCCATTATTGTAAAATTCAAGGAAAGTTTTATCTGTGGAAGGAAATTTTCCTTGTTGGTTATCAGGGTTAGGAGGGGAGGGCAGGTAACACTGTTAGATAGGTAGAGATAAGTACTGATTTGGGTGAAGAGAAGGGCAATGTACCAACTGTGAGTGATCAACATGGTGTCATTGAGGAAGAGAAAGACATAGAGAGGTACATGGTAGGTATGGACAACAAAGATGAACCCTTTTGCACATACAGTACTGTGTTGTCAGTGAAGGTGAACACAGGTATATAGGTGGATAGATGGGTGGACAGGCTGAACTATTAAGTATGTCTGTGAAGCAGGGAGTGTACCCAAGACCATGTATAGGGCTGGCAGACAATGGTTCCACAAGTGTATTTGTATGTTCTGTAAGAACTCCCAGGGGTATAGTAGAGCTGACAAGGGACAAGGTTGTAGTCACTTCTTGGTCACAGCCAGCTACCCAGAGGGAGCGAGTAGTTGAACCTGTGGGCTCG
>NW_006921679.1:9145854-9150367 GCF_000298275.1 Orycteropus afer afer | reverse complement strand
AAAATTAAGTCTAACATTGAAAACACCACCACCACACACAAGAAAAGCCAAACACAATGGCAGCAATAAACGTTTCTTGTGTATAACCACACTGAATATAAATGGCTAAAATTCACCAGTTTAAAGAGCCAGAGAGTGGCAGAATGGATTAAAAAAAAATATGACCCATCAATAGAAGAGACACACCGTATACTCAAAGAAATAAGTAAACTAAAACTCTTGGGGGGGGGGGAGTCTTTAAGGCAAAATCCAACATAAAAGATAAGGAAGGACATTATAATGATTAAATGGTTAATCCACCAAGAGGATATAACCATAATAAATATATCTGCACCCAATGATAGGGCAAAATACATAAAACAAACTCTAACAGCACTGAAAAGAGTAACAGACAGTGTTACAACAACAGTAGGAGACTTCAACACACCACTTTCAGTAAAGGACAGAATAACTATAAAGACACTCAACAAAGATACAGAAGATCTAAATGTCACAATCAAGTCAGCCTCATAGATACATAGAGAACACTCCACCCAACAGCTGCAAAGCATACATTCTTTTCCAATGCACAGGGATCATTCTCCAGAATAGACCACATTTTATGCAACAAAGCAAGCCTCAATAAATCCCCAACAAAAAAAATACAAAGCATGTTTTTCTTCTTACAGCACTATAAAAGTCGAAATCAAGAACAGGAAGAGCAAAGAAAAGAAAATCAAATTCATGGAAACTAAGTAACACATTGCTTAAAAACACTGGATAATAGAAGAAATCAAAGGTGAAATTTTAAAAATTCCTAGAACCAAATAAGAATGAAAAAACACAACATACTAAAACTTTTGGGACACAGCAAAAGCTGTGCTCAGAGGTCAATTTATAGCCATAAACACATACGCCAAAAAGAAAAAAAAAAAAAAAGGGCCACAATCAAAACATTAATCACATGTTCTGGTTCCCTAATGCCATTCTGACAGGAATATACCACAAATGGGATGGCCTTAACGAACAGGAGTTTATTCTTACAATTTGAAGGCTTTAAGTCCAAGTTTAAAGTGCCAAGCTCTAGGGGCTGGGTGAAAGCCCCTCAACCTTGGGGTCCAGCTCTGCCTCCTGCTCCCGGCCCACTGGAGCTAGAGGCATTTCTTCACTCAGACAGCTGCTGGCTGCTGAGGCTAAGAAACCCCAAGGCTGACAAGTAAAAAGGCACAGTCCCGAAGTTACCAAACCACATGGCAGACCATTAAGTTAAGTCCATTGTAAGTGCCAAGGTCGGCAGGGCATAGCAGGCTGCTGAGCAATGACACGGCTACATGCAGGGTCCAAGTGTGCCATAGGCTAGAGACCATTCTCAAAGCTTCTCCTTAAATACAGGAAGCAGACCATATCCCAAAGGCTAAATGGCTGGTTGTGGTAGATCCCACCATGGAGTTGATTGCCAGTCTCATCATGGGGAATAACTACCACCAGCTGCCAGACACTCTGCCAGGCCCAGCCAAGTTGACACACATACTGAACTACCACACCACGTAACTTGAATTAATAGAAAGACAGCAAGAAAATAACCCCACAGCCACCAAAAAAGAGGAAATAATAAAGATCAGAGCAGAAATAAATGAAACAGAGAACAGAAAAGCAATAGAAAGAATCAAGACCAGAAGTTGGCTCTTTGAAAAGACCAATAAAATTGAGAAACCACTGGCCAAATTGACAAAAGAAAAGCAGAAGATGAAGCAAATAACCCAAATAAGAAATGAGATGAGTGAATTATAACAGAAATTAACTGGAAAGAAAAAAAAAAAAAAAAAACAGAATACTATGAAAAACCGAACTCCAACAAATTTGAAAACAGAGGAAATGGACAAATTTCTAGAAACATTCTACTTACGTAAAGTAATACAAATTGAGGCAAAAAGAGTGAAGAGCCCCAGAACAAAAGAAAGACTGAAGAAGTAATATAAAATAAAACTTCCACCCAACCAACTAAACAAATAAACAAAAAACCCCAAAACCCTGGCATGGATGGCTTCACTTGATAATTTTACCAAACACTCAGAGAAAAGCTCACACCAATACTACTCAAGTATTTCAGAGTGTAGAAAAGGAAGGTGTACTCTCAGATTAATTCTATGAAGCCAGCAAAACACTCTTACCAAAGCCAGACAACTCAAACTAGGAGCTCTGGTGGTGTGTCTCAGGCATGTGACTGCTAATCAGAAGGCTGGAGTTTCAAACCCACCAGCCACTCCTCGGAAGGAAGCCTGGCAAAACACTCATACCACAGCCAGGCAAAGACACCACAAAAAAAGAAAATTACAGACCATTATCTGTCATGAACATAGACTCGTGGATTCTCAACAGAATTCTAGCCAATTCAGCTGCATATCAAAAATATGTCATGACCAAGTGGGATTCATACCAAGGATGCATGGATGGTTCAATATTAGAAAATCAATGTAATCCACCACATAGAAAAGAAGCACATGATCATCTCAATTGATGCAAAAAGGCATTTGATAAGTCCAACACACATTCCTGATAAAAATTCTCAGCAAGATAGGAAATAGAAAGTAAATTCCTCAACAAAATAAAGGGCATTTATACAAAACCAACAGTAAACATTCTCAACAGAGAGACTAGACACATACACTTTGAGAATAGGAACAGCCCTTTATCACCACTTTTATTCAACATTGTAGTGGATGTACTACTAGCTAGACAAATAAGGCAAGAAAAGGAAATTGTGTTAGGCTGGGTTCTCTAGAGAAACAAAAGCAGTAAAGCTTATATAGATAGAGAAAAAATTCATGCCAGGAAAATAGCTCACACAGTTATAGAAGTTGACAAGTCCCAAGTTTCTGGATCAAACGTCAAACTGGAGTCTTTTCCCAACTCACACAGCTTCAGGAGAGCTCAAGGTTGGCAGGCAGTATACTGGCTGTTGACTTTGGTGGATGACAAATCCAAGATCACCAGGCAGGATGGTGGATTGTTCGCTCATGGACTGTTGTAGGAAGCACAACAGGACCCAGATCCACAGAAAGTTCTCTCTCTCTCCCAGGATGTCTATATATACATTGGAAGTAGGCCACATCCCTAGGGAAACTTCCTTTCAATGGTTTGGTGGCTCAGAACATACATATCTAATCTCATCATGGGAATAACTACATCACAACTGCTTAAATTACTTGGTACAGCCAAGTTGACACACAACCCCAACTCTCAGAAATAAAGGGTATTCAAAATAGTAAGAAAAAAGTAAAGTTATCCCTATTTACAGATGATACTAAGCTAAACACAAAAAATCCCAGAGTCTACAAGAAAGCTACTGGAAGTCATAGAAGGATTCAGCAAAGTAACTGAATGTTGATACAAGATCAACATACAAAAATCAGTTAAACTCAAAGATGGAGGAATGGGCAGACAAGCGACACAGACCCTCTTCAACAAAGAAAAGAAAAACCAATTGACAGAGATACGGAAGATAATCCTGGAGCCCTGAGCTTTGAAAGGAACTATACAGAAGTGGATGAGGCACCAAGTAGTGGAAAACCCTGAATGAAAACGGTGAGTACAGAGACGGTCGGAGCTGCGGACTGTCAGCTACTCTGATGGAACCAACAGCCTGAATATTTCCAAGTGGAAAATATAAGAACAAAATGACAAGTGGTGTTGGGACCTAAGAATTGACCTAAAGATCAGCCCTGGTCACCAAGGGCTGCAGGGATGACTGAGATGGTGGCCTATGACTAGGAAGGGAAACAGCAAGGAGGGAGACAACCTGAGCTACAGACTTTTCACTGTCCGGAGGGCATGGCCATTTTGATTGTTTACGTGCAGCAGCCATTTTGGATATTTAAAGTGTGACTGAGAGCACAGCCACTTTGAATGTTTATAAGTGGTGGCCATTTGGGTATTTAAAGTGTGACTGAGGGTGCAGCCATTTTGAATGTTTATAAATGGTGGCCATTTTGGATATTTAAAGTGACTGTGGGTGCAGCCATTTTGAATGTTTACAAGCGGTGGCCATTTTTTATACTTAAAGTGACTGAGGGAGCAGCCATTTTGAATGTTTACAAGTGGTGGCCATTTTGGATATTTAAAGTGACCAAGGATGTAGCCATTTTGAATCTTTTCAAGCAGCAACTATTTTGGATATTAAAGTGACAGCATTCTCATTTGGATTCCAGGGACCTAAGATAAGCTCTGTTTGCCAAGGTCGGCACAGACATATAAGAGGCTGACAACAGGAAAGGAGACAGTGGTGAGTGTGTAAGTGCTGTCAACTAGTGAATAGAGGAGTACAGCACAGTACCCTGCTTGCACAGATAACATAGAAACAAAACAAAGAAAACGAAAATTATGGGCAAGTCACTCCAATATACAATCACCAATTAAATATAAACACAAAAATGCCACAATGTCTTGGATACAACAGAGCATCACAGTCCACACAAAGAAGCAGGATAAAGTGGTAGAAACAAGGGAGCAGGATACAGACCCAGAATACGTCCCT
>NW_006921679.1:9142901-9144794 GCF_000298275.1 Orycteropus afer afer | reverse complement strand
ACAAGAGACATCAATTGACAAATGAGGACAACTACAAACCAAAAAGAGGGGAAAAAACTGTGTCGTTACAGAACTTCTAGATGGTAGGGAAGTCAAGACAACTACAAGATAGAACTGACTGTTCTATATCTGGGAAGAAAACTATAAATCATAGGGTAGTCTCAAAGAAAAATGATAAACCTTCACATCAAAATAAAAAAGAGGACCAGCACAAGTATTTAGCAACTTGTATTTAGCAATGAAGGAAGTGATAACACAATTCATAAACAAAATGAGCTCAGCATAGAAAATTATATGAAGAAAGAATTCAACACCACGAAAAAGAACATAACAAAAATGGCAGCAACAAATTCATATTTGCCAATAATTACATATCTTGCAAGGGACTTATCTCTTAAGATTTATAGAAGACTCCAATGCCTTACCACCAAAGGAATTAACAATTCACTGAAAAATGGGCAGAAGACATGAATAGACACTTCACCAAGGAGGATATTCAGGTGGTCAGCTAATACATGAAGAGATGCTCACAATCATTGGCCATCAGAAAGATGCAAATAAAAACAACAAAGAGATACTGTCTCACCCCAGCACTGATGGCCAGGTTCAAGGAGACAGAAAATAACAAATGCTGGTGGGGATGTGGAGAGATTGGGACTTTCATACACTGCTGGTTGGACTGTGAAGTGATACAACCACCGTGGAAAGCAATATGGAGATTCCTTAGGAAGCTGGAATTGGAGGTACTATTTGACCCAGCAATCCCATTACTAGGTATATATCCTAGAGAGGTGAGAGCCAGGATAGGAACAGATATACGCACACTCAAGTTCATCGCAGCACTATTTACAATAGCAAAAGGATGGAAACAACCTACATGCCCATCAGTGGATGGGCCTAATGATGATACATAGTTATAGTCATAGAGTGGATGACCTAACTATGGTACATATACATAATGGAATGCTATGCAGCAGTAAAAAATAACGTAGAGTCTACAAAACACCACACCATATGGATGAACTTGGAGGACATTATGCTGAGTGAAATAAGTCAATCACAGAAGGACAAATATAGTATTAATTAATTGTTGTGGAGGGTCAAGGAAAGGTTTATATATGGAGGTAGACTTTATTTGTTGGTTGCCAGGTGTGGAAGGGGAGGGGAGGGAACACTGAAAAAAAAAATGAATTGACCCTTGTCACTTTAGTTTTGTTTCATTGTACATAAATTATATTTCAATAAAATGCATTTTAAAAATTCAGTTAAACTCATCTACACCAACAAAGAGAATTTTTAACAAGAAATCAGGAAAACAGTATCATTTGCAATAGCACCCCAAAAGATAAAACACTTAGGAATAAATCTAACCAGGGAGGTAAAATACCCATACAAAGAAAACTGTAAATCACTACTGTAAGAATCCAAAAGAGACCTATGTAAATAGAAGAATATACCATACCATGCTCATGGATAGGAAGACTTAACATAGTGAAGATGTCAATAATCTCCAAAGCAATCTATAGATATAATGCAATCCTGATCTAGATTCCATCAACATTCTTTAGAGAGACAGAAAAACTAATTACCAACTTTAAATGGACAGGAGAGAGACTCCAGATAAGCAAAGAACTACTAAAGAAGAAGAACAAAATAGGAGGCCTCACACTTCCTGAACTCAGAACCTACTATACAGCACCCCCCCCCCCAAAAAAGAAAAACAAGAACCAAACTCACTGTTGTTGAGTCAACTCATAGTGACCCCTGCTTGGGTTTCTGAGGCAGTATCACTACAGAAGTGGATTGCCCAATCTTCCTTCCAAGGAGTGGCTGGTGGGTTTGAACCGCCAACCTTCTGGTTAGCAGTCAAATGCCTTAGTCACTACACTACCA
>NW_006921679.1:9117207-9141991 GCF_000298275.1 Orycteropus afer afer | reverse complement strand
CACTATGAGTCAGGTCTGACTCGATGGCACATAAAAAGAACAACAACAATAACAACATTTCAGTTAGCAGCTGAGTGCTCAACCACTGAACTGTGTGTATACTTTCCTTAACAGGAAAAAGAAAACTCCCTTGACCCTGCTTCTACTCAAGCTGTGTCTTACTGTCTAGCTCCCTGCTACACTTTACTATCTAACTCATTCCTCAGCTCCAGGGCCAAGTCCTCAGGAAAGCGCTCACTAACTCCCAAGGCCAGATCCCACCCCGTTTCATACTCTCCCAGTGCCTGCATCTGTCCTGCACAGCATTCTCGCTGTGTCTTGTTAGGCATTTGATTTTTGGTGGTCTCTCTTGCCTGCCATAGCCCCCACGGCAGGGATCGTGTTTGTTTTGGTCACAGATGTGTTTCTAGAAGCTAGAACAGTGCCTGGCATTGGCAGGTGCCTAATCTTTTTCAGGTCTACAATTCTACAAACGCTTCACTGAAGCATTTCTTTTGCAAGCCATTGGTAACCTCGTCATTTCTACATTATCCTGTCAACCCACATTCGATCTTGCCCTTGGCAAGGATTGGCACTTTTGAATAGGAACTATTCCAACAAAGATATCGCTGATGATTTCAGAGTGAACGTAGTAGTTTTTACTAATCTTCTTCCCCACCCCTGTCTGTTTTCCTGGTACTTAGAGTCACATTTGGTTAAACAAACAACTATCATTGAGTCATTCTGACTCATAGCGGCTCCCATTGGGTTTCTGAGGTGGTAAATCTTTACAGAAGTAGATTGCCCACTCTTCCTTCTGCGGAGTGGCTGGTGGCTTTGAACCACCAACCTTCTGGTTAGCAGTCAGATGCCTTAGTCACTGTGCTACCAGAACTCCTTTGGCTAGGAGGGCACTTGCACCTACTGCGGGAGTCGCCAGTCCCGATGTGTTCCCTCCTCCTTCCTTTGACCACATCCTTGAATCACCCTCTTTTTCTCCATTCCCATTATGAGAGTCATAGGCTCTCTGGTAGCACAGTGGCTAAAGCACTTGACTGCTAACCAGAAGGCTGCCGGTTCAAACCCACCAGCCACTCCTCGGAAGGAAGGTTGGGCAATCCTACTTCCGTAGTGATACTGCCTTGGAAACCCAAGGAGGGGTCGCTATGAGTCGGGGCCGACTCGACGGCACATAACAACAACAACAGGCTCTCCGGTCTCAAAAGTTCTCACCTGAATTACTAACATTGCTTAACTGCACCCCCAGCTTCCAAATACACCTTTCACAGCACCAGTCTCTCTCTAAAACACATTCTGTTTTAAACTCATATCATTCTGGTTTAAACTCTATTTATTCATTTACTTTTTATTGTAGGTTGGATGGAAGTTTACAGAGCAAATTAGTTTCCCATTCAACAAATGACACCCATTTTGATTCCTGATTTTAGTTACAAGCCTCTCAACATAACAGCACTCTTCTTCCTCTTCCCTGACTTTCCTGGTTCCATTCATCCTTTTTCATCCTGTCCATTCCTGCCTTCTGAGCTTTGTTTTTGGGCAAATGCTATCCTTTTGGTCTGGATTGGTTGATTGTACTGAAGAATACATTCCTTCTGAGTGTTATTATTTCCTTTAAAGGCCTTTCTATTGGTTGGGTGAAAGTGCATCCCTGAGGGTGGGTTCAGTTCCAGGCTTGAAGGGTGTTTAAGGGCCACAGCCTTGGCGGTTCCACCCATCTCTATCAGACCAGTAAGTCTGGTCTTTTCCTGATAGCTCTCCCAATTGTCTCCTAAGTTCAAGTTCCTCAGCATGGAATTCAAGAGCTTCCCACACAGATGTCGTATCTCCTGTCTGTCCAGCTTTGACTTCCACATTTCCTCTGAGAAGTCTTAGTGGTGCAGTGAAGTGTACTCACCACTTCATCACTTAGTGGTGAAGTCTTAGTGGGCCCATGGGAGAAAGACTTGGTGATCTACTTCTGTAATAACTGCATCCTAGGGCACCCTATGGGACAGTTCTACTCTGTCCTGAAGGGCCGCTATGACTCAGAATGGACTTGAGGGCAGTGGGCAGCTGGACCTTTCTTCTGAAGAACCCTGGTGGCACAGTGATTAAGCATCTAGCTATTAACTGAAAAGTTGGTAGTTCAAAGCCACCAGCAGCTCCATGAGAGAAAAGACCTGGTGATCTACCCCCATAAGATTACAGCCTAGTAGAAACCCAATGGGACAGTTTACTCTGCCACATGGGCTCCCTACGAGTCCAGAATTGCACAGACGAGCACCAACGTTTTCTTTGGAACATTCTCCAATCAACAAGACTCTGTTTAGTAGATACATGGATGTGCCCTATGGCTGTGCTACCTCTCTCTCGTTAGCATCCCATCCTACCCTTCTTCTATCACAGCCTGTCAAGGCTCATTCAAATAACACCTCTGAGAAGAGAGCTGTAATCTCCCCAGTCACAACGTACCACTCTCCTCTCACTTCATTACAGCTTCATTCCACTTATATTCTGTGTCTGATCGTAATAGGTATTTCTTTATAGTCTGGGAGACACATAAGTGAATAAAACCTATTCCCAACTCCAGAGATCAAACATCGCTGTGGGTCTTAAACTGTAATGTGCCTAACACTCACTAGAAAAGTGTGTTTGAAACGCAGTATCTTTGAGATACTATGTACTAAGATGGGCTAGGGCTGAGGAACCTTTTTTTTTTTTTCTGGTAGTTTTTAGCCCTGAAATGAGTAGAGTTGTTATTATTCAGATAATGAGACATAAATTTGCAAAACCAAACCAAATCAAACCAACAATGGATTCTATTTAGATTTGTGTGTTTTATTTTTCTTTGTGATTTGGGTGAAAGTTTACAGAGCAAATTCATGTTGCACACAGCACTTCATACACATTTTGTTTCATGATCTTGACTGCAATCCCTACCATGTAACAGCTCTCTTCCCACTTCCTCCCTGTGGTTACCCTTTTCCTGTGTCCTTCTTTCCTATGCATTCCTGCCCTGAAATCTTATAAATGACCCCTGGCTATTCCCATGCAAGTGCTCTGTAGGTCATAGTTTGAAAAATATCATCCTGCAGGCTATCAGCATCTCACATAGTTGTTGGATGCTGTTGAGTTGATGCAGACTCACGTGACCCCATGTGACAGAGTAGAAATGTCTGGTAGGGTTTTCTAGGCTGTAATCTCTACTACAGTTTAACAATCTGCAACATGCAGATGACACAACCTTGCCTGCTGAAAGTGAAGATAACTTGAAGCACTTACTGACGAAGATTAAAGACTACAGTCTGCAGTATGTATTACACCTCAACACAAAGAAAATGAAAATCCTCACAACTGGACCAGTCAGCAGCATCATGATAAATGGAGAGAAGACTGAAGTTGTCAAAGACTTCATATTACTTGGTTCTACAATCAACACCAATGGAAGCAATAGTCAAGAAATCAGATGACGTACTACACTGGGACAATCTGCTGCAAACAAACAAACAAACACAAACAAACAATCCCTTTAAAGTGCTGAAGAGAGAGGATGTCTTTCTGAAGATGAAGGTGCGCCTAACCCAAGCAATGGTATTTTCAATGGCCGCATATGCATGTGAAAGCTGGACAATGAATAAGGAAGACCAAAGAAGAGTTGATGCTTTTGAGCTGTGTTGGTAAAGAATACTGAAAGTCCTGTGGATTGCCAGAAAAACAAACAAATCTGTCCTGGAAGAAGTGTAGCTGGAATGCTCCTTGGAAGCGAGAATGGCCGGACTTCGTCTCACATACTTTGGTCATGTTGTCAGAAGGGACCATTCCCTGGAGAAGGATATCATGGTGGGTAAAGCGGAGGGTCAATGGAAAAGGGGAAGGCTCTTAACAACATGGACTGACACAGTGGCTGCAACGATGGGCTCAGGTATAGCAAGGACTGTGAGGCTGGTGCAGGACCGGGCAATGTTTCGTTCTGTTGTACACAGGGTCGCTATGAATTGGAGGCGACTTGATGGTACCTAACAACCACAACAACAATCTTTATAGAAACAGTTCATCAAGCCTTTCTCCTGTGGAGGCACCGGATGGGTCTGAACCACCAATCTTTTGGTTTTCAGTCAAGTGCTTAACCAGTGTGCCACGAACGTTTGTTGAATTCATGAGTTGCCAAAGGCTACAGGGAGCTAATAGAATAAAACAGAATCCAGCCCTCATGCCTCAAGCATGAAAACAGAGCAAATCTCCATTCATCAGTAACCAGGTGGCAGAGAGTCCAGCCCTATCTTTAGTTCTAAAGCATACTCTCTTGGCTCCAGTCTCCTCTTTATAAAATATGCACGTGGGCACGAATTTGTGGGAGGTGTCGCCTACTTGACACCTTGGCCCTTTCCAGCAGTACATCGTTAGGAACAATCAGCATATTTTTCCCTCAACGGCTGCATAATAATTTTCAATGATTCAAACTAGTTTCATTTCAGTTTTGCAAAAGTAACAATCTGTGCTGCCCCCCAGTACCCAGAGGGGAGGCCCTGAGCAACTGGCCATGTGGTCTGCATTTAGAGTAGCTTTTCTAGGAGCGAGGACAGACTGACTCAAGTCAGCCCTGCTCTCGACACCTGCCGCCTTTGTCTCTCAGGGCAGAAGTATTAGTAACCAACTCACTAATGCATTCTCGAATAGTGCACTCTATGGCAGCTTGGTTAACGTGTCCATACAGTTTGAATTCAAGAGCCCAAGTGAGACGCAAACCTGTTGCTGTCGAGTCACTTCTGACTCACAGTGACCCTGTAGGGCAGAGAACTTCCCTCTTGGGTTTCGAAGGTGGTGTGGTGGTTAAAGCTTTCGGCTGCTAGCCAAAAGCTGGGGGTTCAAAACGACCAGCTGCTCTGTGGGAGGAAGATGAGGCAGTCTGCTTCTGTAAAGATTTCAAGCCTTGGAAACCCTACGGGGGTAATTCTATTCTGTTCTGTAGGGTCAGTGTGAATCAAAATTCACTTGATGGCAGTGGTTTTCACGCTCCAACTTTATGGAAACAGATTGCTACATCTTTCTCCTGCAGAATGGCCAGTGGGCTCAAATCAAACCACCAACCTCTCCATTAGCAGCCAAGCACTGAATCACTATACCACTTGTTGTTGTTGTTGTTTGCTGTCGAGTCGGCCCCCACTCATAGAGCCCCCTCCTTGGGTTTCCGAGGCAGTATCACTACAGAGGTAGGATTGCCCAACCTTCCTTCCGAGGAGTGGCTGGTGGGTTTGAACCGCCAGCCTTCTGGTGAGCAGTCAAATGCCTTAGGCACTAGGCTACCAACTGAGACTCACTGGGGTCTTGTTCTAACCACCTGACCCTCTTCACCTGCATGCTCCACAGGGCCAGGAGCAATGGTTTTTATTCACCATTTTATAGCTAGCGCCTGGCATCCAAAACTCGCTGCCATTGAGTTGATTCTGACACATAGCAACCCCCATTGGGTTTCCAAGGCTGTAAATCTTTACAGAAGCAGGATGCCTCATCTTCCTTCCGTGGGGTGGCTGGTGGGTTCAAACCATCGACCTTCTGGTTAGCAGCCAAGTGCCTTAACCACTGTACCACCAGAGCTCCTCAGAGCCTAGCACAGAGGCTATTAAACAACAACAACAAAAGTTGCATGCACAGATGACTTCAATACCAGCCATGTATGTATGCACAAGCCGTAAATATTTATGGCACCATCATTTGTATTAGTGGAAGTCTGGTATCTTCTTCTCCCACCTATAATGGCTGTTTCAGAAGCTCCCTAGGGCAGAGAGTGCCAGAGTCAGGGGCCCAAGCAAGTGAGAGAGTGCAACTCGAGAGAAGGGCCACTCCAGGTCCTTGCAGGGAATCTACAAGCCCTTTCTTTCTTCCTGGCAGTAAAGCACAAAGGAAGAACCCAAAGAGACCAGAGAGCCATTTTAGCCTACGGTTTGCATGCTATTCCAGCTTGGGATTCATTATAGTCAAGTAATGAAAAAAGAGCACCACATCCACGAAAACTATCAAATAAGTTGATTACTATTCACCACAGGAGCTACAAACCAGAATTCATTATTTTAGCCCCAACTGTGGAAGGACACATTCTTCCATAGGGACCAATGCTCTTTCCAAAAGGACAAAGAGGACACAGGCAATATCTCTCTATCCTAACTATTCATATCCCTGTTTAAGAATTCAGAAATGAAAGTCTAAAATAGAAGATGTCTAGATGTAGTTCAGACATTTTGAGTCGAGTTGAAAACATGAAAACGCTGCCCAGGCAGTTAGTGAGGAGGTAACGAGGGTCTATTATCAAGATATATGGGTTAATAATTTCATGGGGTTATTCCAGAATGATCTGCTATGATTGAAACCATGTGTGGAGAGTTTGGCTTCTGCGGGATGTTTCTCAGCAACAAAGACCCTCAAGATGTATGAGCTCTGCCTGCCCTGTGCACAGATGATTGACTTAGATACACTTCCCAGACATAAACAGCCGAGGAATGTCACTGAAGTTGGCCATGCCATCAGATAGGGAAGGAAGACGCTTACCACGTTGTACAGGCCGATGCACCAACGTTCAAACAGAATCTGCCCGGAAAATCCATTAACAAAAGCGAACCAGAGCTGAAAGAGAAGAAAAGTTCATGGAGTTTTATATCAATATTGACCTAAATGTTTCCCCTCGCTGAAGAGCTAATGGGGGAATGTGGATCACCAGCCGGACACATCTGCTCAGGAATCATTAGCCCCAAGACCAGAGCAGTTGTTCATTCATGAAATATACACCCTTGAGATCATAAACATCAACAAGTGAAGGAGGACTGAGATTTAAGGCATACATCAATACGGTTAATAAATAACTTATGAGAGGCAATATGCAAATGTTTACAGAAAACAACTAATTTAGGCTTCATGGGTCAGTGTCAACACTTTCTCACTGATGGAAAGAGTGTCACTTCATGTTCTTTTATCTTGTAATGCTGATCGAATAAATATGACTTATCTTGGTGAGACTCTGCAGAGAGGTAAAAATCATAAATTAAAAAAAATATAAACAACGCCCTCTTGGTCATGTAAGAAGCTTTGGTGGCACAGTGGTTAAAGCATTTGGCTGCGAACCAAAAGGTGGGTGGTTCGATCCCGTCAGCTGTTCTGCAGGAGAAAGATGAGGCAATCTACTTCTGTAAAGATTAACAACCTTGGAAACCATCTGGGGCAGTTCCACTCTGTCCTCTAGGGGTGCTGTGAGTCAGAATTGACTCCACGGCAGTGGGTGTGGTTTGGGCTTTGCTTCTGTAAAGACTGACAGCCTTGGAAACCCTGTGGTGCAGTTCCACTCTGTCCTCTAGGGGCGCTGTGAGTCAGAATCGACTCACCCAGCAGTGGGTTTGGTTTGGGCTTTGCTTCTGTAATGATGACAGCCTTGGAAACCCTGCGGGACAGTTCCACTCTGTCCTCTAGGGGAACTATGAGTCAAAACTGACTCAGTGGCAGTAGGTATGATTTTGGTTTGATTGGTCATGCAAATTCCTAGTTCTTAAAATAGTTACCCTCCTTTGCTTGATGTCAGATGCTCAGAAAAGATCAAGATGCAATAATATAAAAGGAGCATGACTCAGATCCTCTTTTGGAATAACATGAGATGTGTAAATACATAAAATGTAGACTATCGCTTATGCCTTCAAGTAGTCTATTATTCTAATACATTAGGTAACAATGACAAAAAACAACTACAAAGCAAAGCACAAGAACAGAATCAGTGCTGCATGACAATGGAATAAAACTGTCTTTGAGACAAGAATGACCACCAAGGGTATAATTAGGTGAGGACGTGGAGGAGGTAAGAAAGAGTGGAAGAGGGCAGGGTAAACTGTGGGGGAGATGGACAATACCCTGACATACAAGAGAATGAATACAGAAATATGGAGTATAAAATAAAACCAAAACCAAATCAAACTCACTGCCGTCGAGTCGTTTCCAACTCATAGTGACCCCTCCTTGGGTTTCTGAGGCAGTATCACTAGAGAATTAGATTGCCCAACCTTCCTTCCGAGGAGTGGCTGGTGGGTTTGAACCGCCAGCCTTCTGGTTAGCAGTCAAGTGCCTTAGGCACTACGCCACCAGAGCTCCCAGAATATAAAATATTATTGTTTAAAATTCAGTTGAATTTATATGATACAACAGGATCCCAATGAGTTTAGGTACACTCTAACTGCCACCCATCCTTCCTTAAAATACTCCATGTCAATCACAAATATGCTTTGTTGTTATGTTGTTATGTGCTGTCGAGTTGGCCCCGACTCATAGCAACCCCTCCTTGGGTTTCCAAGGCAGTATCACTATGGAAGTAGATTGCCCCATCTTCCTTCCGAGGAGTGCCTGGTGGGTTTGAACCACCAGCCTTCTGGTTAGCAGTCAATGCCTTAGGCACTACGCTACCAGAGCTCCCCAAATATGCTTTAGTAGTATAAAATCATGACGGACTTAATTAGTTAGTGTGACAGACCCATCTTGGCAACATAAAATAGCTATACCATGATAACCTGAGTTGAAAAAATACTACTAAAATAGTACTAAAATTTAAAATATATATTTTATTATGTTTGTGGTGAAGGTTTACACAGCAATTTAGGTTCCCAGTCAACAATTTCTACACATGTTCTTCAATGACATTGGTTACATCCTTTATGGTGTGTGAATATTCTCATGATTATCATTCTGGTTGTTCCATTTCCATTAATCTAGTTTCCCAGGGAGCTCTGGTGGCATTTGACAGCTAATCAGAAGACTGGTGGTTCAAACCCACCAGCCACTCCTTGGAAGGAAGGTTGGGCAATCTACTTCTGTAGTGATACCGCCTCGGAAACGTAAGGAAGGGTCGCTATGATTGGATCTGACTTGATGGCAGTGAGGGTTTTTTTTTTTTTTTTCCCCAGAGCTTTCCTGCACCCTTACAGTCTCATATTTATTTTAAAGTCATTGTTGATTGTGGTACTGACATTTTACTGTCATATTTTTCAATATCAGTCTCTTGATGCTACCAGACTAAGCTTCTTGAGAAAGGAATTATTTTCTGTGCACCTCCATGCACAGTGTACACTATGTAATAAAAACCAAACCAAACTCAATACTTGGTAAAAAAAAAATACGGATTCATTAAGTCCCAGTGCAATTAAATTAAACACCTCAGCTCAATCGCCAGATATATTTTTCTTAAGCACATCTTTCACCACCTCATTCCCTAATTCAGAAACTACTCGGGCTCTTTCTAAGTCTAAGACAAGCTTGCTGACTTTGAAAAATCCCTCCACACTTCCGTTCACTGTTTTTAAAACATTTTCTTGTGTTTTTGGTGAATGTTCACATTGCACGTTCGGTTCTCATTTGACAATCTGCACACTTGTTCAGTGACTTTGGTTACATTTTTTGCAATGTGTCAACATTCTCTTTAATGGTGCCTTGGTTGGCCATTTCCAGTGCTCTAGTTGCCCTACCCCCTTGTCTTCTCATGTTTGCTTTAGAGTAAATGTTAACCTTTCGGTCTTCGGGTGTTTTTTGAAGAAGAGCACCATACTCATGGGTAATATTTTTTATTTTGTGTGCTACTCTTCTACTTCTCTGAAAGGTGATTGTCGTAGTTCAGTTTGTGTGTCAACTTGGCTGGGCCTGGTTGAGTGGCTGGGCAGCTGGATGTAGTATTCCCCATGATGAGACTGGTAATCAACTCCATGGTGGAATCTACTGTGAGCAGCTGAGTAGCTGCCTTAGGGATGTGGTCTGCTTCCTGTATATAAGGAGAAGCCTTGGGGAATGGTCTCTAGCTTATGGCATGCTTGGACCCTGCATGTAGCTGTGTCATTGTTCAGCAGCCTGCCAGACTCTGCTGACCTTGGGACTTACAGTGGACTTGAATTAATGGCCTGCTGTGTGGTTTGGTAACATTGCGACTGTGCCTTTTAATTTGCCAACCTTGGGCTTGTTAGCCTCAGCAGCCAGTAGCTGTCTGAGTGAAGAGATGGCTCTAACTTCAGTGGGCTGGGAGCAAGAGTCAGAGCTGACACCCAAGGTCGAGGGGCTTTCACCCAACCCCTAGAGCCTGGCACTTTGAACTTGTACTTAGAGCCTCTAAACTGTGAGAGAATAAACTCCTGTTTGCTAAGGCCAGCCCATTGGTGGTGTGTTCTTGTCAGAGCGGCACTAAGGAACCAGAACAGTGATCTTGGGATAATTTCAGTTCAAGGTTTAAAGAGGGTCTCAAGGGGTCCTCTTCATCTCAACTGGTTCAGTTTGCTTGGCCTTTTTAAGAATTTGAGTTTTGTTATACACTTTCCTCCCATTTTATTTGGGACCATCTACTGGGAGCTCTGGTGGCATAGTGCCTAAGGCCTGTGACTGCTAACCAGAAGGCTGGCAGTTCAAACCCACCAGCCACTCCTCACAAGGAAGGTTGGGCAATCTACTTCTGCAGTGATACCACCTTGGAAATCCAAGGAGGGGTTGCTGTGAGTTGCATCCAACTCAACCACAGTGAGTTTGGTTTTTTTTTTTTTTTTTACTGTCAGTATGGTCAGTGGTGGTGGCTGGGCACCATCTAGTTCTTCTGGTCTCAAGCAGGTGATGCGATGGCTCAGGTAGGTATCAGACCTGTAGCTTTGTTTCTTCTCTGAGATATCAGTTACCTTCTGACTCTTTGGCTCCTCATGAGTAGGAACCAATAGTCGTATTTCTTCTATTCACTCTTAATTTCAACTATTCCCCAAGAGGTCACCAAGAGGCCTGGGTGGTCTCACTGGTTTAGAACGGAGTACAAGACGTTTGCCCCGCACTCCTTACTCAGAATGGTCTTATGACACCGATTCAAATAGTCAGTCTTCAAACTAAAATTTCAATCCTGCTGCTGTCCCACCATTCAAAAGTTCAGCAATCAATAGTCCAACCAAACTTTTAGTGCAATGAGTACCCTTACTTGACTCAAACATTTTTGTGAACTGTTTCAAGATCTTCAACTTAGTTTGCCCCAAACTGTGTTATATTTCTGTGTCCTCCTATTCAAACAATTGAGAAAACACTGATAGATACCTGTTGTTATTAGGTGCTGTTCATTGATTCTCACTCATAGCAATGTTATATGAGAAAACAGAATTGCCCATAGGGTTTCCTAGGCTGTAAGGACCTCTGGTGGTAGTGCCTAAGGCATCTGAAGGTTGGCAGTTCAAACTCACCAGTCGCTTTGTGAAAGAGAGATGGCCAATGTACTTCTGTAAAGATTTATCACCTCAGAAACCCAATGGGGGTTGCTATGAGTCAGAATCAACTTGATGGCAGCGAGGTTTTTTTTTGGGGGATCTTTGTGGGAGGACATCATCAGATCTTTTCTCCTGCTGAGTAGTTTGGGGGGGTTTGAACCACCAACTTTCTGATGAGCCAACCAACAAGTGCTCAACCACTGTATCATCAGGGCTCCTAGAAATCTAGAGAGCAGTGAACTCTTATTGTCAATTTTGGTTAATCTGTTGTCTTGTACAAGGTGGTAGAGTATGATATTTCTACTACTCTTTCCTCCCTAATATCAACTGAAAACAGTAAAAATAATTGAACATAGAAAAGAAATGAATCATTTTCAATGAAAGCACGAGTAGCCATAATTAAAACTAAAAATGGCATGGAATAGAGGCTGCTAAACATGACATTGGATTCAACCAGGGGAGAATGCCAATAGTAGACAAAATGTACTGACTGAAGCAGAATAAACAAAAAGTGTTCAAAGAAATAGATTAAACAATACTTATTCAGAAGGATAACATCTAGAGGTGGGGCAAGCCATAGCCAAGGTTCCTAGACTGAGTCAATGCAGCAGGTAAAGTGAAGTTGAAGGTAATCTATGTACACAGGCCTCCTTCCAAACCCCCCTCCCTCAAGAAGTAAGTGGGGAGAATGTCAGTATACAGGCGCATAAATGGTACTCATTCAGGCAGACAGTGATCTAGGTCAACAGAAAATCATCCAACAGAAGACAGAAGTTCACCATCAGGCAACAGGTCTCTGACTCACCCAAGCAGCAGAAATGGTGAGAGGAAGGTGCTTATCACTGCAAAGGAAATTAATGAGAGACTGTTCTGAGACAACACTGAAGCCAGCTCTCCTCCAGCTAACGGCCACTTACCCTCCAAACACAATTCTTCATTTTCTTCCTGTACAAAGACATATTTCTTCTGTGGAGTGATTGGTGGGTTCAAACTATTGACTTTTTGGTTAGCAGCCAAATGCCTTACCCACTACACCACCAGAGCTCCTTGGAAACCCTATAGGACAGTAATATTCTATCAGTTAGAGTCGACTCGATGGCAATGGGTTTGTGTGGTCACATGAGGTCCATTATGTGACTTTTTGCCTTGGTTCTTTGGAAAACCAGCTTGGGCAATTTGCCACCTAGTTTTCTACCCCAGAGGGTTTATTACTTATGTCCAAGTTGAGTGACATTTCCTGGGTAAGTTTTAAACAAGGATGGTTTGGTACTTTCTGCATGGCTCTGAATTGCAGTCTGCCCTGGGATTGGTATGCACCTTGCAGAGATTGGTCAACAGACTATGCAAATGAGGTGAGTAGCAGCCTAATATGCAAATGAAGTGTCTGTGGCCTACCAAGAGGGGATTGGTCAGTTCTTGTTCCTAGTGGGAGAGACAAGACTTCAAATTGAGAGGAGTTTGTATATTTAAGGGGCCAGTCCTGCAGAGGTTTTCTGAGACAGAAAGAAGCAGGCAGAAAAGCAGCTGGAAGGAGCAGAAGGAAGAAAGAAGAGAGAAACACCAGAGAGAGACTGAGAAGGAGGCAAAGAACCTCTTAAAAAAGCTGTAACGTTGGTCAAGGGCTGTAACATCGAAGACAGTGAGAGGCCCAGAAGGGGCCCAGAGACAGAGCCAGCATCATCAGATGGCACGGCCAAGAGGAGCTTGCCTGGAGGGGCTGGGAAGAGGTCTGCATGGTCAAGAGGCGCCAAGACGACTGAAGAAGGGAGACTTTGTCCCCATGCTTCCTGATCGTGATCTTGAGCTGCAGCTGGTTGATCCTGGTCCCAAGTTGGACCTTGTTCCTGAATAAAGCACTTAACTCTAAGTAGTTCGTGAGTTCTGCGAGACACTGCAGCAAATTGCCAAACTCAAATGGGAGAGGGAAGAGTGCTGAATGGGAGGGGAGTGGCCCGTGTCAGAGATGAAATGGTCCAGCAGTTTGGAGATACGGAAATCTGGGATATATCTGACCTCCCAGATATCTGGGATATATCTGACTTTGTGTTGATTCTTATATCACACAGTTTTATTTTTGTTTTTCTAATGTCATTATCCAAAATAATTATGTTTATGATTTTGGTGTATTTTTCTCTTTTAGCTCACTTGATATAGTTTTATATCCTGTTATTTTTAAAAATATGATGAACATTTTTTGTATCAGTTGAAAATCTGTCCTAAGCACATGGCTTTTTGCAGAATAATATTTTGTCACATGGTTGTGACATTATTTCTCAACTGTTCCATTTCCAATATTATTATTTTTTTAACTCCCCCTTTTCTTCTCTCCAATAGCACCTGCTAACAGCAAACCTTTCTTCTGGATGAATTTGCCCGTCCTAGATATCTCAAGGAGGACCTCTGGTAGCATAGTGGCTAAGGCACTTGACTGCTAGCCAGAAGGCTGGCGGTTCAAACCCACCAGCCACTCCTCGGAAGGAAGATGGAGCAATCTACTTCCGTAGTGATACCGCCTCGGAAACCCAAAGAGGGGGTCGCTATGAGTCAGGTCCGACTTGACAGCACATAACAACAACAACAGATATCTCAAGGAGCTCTGGTAGCATAGTGCCTAATGCACTTGACTGCTAACCAGGGTTTGAACCACCAGCCACTCCTTGGAAGGAAGGTTGGCAAGCTACTTCTGTAGTGACACTGCCTCGGAAACCCAAGGAGTGGTTGCTATGAGTCAGGTCCGACTCCATGGCACATAACAGCAACAACAACAACAACAACAACAAGATATGTCATGGAAGCGGGATCGTACAATACTTGTACTTTTGTGGCTGATGCATTTCACTCAGCATAACATTTTCTAGATTCATCCATGTCACAGCATATATCAGGACTTCTTTTCTCCTTATGTACCAGGTACTATGGCAGTGGGTGACGGAGAGCTAAAAAATAATAATGAAACACTTAAAAAATAATGTCATGTCCATGTGACAAAATATTAACACATAGAGAAACAGGTGTTTATAACAAATTTTCCACTAATACAAAAAATTGTTTATCATTTTCCGTTGTCTACATGGACCACATTTTGTTTACCCATTCATGTGTTGATGGACACTTGAGTTGTTTCCACCTTTTGGCTCTTGTGAATAATGCTCAGTAAACAATGGTATGCAATGTTTGAGTCCTCTTGCTTTCAACTCTCTTACGTATATACCTAGGAGTGGAATTACTGGATCATACAGCAATTATATGTTTAACTTTTGCGGGAATCATAAAAATGCCTTCTATAGCTGCTGCCATACTTTACAATCCCACCAGCGATGCACAAAGATTCTGGTTTCTCCCCATCTTCACCGACACTTGTTATTTTCCCCAAATCATAGCAAATAACTACATTAAAAAAAGGGATAACACTCAGCAAGGAAATAGCATGGTGCTTTGACATAGATATCATTATGATATAAAGAAAAAGGAATTATAAAGGAATTCAACACAATGTGTATGGAATAATCTCTATAGAAGAACCTATACACAGGGCAGGAAAAAAATCTGAACACTATTGGCAAGTGTAAAGGAAGTAAAAAGAAACGTGGCTTAAAACAAGAGTTTAAGGAAGATGCATAAGATATCAAAGAAGGAAACAAACATAAAAACGTTAATATTACAGATTAAAGCTCTAAGGCACTTGACTGCTAACCAGAAGGCTGGCGGTTCAAAACTACCAGCTACTCCTCGGAAGGAAGGTTGGGCAATCTACTTCCGTAGTGATACCACCTTGGAAACCCGAGGAGGGGTCGCTATGAGTCGGGTCTGACTCAACAGCAAATAACAACAACAAGGGAAATAAAAACAAGAATAGGCATTGGTGAAACCAAGGGATTGTAAGTAAGGCAGATTTGCAAAAGCCAATTGTAAGCAAAGGACAAAACGCTAACATTCATTTTAAAAGAAACTCAAGGATATAAAAATCTTCTAAAGAACAACAATGAAATTAAAAAGATGTACTTGGGAAAACAAAGAGCACAACAGAATAAAAAAGTTCAGAGCTATAATAGAAAAAAATTTCAGAAATATTCTAAAACACTAATCAGCAAATGGAGTAGGTACTCTGTTCCCAGGAAACAAAATAATCCAGCATACATAGAAAGATCCACACCCCGACTTATCTTCATATAAGAATTAGTGAGTTTAAAATTGTGAAAATAGTAATTCTTTAGTATATTTGTGTAGAAAAAGCAGGGAGCACATGAGAGTGAAAAAAAAAAAAAAAAAACCAAACAAAACAAACCCCAAAACAAGCTAGGTTCATATTTCTCTCTAGCAATATACAAGACCAGAATCCAGTAGTGAATGTTTACAAGTCCTCAGGGAAATAAAGTGTGACAAGAATTTTAGCGAAAGATAGAAACCATGGAGAATTAAAAGCTGGAAACATAACACAGAAGGTGATGCCAGAACTAATGCTAAACATATCTGCTATGTCAACAACAAAATAAAAATCAAAAGATGCTCAGATATAAAAAAAGGAAAATATATGCTATATATAGCATAGTGCCTAAGGCACTTGACTGCTAACCAGAAGGCTGGCGGTTCAAACCCACCAGCCACTCCTCAGAAGGAAGGTTGGGCAATCTACTTCCGTAATGATACTGCTTCGGAAACCCAAGGGGGGGTCACTATGAGTCGAGTCCGACTCCATGGCACATCACAACAACAACAACAACATAAGAGAAGCATGTGAAACAAACAAGAAAAAGACACGATTCAAATAGGATCAAATTCATACCCTTGACTTATAGAGTCCTACATGATGAAGCGTCACCTATTGTCTATAACACTGCCTCTTGCCCACTGAGCTCTAGCTACATGTCCTCTCTGTTACTTGCACACACCAAGTATGGATCCAGCTTTATTATCTGTCCCCAAACATCCAGGCAACTATATCAACAACATTCACTGAATAATCCATCTTTACCTCACTCATCTGCAATACCTTTTAGCATAAAATAATCTATTATTAGAAAAGATTATGTTCTACCTTATGCTCAGACCATAAACTCAAATTAATTACAGATGAGTTGAATATGTAATCATGAAAAAATGAAACTTTGAAAGCATTAGAAGAAAATATGAAAAACTTTAAAAATATGTAAAATGACTCACTGCAAGACTGAAACCATATAAACCAAAAACCAAACGCAATGCCACTGAGTCAATTCTGACTCATAGCAACCCCCATTGGGTTTCCAAGGTGGTAAATCTTTATGGAAGTAGATTGTCCTATCTTTCTTCCATGGAGCAGCTGGTGGGTTTGAACTGCCAACCCTCGGGTTAGCAGCCAAATACCTTAGGCACTGTGCCACCAGAGCTCCTTTGAAACCATATATAGTGAAATGTAGAAATGTATGTCTATAGAGAAAAATATTGATAAAGTTAAAATAAAATTGATAATACAAACATACTTATAACATCTATGAAAAGAAAGGTCTAATTTTCTTAATCTATTAAGAATACAGATCAGAAAGAAATAGCCCTGTAAATGGGTAATAAAATGGGCAGACTACATGCAGGTTGATCACCAACTGCCATCAAGTTGATTTTGACTCACAGCGACCTACAGCGCAGATTAGAACTGTCCCACAGAATTTCCAAGACTGCAAATCTTTACCGAAGCTGACTGCCTCATTCTCCCACAGATTGGGCTGATGGATTCGAACTGCGTTGACTTTTTGGTTAGCAGCAGAATGCTTTAACCACTGCACCACCAGAGGTTCTTCACACTGATCACAGGAGGACAAATGACTCATAAATAGAAGAAACTTCACTTTATATTAAACACACGCACACACAAACACACAAGGATATAGTTTTTTTTTTAACCTGTAAAATGGACAAAGATTGAAAAGTTTGATAACCAATAAAAACAAAACAAAACAAAAACCAAACTCAATGCTGTTAGTTAAATCTGATTCATAGCAGCCTCTCCTTGGGATTCCGAGGCAGTATCTCTATGGAAGTAGATTGCCCAGTCTTCCTTCTGAGGAGTGGCTGGTGGTTTTGAACCACCAGCCTTCTGGTTAGCAGTCAAATGCCTTAGGCACTACCTAGTTGATAATGCAGAATTATTTACAATTATGTTTAACTTTGTCTTGACCTAGGGATTTCCCCTTTATGAGCACACTCTCAATTATATCTTACAGCTATAATCATATCATATTCAACATGACATGTTATAGATTATAACAGCATTTTTGGGAAAAAAAAATCAGGAGGATATCAATAGTTACTTGGTTAAATGAATGATGGTTCATTTAGTCAATGAAACTTTATGCAGACATTAAAAAGAGTAATGTGTACCTGTTTGTGCTGTAATATAAACATCTCACAGATAGATGATTAAAATGGAAAATATCAAAGTACATCTTGAATGGTCAAGGTTGTGTATAAGAGATGTATATATTCATATATGCAAGGCAAGTTTCCGGAAGACACACACAAAAAATGGTCAATATTCATTATCTCTGGGGAGGAGAAGGGCTCTCTAGGTGACAGGAGCTAAGCTCACTCACAACTCTTGTATTCTTTTGAACTTTCAGCCAAACAACAGACAGGCTTATTGGGTGAACAGTAACACCAGGGAGGTACACACTCCTTGGAAGAATCAACCCTACAGATCCAAAGGGCAGCATCTGCCAGGGAGAAAGCTCAGAAGGCAGGAAGGGGTGGGAAAGAAGGACAAGTGAAAATGGTAACCACAGAGAGGAAGTGGCGAGAGTGCTGCTGTTACATGGTGGAGACTGTAATCAATGTCATGAAACAAAAAGTGTACTAACAGTTGAATGGAAAACCGATTTGCTCCGTAAACTTTCACTCAAATCACAATAAAAAGTTAAAAAAAGAGTAACGTTTGAACTATTATTCATGTTTCATTTATATAACTGAGTTAAGCAGTGGTTTTCAACTGAGAGTGATTTTCTTCCCCCAGAAGCAAAATAGCCAGGAGTGCCTTCACCTTATTAGCTGGAGCTTTTTGAAGTCTTTTGCAGACGTTTTTTGATTGTCACGCTGGCAGAGGGGTGGTGTTCACATCTAGTGGGTACAGGCCCCAATTTCTGCTAAGCATTCTACAACACATAGGGCAGACCCTACAACAAAGAACTTCTCAGTCCAAAATGTCAGTCGTGCCGGGGTTGAGAAACCCTAGATTAAAGAAAAAAAGTTAATTATTTAGCTCAGCTTGTAAGAGTTAGATACCTTGTAAGAGACGTTTAAGTAAAAAAAGAAAAAGAAAAAATTGACATGTGATGAGTTGCATGTGTGTGTTTGTGTATGGGGTGTGGGTTCAGAAAGCTTTCCACCTTTTTGAATATTGAATAATTCCTCTCTAGCCTGATGTCAGCATAGTGCCTAAGACACTTGACTACTAACCAGAAGGTTGGCGGTTCAAGCCCACCAGCCACTCCTCGGAAGGAAGGTTGCGCAATCTACTTCCATAGAGATATTGCCTCGGAAACCCAAGGAGGGGTCGCTATGAGTCAAGTCAAGTCAATGGCAGTGAATTTGGTTTGGGCTTTGCTTGCAGTAGGTGTGGTTTGGGCTTTGCTTCTGTGAAGATTGACAGCCTTGGAAACCCAAGGAGAAGTCGCTATGAGTGGGTCCGACTCAAGGGCACATTAACAACAACAACAGCAGCCTGATGTCAAGGTGTCCTGGTAGTGAGACTATTAAGCACTTGGCTGCTCGAAAAGTTGGTGGTTTGAACGCACCCTGGGGCTTCATGGGAGAAAGACCTGGGCATCTGCTCCTGAACACATGGCAGGCTAGGAAACCCTGTGGGGCAGCTCTACTCTGTCACATGGGGTCCTGAGGAGTCAAAATCATCTTGATGACACCCTAAAACAACAGTCTGTCCTCATATGTAGAACCAGAGTTCCTTCATGTAGAGACTGGATGTGGATGTAGTAAATTCCCCAGTTGAGATGTTTCACATGGAAACATCATCTTTTAAATGATTAACTGTTGTTGCTGACAGGTGCCGTCCAGTGGGTTCTGACTCATAGCGACCCTACGTACAACATACGCAAACACTGCCTGGTCCTGAGCCATCTTCACAAGTGTTGTTGTGTTCCAGCCCATTGTCGCAGCCACTGTGTCCGTCCATCTCGTTGAATGTCTGTCTTCTTTTACGCTGATGTTTATACTGCACCAGGCATGATGGCCTTCTCTCCAGGGACTGATCCCTCCTGATACTATGTCAAAGTACATGAGACAAAGTCTTGCCACCCTCACTTCTAAGGAGCATGCTGGCTGTACTTCTTGCACGACAGATTTCTTCACTCTTCTGACAGTCTGTGGTGTATTCAATATTCCTCCTCAACACCATCATTCGAAGGCATCGATTCTTCTTCCATCTCCCTTAGTCACTGTCCAGCTTTTACACGCATATGAGTTGATTGAAAATACCATGGCCTCGAAGCAGTTATCTTTGCTTTTTAACACTTTAGAGAGGTCTTTTGCAGTCAAATTCAATTTTAAACCATTGTAAATACTGAGGGTGAATTGTGCATAACCAAGTCATCCAAGTTGTTGAAAATATATGAGAAAAAAAGTCCTAGAAAATCTAGCATCTCTTTTCAAGCTTTATCCCAAGCACTGCTGAACCATGTCAAAACGTTCACTCTTCAGACTGACAACGTTGATGAGCAGAGAGCGGGGCTAGTTCCTGTGTGCAGCTAATGCTCTGAATTCTACCCAAGTAGGCACTGGAGAGACCACATGTTTCTTCAAAGAATTCTGCTATGTTTGTACTAATTTTTATCAGTTGCAGGTGCTGCAGCTTTTAGAAAGCTATAAACAAAATCACTCTCAATATTTCCCATTCAATTTCATTCTTCATTAAAATCACCCATCACTAGATGATCAGATCTGTTTATTCTATTGGAACTATTTATCTGGTAGAGGCAAAAAAAAAAAAACTTATAAAAACCAAAATAAACACAAAAATCCACCTCATAATTTCAAGAACCATGAGCTGGTTTTCTCTTACATTATGAACACTCGCACTTGATTTCATTTTGGCAAGATTTCCATAGGTGAAGTGGGGGAAGTCTGAGAACGCACCGTGTTTTGAAAATATTTATACAAACGCACTTAGCTTAGTTTTCATTTTATTTATTCATGAGACAGGTACAGGACTGGCCTGAGACACACTATAAAATCAGCCTTTCACACTAGTTACTCATATATAAATGCTAATTCATATACTAAAATAAAGAAAGTGTTAATTTAACATTAATGTCATTCTGAGCGGACCACAAGGCCCAGGTTGCATGCACCCCACGTACAGCCGTCAACCCAAACAGATGGCCAGTCCTCCACCCCATGGGCAGTGCTTTGGACCGAAGCTAGCTTTTAGGCACAACATCTGACACTTCTGGATTGAAGGGGAAAAAGATTCCTTAGTCCTTACTTGCTTGTTAAGTAGGAATGTTATTAAATGAATACAGTGAAAGCTGGGAGCGCCAGGTTCCGTCTGGACTGAATCAGACTTGGTGAGTTGGTAGGAGAACCTGCCAAGGACCATTGCCTTGCCAAGCTCCCAGAGTTTTTGGTCTTCAAATATAGTGCTGTTATGAGCAAACTGACCCAAACTTATTAAAACGGTTTTCATTCTTGGAAAAAGACCCTTCTTGGCTTTAGCTGCAGCCTGATTGCCAAAAATGCAGTAACTGTCTTGGCTAATTGCACCGACTCCCGTCTGGAGGTCCCAACAGCCTTTGTATCACCGTGGTGGGTTGTATCTGCCGCCACACTCAGGCTCTTCATTAACAGAGGACATACATAACTGGTGAGTGTTTCATCTGAGCAAGGGGTGGACTGTCCCTCTGTTGACTCGGTTCTTCCCAGACCTGCAGTTGAGGGCAGACTTGGAAACGTAGATGACTGAGGAGAAGCCAATAAATTAGCCATATGGTTTCTTACTAAAGTGTTGGTACCATCATGATCTGCTAATGTGTACATTACATCTGAGATGATTAGTTGGCATTAAAGAGATCTGCTTAACAGTCAAGGTGCTCCCATCTCTTGGGCTAGGAGACCTGTTTCTGAAAACTCATTTCACAGAAATAAAAGCTCCTGTAGAAGAAAACATCTTGCTTCGCAGCACTGTTGTTGAAAACAAAACAGAAAAAGCACAGAAAAAAACGCTAGATGTCCTTTATTGGGGCAAGTGTAGCAATTCTATGGAATAAGAAGCAGTCATCTATTAAGTGTTAAATCTGTATGTGTGGAAATGAAGGAATGCCTA
The DNA here is from genome assembly GCF_000298275.1 of Orycteropus afer afer. Taxonomy (NCBI): domain Eukaryota; kingdom Metazoa; phylum Chordata; class Mammalia; order Tubulidentata; family Orycteropodidae; genus Orycteropus; species Orycteropus afer. The sequence continues at coordinate 9,120,469 of NW_006921679.1, read as the reverse complement.
AGAAGTAGTATTAGAAAAAAGGAAAGCCAAGTACATAGACAGACAGACAGATAGGAGATCAAGGGAAAAAATCAAAGATGTTATAGAGCAAGAGTTGTCAGAACAGTGGTCACTGCTGTCACAGCAGTCATAGTCACAAGGTACTAGGAGCTCTGGTAGCGTAGTGCCTAAGGCACTTGACTGCTAACCAGAAGGCTGGCGGTTCAAACCCACCAGCCACTCCTCGGAAGGAAGGTTGGGCAATCTACTTCCATAGTGATACTGCCTGGAAAACCCAAGGAGGGGTCACTATGAGTCCGGTCCGACTCGACGGCACATAACAACAACAACAACAATACAGACTTCCCCTCAAGTATCTTTGGTGATATTTGAATAAATATCATAATAAATTATGCGGTTGAGAATAAGTGGAGATGAGACGAGAAGAGCAGAGCAGCGCTTTGGTGGTGCACTGTCTAAGGCATTTGCCTGCTAACCAGAAGGTTGGTGGTTCAAACCCACCAGCCAGTCCACAGAAGAAATATGTGGTAATTTATTTCCCTAAAGATTTACTTCCTTAGAAACTCAACAGGGGTCGCTATGAGTCAGAATCGACTCAGTGGTAGTGGGTTTGGCTTTGGTTTAGAGAAGATAAGGTGCTCTGTTGGTGTTGTGGTTACGGCATGGGTCTACTAACCAAAAGGTAAACAATTTAAACCCACCAGCTGCTCCACAAGAGGAAGATGAGGCAATCGACTTCCATAAAGATTTACAGCCTTGGTAACCCCATCGGGGGTGCTATGAGTCAGCATCAACTCAATAGTAGTGGGTTTGGTTTTTGGGTTTATAGAGAAGATGTGAAGCCCTGGTGACACAACGGTTGAGCACTTAGCTGCTAACCAGAAGGTCAACAGTTCCAACTCATCAGTTGCTCTCTGGAAAAAATATGTGACAGTCTGGTTCCATAAAGACTGACAGCCTTGGAAGCCTGATGGGGGCAGTTCTAGTCTGCCCACTAGGGGCGCTGTGAGTCAGAACTGACTCCTTGGCAGTGGGTTTGGTTTGGGCTTTGCTTCCATAAAGACTGACAGCCTAGGAAACCCGCTGGTGCAGTTCCACTCTGTCCTCTAGGGGCGCTGTGAGTCAGAATCGACTCTATGTCAGTGGGTTTGGTTTGGGCTTTGCTTCCGTAAAGATTGACAGCCTTGGAAACCCTACAGGGCAGTGCTACTCTGTCCTCTAGGGGCACTGTGAGTTGGAATCCACTCGACAGCATTAGGTTTGGTTAGAGAAGATACTGCAATAAAAGGGAAGGCCTTATCTGCAACATCTTTGGAGTGTTTTGTCTTGTTGAGTCAGTCTTGTACAGTTACAATGCTAGTAGCAAACACCATATTCTCAAATTTCTAAGGCAAACAAACGAAAGCAAGTTTGCAGAGAAATATGTATCATACCCATGTTTTTATAAAACCACGGCAAAAATGCAATATGCCACCTATGTTTGCATGAACCCAAATACAGTTATGGAAGGCTAACCAGATGGTTCCTATTGATTGCTTCTGTAGGCATGGAGGCAAATAAGGACACCACTATCATTATAAGGTGGATAGAAGCTCTGGTAGTGTAGTGCCTAAGGCACTTGACTGCTAACCAGAAGGCTGGCGGTTCAAATCCACCAGACACTCTTTGGAGGGAAGGTTGGGCAATCTACATCCATAGTGATACCACCTTGGAAACCCAAGGAGGGGTCACTATGAGTCAGGTCTGACTTGATAGCAAATAACAACAACAACAACATCATCATAAGGTGCTCGGTGGCGTGGTGCCTAAGGTATCTGACTGCTAACCAGAAGGCTGGTGGTTCAAACCCCAGAGCCACTCCATGGAAGGAAGATGGGGCAATCTACTTCCATAAAGATTTACTGCCTGGGAAACCCAATGGGGGTCGCTATGAGTCAAAATCAACTCAATGGCAGTGAGTCTGGTTTGGATTATTATCATAACAAGTACAGGTTATAGAACTGAGAGAATTATGCAGAAGAAACCAACTTGCTTTCTCTGTCTCTGGACCACACTCAATTTTCTCATCTAGAAGAAAATTATTGTTGTTATTATGTGCCATAGAGTCGGCCCAACTCATAGCAACCCCTCCTTGGGTTTCCATGGCGGTATCACTACGGAAGTAGATTGCCCAACCTTCCTTCTGAGGAGCAGCTGGTGGGTTTGAACTGCCAGCCTTCTGGTTAGCAGTCAAGTGACTTAGGTGCTACTCTAGAGCTCCTAGAAGAAAATTATAGGATCCCCCATTCTATGCTTTTGTTGTATTTTTATCTGTGTACTTGTCCACTGGTGAGATGCATGCAGTCAGAGAGTATGCTGACTCCACCCACTACTCCACACCCAAGATCCAGCACAGTACTTGGGTCACAGCAGGTACTCAATGAACAGACACATGCAGAATCTTCATGTGACAGGATGCATAAAAATGATGACAGGATAACCTATGGAATTGGCCAAACAGGTTTCATCCCAGTTCAACTCCTTAACTGCTGTATGAGGACAGGCAACTTACTGAGCTTTTTATTTTTTTATGAATGAATAGGGAACAACATACTCTGTAAAACGGTCATGATTGTTGTTTTTGATGATGATGATAAAAGTTAACATGCGTTCAATGCTTACTCTGTGCCGACTACCTGGCAACACTCTAAATGGAATATCGCATTCAAATCTCAGAGCAATTCTAACAGGTGGGTGTTGTCTCCATTTCACAGATGAGGAAATCAGGGCACAGAAAAGATTAAATGCACTATGGCTGATACCCAATAAGTGTTCAATAAACGGTCACTCTGGAGACCATTATGAAATAATGAGTCTTTCATAAGGAGTTCTGGGGTGGTTAAGACTCAGGAGCTCTGGTAGCATAGTGCCTAAGGCACTTGATTGCTAAAGGAGTTCTGGGGTGGTTAAGACTCAGCTACCAACCAAAAGTTTGGTGGTTCAAACCCACCAGCTGCACCATGGGAGAAAGACAAGGCAGTCTGTTCTATAAAGATTTATAGCCTTGGGAACCCTATGGGGCAGTTCCACTCTGTCTTCTAGGGGCGCTGGGAGTCAGAATGGACTCCACAGCAGTGGGTGTGGTTAGAGCTTTGCTTCCATAAAGACTGACAGCCTAGGAAACCCTGTGGAGCAGTTCCACTCTGTCCTCTAGGGGTGCTGTGAGTCAGAATCAACTCCAAGGCAGTGGGTTTGGTTTGGGCTTTGCTTCTGTGAAGATTGA
>NW_006921679.1:9111530-9116137 GCF_000298275.1 Orycteropus afer afer | reverse complement strand
TTCTGGTTAGCAGTCAAGTGCCTTAGGTACTAGGTTACTGGAGCTCCTTATAAGTACATAAGCAGACCAAAAACTTATTAAGAAAAATGATCCAAAGTTTCAGCCTCAAACGTAATATGAAGGAAATTAAGAAGTCCTTCTTAGATTCGAATATAAACTATTTTAACAAGCAAGCTACAAAAAACTTCCCCACTCTGTAAAACAAAATACAATCACTCTGGTTTGAAAGATTTTCCTGCATTATTTTCAGCTACAATTTTGCATTTTTTTGTTAATATAGTTGAAGCCAATCCAGTAGACAAATTTTTCACCTTTCACAATCCAGATTCCTTGAATAAGAACAAAACCCATTCCCACTGAGTCACTTCTGACTTCTAGCAACCCCCTCTGGGTTTCCAAGGCAGTAAATCTTTAAGGAAGTACATTGCCCTATCTTCCTTCTGAGGTCTGGCTGGTGGGTTTGAAATCCCAACCTTCTGGTCAGCAGTCAAATGCCTTAAGCACTGTGCCACCAGAGCTTCCTTTGAATAAGAACAACACAACCAAGATAATACCTAATGAGGTGATCCAGGTTATGTTTTACAAGGATGATAATTTGAATTTCAAGAGTATACAATAAAATAGAAATAATGAATGCAAAAAAAAAAAAAAGGTGGAATAGGATGATGGGCATAGATGACTTTCTTGTGGTAGTTTAATGTTTTCTTTTCCATTAAATCTCAACTGATGTAAGAAGTTGAGTTTTACAATTCTGAAGTCAAAGGTAGTCAAGGGAAGTGTGTGAATCATTTTTAAAGTGGACTAATTTCTCAGCAGTGCAAAATAGTGTTTCCGCTAACTTACATGATCATCCCACGGTGGTGGTTGCTGTTAGGTGCCATCGAGTTGGCTCTGACTCACAGTGACCCTATGTCCAACAGAACGAAACACTGCCTGCTCCTGCGCCGGGCTCACAATCCTCACCACGGAGCATCAGGTAAATCCCAAATCGTGTTCCCCACCCCCTAGAAGAGACCTTAATACTGACCAGATGGGTATGCACCATTAAATTGATTTTTAATAAGGAATTCTTGGCACAATAGAATGTAATAGCTCAAATTATGTCAAGGACTCTGTGCTGTTTTTTTTTTTTTCCTTTTCGTTTTAATAGTTCAAGGCTTAGACACTTCAGTCCAAATCCTGTGCTAGGGGACCAAATCGCTCTGGAGACGATTAATGAAATAATAAGTCTTTCATCTGGAGGTCGCTGGCTAGGATCTGCTACATCGTTCATTAATGACACAGCTGTTTCCAACCTCCTGGTGTTGGAACAGGGCTGCCAGGTTTATTACTGGAGGGGTAGCAGAAATACTATCGGATCATTTCGTTGGTGGACAGGACCTAGGCAAATATTTGAGAGCATGTGTTTTGTAACTGTAATGGTCTTAAATGTATGGACAGTAAGATTGAGTGCCTGGTACCCCAGTCCAGGAACGAAGGAAGAGAACAGAATGCTGATGCCATCCCTCCCAATCGGCCACTGAGTGTCTGTACCTGGACCAGGTACATCGTGTCTTCCTGTCTTATTATCCAGTTCTACAAAGTGTGGACAAAACTGTCTACTCTCTCAGAGGAGGTTGGTAAGGAAAGAAGCATCCGTTTTTAAAGAAGTTGTTGTTGTTGTTGTTATGTGCCGTTGAATCGGATCCAATTCATAGTGACTCCTCCTTGGGTTTCCGAGGCGGTATCACTACAGAAGCAGTTGCCCCATCTTCCTTCTGAGGAGAAGCTGGTGGGTTTGAACTGCCAGCCTTCTGGTTAGCAGTCAAGTGTCTTAGGCACTACGCCACCAGAGCTGCTTCTCTAAAGAGAAGCATCCAATTACTAAAGTATTTACTAAGAACCTGCTTTAAAGGATGGTCTGTGCTGGGCACAGGAGTTATAGAGGCGGATGCAGCATCATCCCTGCCCTTCACGTAGAATTCAGAATGGCTGGGGACAGGTAGGTGCTGTATCAGGAGTATGCAAAATTCTTCAGGAACCTAAAGGAAGAAACTGGATGTGCTAGAAGACTCACCTTGGCCTTTCCAAGGGTGGTGGACACCTGAGCTGGGGCTCAGAGAATCCAATTCCACCCAGCACGTAAGTGGGGGAAGTGGGACACTCAAGGCAGAAGGAACAGCTTGGACAAATGAGCTGCTGCTGTTAGGTTCTGTTGAGTTGATTTTTGATGCACAGTGGTTCCATGTGACAGAGTAAAAGTGCTCCACACATATTATTATTATTATTATTATGGACTCATTACAGGAGCAGGTCACCAGGTCCTTCTCCTGCAGAACCACTGGGTGGTTTCGAACTGCCAGTCTTTGATTTAGCAATTGAGTGCTTAACTGTTTGTGCTACAAGGGCTCCTTGTATGAAAGGGTGGCAGGTGTGAACTGTCATGGTGTTCCAAGGGGTTAGAAGAAAGAAAACCAAAGGAGTAAAGGTGGGAAAAATACTCAGTAGCTACTCTTCAGCTGTGGCAATGTGTGTTCACGTACTCTCTAAGAGAAATTTGAAAACAATGTCTCTACCTATGCATTTAGAAGTTTGAGAATGTTTTCAATCAACAGTTGTTTTAATTCTAAGTTTAAACCAAAACCAAACTCACTGTTATTGAGTCGATTCCAGCTCATAGCGACCCCCATTGGGTTTCTGAGGCTGTACATCTTTAATGGGGCAGACTGCCCCATCTTTGTCGACCTGGTGTATTTGAACAGCCGACCTTCTGGTTAGTAGCCAAATGCCTTAACCACTATACTACCAGAGCTCCTTAATTATAAGGTTAAGAGGTTGCAAAGGATATGATTTCTGAACATATTGCAAATATTGATATTTTAAAATAAAAGCTATTTTACTTTTTAAACGTAGCCAGTGGATTCTGAGTACCACAGTCAGCCACCCATCACAGTCCACTTTAAAAAAATATATGAATGAATACGTCAGTGATCCAAAACTTTGCATTATTTCTATTTTCTTTGAAATTGTTTTTCTGTATCACTTGACCCAGATATAATTTTGCTCTAATGTAAAAGATTTTTGCTTATTATTGGCCACCCTATCATTCCTCACAAAAATAATGAACTGAAATTATTATTATGTTTTAATTTCCTGTGGCCATATGGCCCTAAGAGCTACAAAGTGCTTTTGAATTCAGTTCTACAATTATTTGTGGTATACAACTGATTTTTAAAATTACACATTTTGATCATGATTAACCAGTAAATAAACTGTGGGTGGAAATACACCCCTGACTGAGACAGGTGGAACTGAGCTCTCTCCTGGCCCTTTGGTTCCTGTAACCATGGAAGAATATTACCTATGGCTTGACTGAGACAGGGTTCTTTCAGCATCATTTCTATAGCTATTGCTCATTCTTAGGGAGCTAAGTCCTGAGAAAGGACTGAGGATATGGATAACCAAACTATGGTTAAGCACTGGGCTGCTAATCAAAAGGTTGGTGGTTCAAACCCACCCAGGAGCTCCACAGGGGCAAGAACTGGCAATGTGCTACCATAAGATTGTTGTTGTTGTTGTTATGTGCCATCAAGCTGGACACAACTCACAGTGACCCCTCCTTGAGTTTCCGAGGCAGTATCACTGCGGAAGTAGATTGCCCCATCTTCCTTCCGAGGAGTGGCTGGTGGGTTTGAACTGCCAGCCTTCTGGTTGGCAGTCAAGTGCCTTAGGCACTATACTACCATAAAGATTACAACATAGAAAACCCTACGGGGCAGTTCTACTCTGTCACGTGGCATTGGAATCAACTCGGTGGCACTCAACAACCACAACAAATCCCGAGAAATTCTTGTTGATGCGGTAGATGAAAGTGGCCAGCTTTGTTACAGCAACATCCAGGTAATACCTTGGACTTCTAAACCATGCACCAAGACTAATAAATCATAGTGATCTAATGGCAGAATGATTTCAAATCATCTATCTGCTGACATCTTGATTAGGTCCTTTTTTAAATCTATCTGAAAGCAAAGAAACGGAAACCACATGACTTGCAAAAGAATCTGTAAACTAGTCATGAAAGTCAATTATTTTCTTACCTTCTGGGAAGTATACCTAAAAGCTGTACGGGAATTTTCACAATTCCAACTTACTCCTGTCACTTGCTCATCTGTTGTTGTTAGGCGCTGTGGAGTTGGTTCTGACTCCTAACGGTGCTATCTGTACACAACAGAACGAAACTGCCTGGTCCTGTGCCAGCCTCACAGTCGTTGCCATGCTAGAGCCCATCGCTGTAGCTATTGGGTCATCGGTCCATCTTGTTGAGGGTCTTCCCCTTTCTCCTCTCACCAAAACCAAACTCAATGCCACTGAGTCAATTCCAACGCATAGTGATCCCCATTGGGTTTCCAAGGTTGTAAATCTTGATGGAAGTAGGTTGCCTCATCTTCCTGCTGCACAGTAGCTGGTGGATTTGAACCAGCAACCTTCTGGTGAGCAACCAAATGCTCTACCCACTAGGACACCAGAGCTCCTTTTTCATCTGTTGTTGTTATGTGCCATCGAGTCAGACTCGACTCATAGCGACCCCTCCTTGGGTTTCTGAGGCAGTATCACTATGGAAGTAGATT
>NW_006921679.1:9106987-9111430 GCF_000298275.1 Orycteropus afer afer | reverse complement strand
CTTCCTTCCGAGGAGTGGCCAGTGGGTTTGAACCCCCAGCCTTCTGGTTAGCAGTCAGGTGCCTTAGGCACTATGCTATCAGAGCTCCTCCTTTTTTATCTAGTTGAACCTTTTTCACTGAATGCCCACAGGAAGTCTTGGAGAAATAAGATATTTTTCATTTTATTGATATTTTAATTCTCTGAAGGTGTTGGTTAATATTTTTCATTTTAATACCCTTTTGCTTACATTATTGCTTGGTAAAATAGTTTCCTCTGAGCATACAGTACCATCACACTCACACCAGATCCTTCCCTGGAGTGTATAACACAGGTGCCCTATATCACATGATTTCAACAGTCCTCCAAAGGTTGGAGCTACAGACTAAGCTCATTCAAGTTTTTGGAAATCTCAGCCATAAAATATAAATGGTAATATAGATTTTCAGTTTTTAACCAGTCAGGTAAATCATGCACAAAAAAGAAACCCAATCTCACATTTCAATTTAAATACACTCATGACTATGCATCTCCATGGTGACCACCTAACTTCCGACCTTCCACTCAGATTCAGAGCAACAGGTAGAAGAGGGCTGGTCCCTGGATTTGATGCCCAGGGTTTCTTATTGAGGAGCTATTTGTTTTGCCTTCTTCAGACTCGTGCCCAGGAGCAAGGTATCACTGACCACAGTGACGGGTGGAAGAGCTGGTTTTTCACGAAAAGTATTCTGCTTGGTTTGTACTCTGGAGTTTTTTTTTTTTTTAAATTAATACATGGAGCCATGCTCCATAACATAGTAAGATTCTGAGTCTTGTTAGATTCTGTAAAAGTAAGATGTCTGCCTTCTGAGTGAAGTGGGAAATACCAGCTGTGGTAGTTAAGATGATGTGTCAACTTGGCTGGGCCTGGTTTTGAGGGGCTGGGCAGCTGGATGTAGTTATTCCCCATGAAGAGACTGGTCATCAACTCCATGGTGGAATCTGCTGTGAACTGCTGAGTAGCTGCCTTAGGGATGTGGTCTGCTCCCAGTGTATAAGGAGAAGCTTTGGGAACGGTCTGTAACTTTTGGCATCCTTGAACCCTGCATGTAGTCGAGTCATTACACAGCAGCTTGCCATGTTGTCTGTTGATCTTGGGACTCTTAATAGACCTGAATCAATGGCCTGCTTTGTAGTTTGGTAATCTTGGGACTGTGCCTCTTTACTTGTTGACCTTGGGTTTGTCAGCCTCAGCAGCCAGCAGCTGCCTGAGTTAAGAGAAGCCTTCAGCTCCAGTGGGCTGGGAGAAAGAGGCAGAGCTGAAGCACAGCCCCTAGAGCTTGGCACCTTGTCGGATTTCTAGCCTCCCAAACTGTAAGAGAAATCCTTGTCTGTTTAAAACCATCCACCTGTGATATTTCTGTCAGAGCAGCACAAAGTAACCAAAACACTGACGATGAAGATGGGGTTGGGATGGAGAAGCAAGAGTACCTGGATGTGCACTGCAGGAAGTGGACCTCCTGGAGAGTCTCCATATTCCCCCAAGAGCACTTTCTCTTCCATTATCTGCTCTCCTGGGGCAACTGGCAGCCAACAGTAGTACACTGAGGCAGGGGAGTGCCATGATCCTGGTAATTTTTTTTTTTTTTTTAAGAGCTTGTTTTACATTCAACATTATGTGGACATTTAGTTTCACTCTCCATTTACCATGTCCAGCCCTAACCCAGTCTTCTCCGCTTGCTACCCTGTAACCCTCCCCCTGTGGATTTTTGCACTCCTGTTTGTCCTGCATTTCCTCAGCTTGAATGGTGGTCCTCTGGTGTCCCATGGTCTATTGTTCTAAGGGCTGTATTACCATTGAGCATGTGGGTGCGTCATCCTGGGATGAGTGGTCTGTGTGTACATCTTGTTAACTATTGGGCTGAGAGCCTGCCTCTGGGGGTGAGTTATATTCCAGGCGCCGAATGTATTTCAGGGCCATAGTATTGGGAGTCTCACCAGATTTCATCTGACCAGTGATTCTGGTCATTATTGAGTTTTTGGAATTTTGTTCAATGTTTTCCCTTCCACTCTATCCTGGATCTCCAGATTTGGTTCTTTCCTGAGTGGTTGGCGTTGGTAGCTGGGCACCATCTAGTTCTTCTGGTCTCAAGGGCCATCATGTCCTAGGACCGACTGCTTCAAAATGCCCTTTGTGTGTGTGTGTGCGTGTGTGTGTATGTGTGTGTTCCTCTTTGTTTCTGACACTAGGAGACTGTCCAGCTGCATGTTAGATGGCTGCTTGAAAACTTATAAGACCCCAGTCGCTACTTAACAATGTAGGATGTGGAACAAGGCTTTTATTTTGTTGTGCCAGTTGAGTCTGGTGACCCCCAGTACTATGGTCCTGAGGTGGTAGATCTATTGGATCTCTCTCCCATACTGTTTGGTTATTGTCTGTCAGGGATTACTCTGTGTCTGCCTTCTATTGCTTCTGTAAGGAATGCAGGTATTTTGTATCACTGGTGTCTGTGCAAGATTAGCCTCAGCTGAATCTTTTGGTCTAGCGTATACTCCTGTTCACTGACCCTCATCTGATCCTCTCAGGTGTTTATTTATCTATAGCCTGGTGTTTGGTGTTAATGGCAATGCAGTATTGTGGAAACATTGGTTGGTATTAGCCTTTGTTATCTATCTCTTATGTGCACAATTCTGTGTCCTCCCATTTCCTAATGTTATCATGGTGGTCACAGATCCTTCCCCTATATCCCTCCCTCTACCCACATCAGCATGTGGGCCCCAACTAGCCTGAAATTAATCCTCCCCTTCCCTCCCCATCCCAGTAACCTACTTAAGTGAGGTCCCTTTCCCAAGCAAACCCTTCTCTGCCTTTTTACAGTAATGGGCTCATACAGTACTTATCCTTCTGTGATTGACTTATCTCACTCAGCATAATGTCCTCCAGGATCATCCATGTTGTGAGATGATTTGCGTATCCCTCATTGTTCTTTAATGTAGCACAGTATTCCATTGTGTGGATATACCATAATTTGGTTATCCACTCATCCGTTGATGGGCATTTAGGTTGTTTCCATCTCTTTGCTATGGTGAATTGTGCTGTGATGAACATAGGTGTACATACATCTGTTCGTGCGCTCTCACCTCTTTAGGATATATTCCTTGTAATGGAATTGCTGGGTCAAATGGTACTTCTATTTTCAGTTTTTTAAGGAAACGTTATACTGTTTGCCACAATGGTTGTACCATTTTACAATCCCACCAGCAGTGCACAAGAGTTCCAATCTCTTCGCAACCTCACCAGCATTTGTTATTTTCTGACCTGCTGAACTTTGCTATTATTGCTGGGGTGAGATGATATCTCATTACTGTGTTGATTTGCATCTCTCTAATGATGAATGATTGCAAGCAATTTATCATGTTTGTTGGCTGCCTGTATATCTTCTTTGGTGAAGTGTCTGTTTAAGCCTTTCGCCCATTTGTGAGTTGGGTTGTCTTTTTGGTGTTGAGGTGTTGAAGTTTTCTATAGATTTTGGAGATAAGTCCTTTATCAGATATGTCATAGACAACTATTTTCTCCCAATCTGTAGGTTCTTTTTTTACCCTTTTGATGAAGTCTGTTGATGCACATAAGAATTTAATTTTTAAAAGGTCCCAGTCATCTAGCTTCTCTTCTATCTCCTGCACATTCTGGGTTATGCTTGATAGTCTATTTATGCCAAAAATCAGGGCTCCCAGATTTGCCCCTATTTTATCTTTTATGGATTTTATAGTTTGGGGTTTTACATTCAACTCTTTAATCCAGCTTGAGTTTGTTTTTGTGTATGGTGTGAGGTATGGGTCTTGTTTCATTTTTCTACAGGTGGATATCCAGTTTAAAGAGGCTATCTCTTCCCCATTTAATGGGTTTTGGCCCTTTGTCAAAGATCAGTTGTCCATAGATGGATGGGTCTATATCTGGACTTTCGATTCTGTTCCATTGGTCTATCTGTCTATCATTCTACCAATACCATGCTGTTTTGACTATTGTGTTCTTAAGATCTGGGAGTGTGAGATCTCCCACTTTGTTTTTCTTCTTGAGAAGTGCTCTGCTTATCCGAGGTCTCTTTCCTTTCCATATGAAGTTAGTCATTAGTTTTTCCATGTCCTTAAAAAATTTTGTTGAAATCTGGATCGGGATTGCGTTAAATGTGTAGATTGCTTTAGGCAGTATTGACATTTTCACATATTCAGTCTACTTATCCATGAACAAGGTAGGTTCTTCCATTTATGTATTGCCCTTGTGTCTCTTCTAGCAGTGTTTTATAGTTTTCTCTGTATATGTCTTTTGTGTCTCTGGTGAGGTTTATTCCTAGATATTTTATCTTTTTAGTAGCTATGTTGTTGTTGTTGTTGTTTGCTGTCGAGTCGGCCCTGACTCATAGCGACCCCTCCTTGGGTTTCCGAGGCAGTATCACTACGGAAGTAGGATTGCCCAACCTTCCTTCCG
>NW_006921679.1:9087028-9106864 GCF_000298275.1 Orycteropus afer afer | reverse complement strand
TTTGTATCTGACCATAAAAAAGACCAGTAAGCCTGGTCTTTTTTTTTTTTTTTTTTTTTTTTTTTTTTTTTTTACTGAGTCCTTTGGGTTTTCTATGTACAGGATCATATCATCTACAAATAGAGATAGTTTTAGTTCCTCTTTGCCAATTTGTATGCCTTTTATTTCTCTTTCTTACCTTATTTCCCTGGCCAGGGCTTCCAATACAGTGTTAAATGGAAGTGGTGACAGAGGGCATCCCTGTCTTGTTCCTGCTCATAAGGGGAATGCCTTAAGCCTTTCTCCATTAATGATGTTGGCCATTGAATTTGCACATATCTGGTAATGTTTTTGGAAGTTCACTCAATATACAAGTGCACAAGGAACACTGGAGGGTATGAGAGGCTGGACTCCCAGTCAGGAGGCGGCTGGAGTAGTCTCAGAGAGAATAATCACTATAAGTGGCTATGGAGAAGGATGCAGATGAGGATAAGTCAGTCCCATAACTCTTGTGTGTCCACCAAATGGAAAACCAAATGAGACGGCAAACGCTAAAAGCATATTACACATGTAAAAGCACCCTCTACTTTGCCCTTCGCCCCCTCTGTCATATTCCAAGGTCTCAGCTAGCAACTTCTGGTTGCTCCAAAATTGAGAGCTGCTTAGACTTAGTCTAAGAGGCATGGATGCATTAAAATGGTAGATATCATTAGGAGCACCACTTCTCTAAGTCAACATTATATATCCATCCCAGGCTGTATATGACTAAGGTGTACCTAACTCAAGCCATGGTATTTTCAATCATCTCATATGCATGTAAAGGCTGGATAATGAATAAGGAAGAATGAACAAGAGTTGATGCCTTTGAATTGTGGTCTTGGTGAAGAATACTGAAAACACCATGGATTGCCAGAAGAATGAAAAATCTGTCCTGGAAGAAGTGCAGTTGGAATGATGCTTGGAAGTAAGAATGGCTAGGCTTCATCTCCTCTACTTTGGTCATGTTGTCAAAAGAGACCACTCCCTGGAGAAGGATATCATGCTTGGTAAAATGGAGGGTCAAGACAAAGGGAAGACCTTCAACAAGATGGACTGACACAGTATGACCAGGCAGTGTTTATTCTGTTGTGCGTAGGGTCGCTATGAATTGGAGCTTACTCAACGGCACCTAACAACAACAACAACAGATTGAATAAAGTCAATATAGGGCAGATTGGTGACAGTGAAGTAAAACTAAAGTTTCACAGGGAAAAATATCCTTAAACACCTTTTCCTTCCTCCTTTCCTTTCCTCTCAGCTTTTATTTTCAGGAGAAACAGGTAATATTTCTTAATAAATTCCTAGCAACAAAGCTATTGGGATGGCTATTTTATTGCCTTATTCTTAACTATGGCAACATTAATACTTGGAGTAGAAAATTATTAAAAATATTTTTAAGGCACTGACAGAGCAAAATTTTCTGTTTCAGTGGAGCAGTGACATACTATTATATACATATTGATATTTTTATTTATAGTTTTCAATATTGTGGAAAGGCTTAGAATACTAACATAGAAAGGGTTTCAGCAATTGTGAAAGGCACTAATTAAAGCATAATAGGTATTTTATGAGTAGTTAAATTCTCAAAATAACCTTCTTTGTTACATATACTTACAAACTTAAACTTTTACTAAATAAGCTAATGTACAATTTAACTTGAATATTATAGCACAATTAGTCCTTAACATCTGGAAAAGATCTCAGAATTCATTCTAGAGAAAGTCCTCCTGGTTACTATCTAAATATGTATACAGCATGTACTGTTACAACGATACATTCTTTACACTTGCACAGTGTGAAACCCATTCCACAATAAGATTTGAAGGAGCAGGCACAGTGCATGTTATTAACTGTATTTGTAAAGAAGCCTGTTCTCTGTTATGTTCATGATTCTTCTGGAAATTCTTTGAGGAAAGCAAAATTGTGATAATCAATGGAAAAAGCCCTCATCTATTATTGTAGAGCCAAACTACTCTGAATATATGTGAATTTTATTATCATATAAAATGAATCAACTATTCAATATTTTTTAATGTTTAGTATTTCAGTTGTTACAATAATGTTAAAATATGTAAGTAAGAAATAAAAGAGCTAATTAAAGACTACAACTACATATTGGGACTTCTAAGAAGAGCTTACAAAAACACACAAAAATAAGGGACCTGGATAAAACAAAGAAAAATGTGGGAGCAAAAGAACACTTCAAATAAATACTTACTTCAAATAAATAAAACCTTCAAATAAATTTTACTTAGTATCCTCAAAGAGCCATGGGAAGATATTACAGATATAAGGTAGGATCAGAATAGTATTATAAAAGTAGAAGAAACAGAAATAGGATAAACATTTACACATTAAAAAAAAGAAAAAGATTGCTAAAATGACAGTTAAAAAAAGTAGAAGTCAAAGGAGATGTTAGAAGTAAGTCAGGGAAATCTCCAATAGAGCAAACGCTAAGATAAAGAAAATACAAACACTTGGGATTTAAGTGCACACATTTCAAAATATGACTAAAGTTGCAGAAAGACAGAATGCTGAAAATGGAAAGGAAGGCATTAAAATTTGCATTGCATTACTCTCCAGCAAACCAGAAGGAAGTACATCATAGTCCAAGAGAAAAAGAACTTCAGCCCAGAATTTTATACCCAGCCAACCTACCAATCAAGTATCAGCACAGGATGTTTCTGATTATCCAATATCACTGAAATATACTGCCCATGTAACATTTCTTAAAAATATTTAAGAATACTGGGGTACATGCTTCAGGAACATGGGTAAGGAAATTGAGGATAAAGCTGAAGAAAGACCCAGAAAGCAGTGCCTTCCTGAGGAGGGACAAAGAGATGCAAAGTGCAACAGATAGAAGATGTAGAGAACAAGCTGTGCAGATAGACACTGGAGGAGGGGGGCTTCGGAAGACAGGGGAACGTGCACAGGAGATTTCAGAAACAAAATGACATAATGGAGCATCCAGAGAGTATTTAAAGTATGTGGGATTCAGTTAGGGGAGGAGACAGAAAGAAAGGCAATTAGAAACTCCAGGGAAAATGGAAACCTGAGAAAGAAAGGAAAAATAATCACATCATAGTGTTTGGCTCTACAGTGGACATTAGTTTCATAATCTTAAATAGCAACATTTCATTCTGTTACACATAGGATCACTGCAGTGTAGTAAATTACTTAGTATGGCTTTTCTACCCATAAGTCATTGTAAACTCAGTGGTGGAATGAGCAACTGAGGAGCTCCTGATTGTAAATGTTATCCACCTGGGTTATTTCTGTGGGGCGTGGCACAATGCAATGTTCTGAAAGGTCCCCACTCTCTCTCAGGTGCTTAGAGTTCTGATGCTGTGATTGGCTAGTTTGACCACTCTGCCGGGCTCAAAAGGAGGCCTCCTAGAGGCAGAACTCTCTCTGACTGCTGGTTGAGGAAGACGTGCTGCTGAAAGAGACACATGCCCCTGAAAGAGACATGCACTGCCGGGAAAGAGATGCAAGAGACATGCATTGCTGAGTGAGACACTGAGGGACCAGCACTGCTGGGAAAGAGACTGTGAGAGACTGTTGGCTGAGGGATGGTGGGCTGGGAGAGAGACTGAGTGTTCTTCCTGAACTTGAGTTGTAGCCTGGTGCTTCCCTAATAAACCCCGTAATCCGTGAGTTCTGTGTGGCCACTGCAGTGAATTATCGAACCCAGAGGAGAGGTGGTGGGTGCTTTGGGAGGAACGGTTGGAGAAAGGGCTGGAGGGAGGCAGCATGTCTGGCCTTGTAGGAATAGGCCTTGGGTTACTGCTGGTAATCCTGTCTTCCTCTTGTGGGTTCTAGGAGGTCAGAACATGTGGCCTCCTTGCCGTGTTTGCAATCACTATTAATCAGAACTGACTTGATGGCACCTAACAACAGCAACAACAAAGAGGTTAACATGGATCCCTGAATTAATTACAATTAGAGCTGTACCTACATTGAAAGGGAGTGGAAGAGGAGTTAAGCAGCAGGGATGAGAGGGGAACCTTCAGCCTTGAAAATAGGAAGTTAAAAGATAATGTCTACGATGGACAAATTGATACATATCAGAATATATAATAAGCACAGTAGAGAGTTGACTATAACTGCCCAAACATCAGGAGACATTTTCTTGGTGGATTATGATGAGAAGAGAAGAACAAATAGGGGCAAAGATTACCATTTTTTCATAGTAGATACATATATAATACACACATTGTCTCTATATACAGACATACACTATGCCTCTAGATACTATGACTTTTAAGTAAACTACATGCTTTATTTTTATTCATTCTTTAGTGTAATTGACAACATTTCCCCAATGGCATTACATCAAATCACTGACTACCTGGAACTGGTTTTAAATTAACATTTGGATTCTATTTAGTATTCTTCTTTTGCCAAAGTAATGCCACTAATATTGCTGCGTATTTCACTGCCAAGGGCCTTCCATAAACTATCAATTGAAACTCATGGTGTTATCATCGCACTCAGTATGACTCATATAATTATGAGGGAAAAAAAAAATCAGGAAAACAGCTACTTGTTTTCTTTTCTTTCTGTTTTTGTTTCATTTTTTAATTGTGATTTGAGTGAAAGTTTACATAGCAAATTCATTTTCCATACACATTTCTCAGTTCATACGCATTTTGTTTAATGACATTAACTGCAATCCCCGTTATGTAATAGCTCTCCCCCACTTCCTCCCTGTGGTTACCTATTTCCCGTGTCCTTCTTCCCTGTGCATTCCTGCCTTCTGAACTATCTCCCTGTGCAAATATTGTTCTTCTGCTCTCCCATACTTGATTGTTCTAGGGAGTATATCTGCCTGGTGTAAATGTTCACCTTATATGCCTGTCTACTGCTTGGCTGGAAGCCATAGATGTGAGTTCAATTCCAGGCCTGAAGCATGCCTAGGGGCCACAGTCTCAGGGGTCTCACCAGTTTGTATCTGACCATAAAAAAGACCAGTAAGCCTGGTTTTTTTTTTTTTTTTTTTTTAAGATTTTGAGGTCTGTCCCACATTTTTCTCCCACTCTACCCAGGATCTCCTGCACTGATCCCTTGCTGAGTGGTTGAAAGTGGTAGCTGGGCACCATCTAGTTCTTCTGGTCTCAGGGTCAAGTAGGCTGAGGTTCACATGGTCAAAACACCTACTTCTTCATTAAGATGACAGAGATTTAAAACAGCTAAGGCAAGCTTTCCTGAAGCAGATGACAAAAAATTTATAAAACTATTACAATCATCCTTCAAGATCCTTAACTATAATATCACGGACAAAATGTACAGGCAAGCTGAAAACAGAAAGTGACTGAACTGTAAACACGACCGTAATTCTGTCGTTTAAGGGTTGTTTCCTTTCCAAAAAATACTGGCAAAGTTCAACAGCAATTTGATGGCATCAACTAATATGTCATTATCATATCCATAGTCATTCAAAACATCAAAACCTTCTACCTGCCTGCCATTGAAGGTTAAATCTGGCTTCTCCTGCTCACTGGTTCTCTTGTTCTCAATACCCTAGTCCTCTCACCAAGCCTCCTGCCCCTGTATATGTGTGTCTTGTGCCTAGGTCCTGCTGATGATGCCTGCCATGCTGAAAACAGCTTTCTAGAAACCTGTTTGCTATTACAGGCATAATTATATAGGTCACAGCTGCTGGAATATGAGTCTAGGTATCAGAGAAACCAGAGTGCTAGTGCTGGAAAGGATTAATCCATTTGACTATTTTTTATTGAATCTTTACTATAAAAAACACACCAGAACTCCTTGCCTGGGGAGAGGAAAAGCAGCAAAGAGTAGCTTTTGAGAAGAATCAACAGGTCTCTTTTGGTCATGCTTATTTTGAGAAGGACTCACTACGTGATACAAACAGTCAGTGTGCTCAGCTGCTAACCAAAAGGTTGAAGGTTCAAGTCCACCCAGAGGCAGCTCGGAAGAAAGCCCTAGAGATGTAATTCTGAAATATCTGCCATTGAAAACTGCATGGAGCATAGGTCTTCTCTGACACACACAGGGTTGCCATGAGTTCAAATCACTTCCAGGCAAATAATTTCAGTTTGGGGTGGAAATCAACATAGATTTGAATTTTAACTAAAGAAACTTCACTGTGCAAGTGGTATTTCCCTGTCTTCTGTTTTTAAGAAAATATTATTTTACACTGAAGTGAAGTCGCTGTCAAAATCAGATCATTTAAAATGTAGCGTTTGAACATTCAATGGCACAATGCATTTAAAAGAATACTGCAGGTTTTTCACATCTAACTCTTACGTAGGACACACGTGTTCCTTCTGGGTTTTGTCTTCTTAGATCTCTTCCAGCTCAGCTCTCTGCAAATAGGATTTCTGGTTTGATTCTTAAGAGATTTCCTTTTGGTTAAAAGGTCACAAAGGTTTTAGAAGTTAAATCACAAATACTAAAGTATAGGTGTCTGAAAGGTTTTTATTTATTTCTTTTTAATTTCCAGAAGAGAGATGCTTTCAATAGCTATTTCAGGTATATGAAAGTCTTCAGGCAGCAAAGAAAGCAGTTTGATTCTGGTGTTGTGGACTGAACTGTGTCCCCACAAAGTATGTGTCAACTTGGCTAGGCTATGTT
The DNA here is from genome assembly GCF_000298275.1 of Orycteropus afer afer. NCBI lineage: Eukaryota > Metazoa > Chordata > Mammalia > Tubulidentata > Orycteropodidae > Orycteropus > Orycteropus afer. Next base: position 9,100,243 of record NW_006921679.1, on the reverse strand, counting down.
TCCCAATATTGTGTGTCTGTCCTCCATTTTGTGATCCGGTGTAATTCTTTGAGTTCTCCATCCTATTCTCCGACTGTGGTTAATTAGGCAGCATTGGGTTATGTCGAGGAGGATTAGGTTCTGTATGTTACGTTATTGAGACAGGATTAGTGTGGTGCGGTGTAGTAAATTACATGGTATGGCTTTTCTAGCCGTAGTCTTTGTAATTCCCCCTTTGCCACGAGTAGCTGATCATTAACGTTATCCACCTGGAGTATTTCTGTTGGAGCAGCAGGAAGCAATCATCTAGGAAGTTCGCTCTCTCTCAGGTGTATAGAATTCTGAGGTTGGGATTGGTTGGTTTTGGCCACCCTGCCAGGCTCAGAAAGGAGTTCTCCTAGAGGCAGGAGCAGAGAGTCTCTGACTTCCAGCTGAGAGAGCATGCTGCTGAAAGAGATGTGCTGCTGAGAAAGATATGAGAGACACACACTGCTGAGAGAGAGTTGCTACTGAGAGAGATGGCTGGTGCTGAATGAGACAGCCAGCTGAGAGAGACTGAGTGTATTCTTGAACTTGAATTGTAGCCTGTTGCTTCCCTAATAAACCCCATGATCTGGGAGCTCTGTGTGGTCACTGCAGTGAATTACTAAACCCAGCAGAGAGGTAGTGGGTGCCGTGGGAGGAATGGTTGGTGTCAAGGTTAGTAAGAGGGATGGGAGGATAGAAGCAGGAATTGGGCTGCTGATGGTGAGTGTGTCCTCCTCTTGTGTAGTTAGAGGAGGTCAGAAGATGCCAGCTCCCTTCCCTTTGGCAGGTGGGATGCAACACCCTGACTCAGTTCATAACCCTGACCCAATGTAAGAGGAGTTTTCTTGGGGTGTAGCCTGCATCACCTTTTATCTTACAAGGGATAAAAAGAGATAGATGTGAGCAGAGAAGGAGGGACCTTACTATCAACAAGAAAGAATACCCAGGAACCAAGTGTGGCTTTTGGATGTGGGTTCTCTGCACTAGACCCAGGGGAAGATTGGTACCAAGATACATGAAGATCGTCCAGGAGCAGAAACTCAAGAGACAAGGACCTGCCTCCAGAAAGCCTGCTCCTAGAGCCAGCACCCTGAATTCACACCAAACTGTGAGAAAATAAATTTCTGTTTGTTAAAGCCACCCACTTGTGGTGTTTCTGTTATAGCAGCCCTAGAGAACCAAGACACCTGATTTAAAAAAATATTTTTTTTCCAAAACATTGTTGGTTTTTACTCTTAAATCAAGGTTTTGTGATTAAAAGTACTCCAGACATATTTCTAAAAGTTTATACTAAGGGACAATCTAAAATGCACAGCTGTTGTACAGCCTCAGTATTGTATGGAATAACTCAGTAGCTTAGGACCAAAAAGGGGAGAAGTAAAACATTAAAAGGAAATTTACCCCATCCTTTATGTGTGTATGGAGACTTGGTAACACAGTGGTTAAGTGCTCAGTTGCTAACCAATAGGTCAGTGGTTCCAACCCACCAGCTACTCTGTGGGAAGAAGATGTTACAGTCTGCTTCTGTAAGGATGACAGCCTTGGAAACCTTCTGGGGCAGTTTACTCTTTCGTCCAGGGGCGCTATGATTCAGAATTGACTGGACAGTAGTGGGTTTGGTTTGGGCTTTGCTTCTGTAAAGATTGACAGCCTTGGAAACCCTGTGAGGCAGTTCCACTCTGTCCTCTAGGGGCGCTGTGAGTCAGAATCGACTCAACGAGTGTTCTGGTTACCTACTGCCACTCTGACAAGAATACACCACAAATGGGATGGCCTTAACAAGTGGGAGTTTGTTCTCTACAGTTTGGAGGCTTTAAGTTGAAGTTCAAAGTGCCAGGCTCTAGGGGCTGGGTAAAAGCCACTCCACCTTGGGGTCCAGTTCTGCTTCCTGCTCCCAGCCCACTGGAGCTAGAGGTGTTTCTTCACTCAGACAGCTGCTGGATGCTGAGGCTGAAAAACCCAAGGTCGACAAATAAAAAGGCACAGTCTTGATGTTACCAAACCACATGGCAGGCCATTAATTCAAGTCCACTGTAAGTCCCAAGGTAGGCAGAGCATGTCAGGCTGCTGAACACTGACACGGCTATAGGGTTATGCTGTTTGTAGCATTCTGTTTGGCTTCTGCAGCGCACAGGAGAACATCCTAGTGCCCTAGAGCTGCTGTCACACCAATACCACAGTGGATGGCTTTCAGGAACAGACATTATTTTCTCAGGTTCTGGAGGGTGGAAGTCTAAATCCAGTCTTGGTGGTCTCGTCCCTCTAAGGCCTCTCTCTTAGTTTCTCGTGACTGTCACTCTACAAGGGTTCCTTTATTTGTATAGGATCCTCACATTTTGTCTGTTTCCCCCTCTGCCTGTGTCATTCTGTTCTTTTCATAACAAAAAAGAAATGGTTAAGTTTAGATCCGTCTTATTCTGGTATGGCCTCATTAACATAATAAACACTCAATTTTCAAACAGGATCATATTTATAGGTATGTTGTTGATGCAACCAAAAGTGTTCCTGTGGACAACAGAATGAAACAGTGCCCGGTCCTGGACCATTCTCCTAATCAATGCCACGCTTGGGCCCATTTATAATTATACGTCCACGAACCCTCACCGCTATCCAGTCCCTTCCGACTCATAGTGACCCCACTGGGTTTCCAAGGCTGTCAATCTTTAAGGAAAGCAGACTGTGTCATCTTTTTCCATGGAGTGGCTGGTGGGTTCAAACCACTGACCTTTTGGTTTATAGCCAAGTGCCTTAACCACTGCACCACCAGAGCTCCTTATTTATAAAGTAAAGATTTCAACACATACCTTGGGGGCATAATACAATCTATAAGAAAAGAAATGAGCAATATACATAGGCATGGTTAAAAACAAGTAGGCATAACAATATGTAAAGAAATTAAATGGTCTATGTGCTCAATGGAAATAGAGCAAAAACATTTACAGAGAAGAGATAGATAGTGGATCATTTTCTATTCTATATGCATTTAATAATGTGACTAAATTAATATACCCTCTATTTGCGCTTATTAAAAGAATTTTGAGGATAGACATAGAAATCAATGGAATAGGATTTTGAGTCTAGAAATAAATCCTTTCATTTATGTTGTTGTTGTTGTGTGCCATCGAGTCGGCCCCGACTCATAGCGACCCCTCCTTGGGTTTCCTAGGCAGTATCACTACGGAAGTAGATTGCCCCATCTTCCTTCCGAAGAGTGGCTGGTGGGTTTGAACCGCCAGCCTTCTGGTTAGCAGTCAAGTGCCTGAGTCACTATGCTACCAGAGCTCCCTAGTCAATTGATTTTCAACAAGGGCGTGGAGACTATTCATTCAATGGAGAATGAAATTTGTTTTCAATAAATGGTGCTAGGACAATGGGGTAACCACATGAAAAGTAATTAAGTTGGACACCTACCTCATACCGCATACAAAAATTTAATGAGAATGAATCATAGACTAAATATAAGAGCAAAACTATAAAAATCCTAGAAGACAATTTAGGAGTAAATCTTTGTGACCTTGGATTAGGCATTTTTTTTTTTTTTTTAAGAAATGACAGTAAAACATGAACAATGAAAGGAAAATAGGTAAATTGGATTTATCAAAATTAAAAACTACTGTGTTTCAAAGGATACCACTAAGTGAAAAGACAACCCACAGAATAAGAGGGAATATTTACACATCATTTATCTTATAAGGAATATGTATCCAGAATACATACAGAACTCTCAAACCTCAGCAATAAAAAGACAGATAACCCAATTAAAAAATGGGGGAAACAACTGAATAGGCACTTCTACAAAGATATACAAATGGCTTTGACTTGATGGCACTTAACAACACAATGATAAACACATGAAAAGATGTGAAACATGCACCTCATAGTGACCCCTCCTTGGGTTTCCAAGGCGGTATTGCCCAGTCTTCCTTTCAAGGAGGGGCTGGTGGGTTTGAACCACTAGCCTTCAGGTTAGCAGTCAAATGCGTTAGGCACTACACCCCCAGAGTTCCTCGTTAGTCCTTAGGGAAATGCAAATCAAAATCTAAATGAGATAAAATTCATATCCACACTAAGATGGTTATAACAAAAAAGACAAAGAGAAACAAATGGTGATAAAGACATAGAGAAACTAGGCACCACAAACCTATCAGGTGGGAATGTAAAATGGTGCAACTACTTTGGAAAACAGTTGGGCAGCTCCTCAAAAAAAGTTAAACATAAAGTCTCAGTCACCATATGACCCAGCAATTCCACTCCTAAGTTATACACCAAGATAACTGAAAACATGTATCTATATAAAGGCTTGTATGCTAATGTTCATAACAGTATTAGTCACAATAGCCAAAAAGTGGAAACAACCCAACTCTCCAAACTGATAAACAGATTAACAAAATTTGGTATATCCATACCATGGAATATTATTCAGCCATAAAAGGAAAAAGTACTAATACATGCTACAACATACATGATAAAATTTTCCTATGTGAAAGAAGCCAGTCACAAAAGACCATATTTTATGTGATCATACAATTCCATTTATATGAAATTTCCAGAATAGACAAATCCATAGAGACAGAAAATAGATTAAAGGTTGATAGGACCTGGGGCATGGGGGGTGGTTATGGGGAGTGACTGTTAATAGGTAAAGGGTTTATTTTTGGGGGTGATGAAAATGTTCTAGAATTACAGGTTGATGATGGTTGCAGAACTCTGAATATATTAAAAGCCACTGAACTCTGTGCTTTAAAAGGGCGAATTATATGGTATGTGAATTATATATATATAAAAAAAAACTATTGGCATCAAGTGGATTCTGACTCATAGTGACCCTGTAGGGCAGACAATAACTGCCCCATAGGGTTTCCAAGGCTGTAATGTTTAAAGAAGCAGACTGCCACATCTTTCTCCTGTTGGGTTTGAACTGCCGACCTTTAGTTAGCAACCAAGCATTTAACCAGTGTGCTACCAGGGCTCACTATTGGAATTATGCCTCAATAATTATTAAGAAAGAACTCTGCTTTCAGCTCTCACCTCTCACTCCAACACTAGTTATCTCTGTGCAGCTATCTCCCAGACCCCTCGTGGAGATGCATCACTGCGAATCAGCTCAGAGTCTCCACTCTTCTGCTCATGGAGCAGAAGGAATGCAGCGTTGACTAAATGGAGATTTCAGTTTGAGTCCAGATTCTGCTCCTAATGAGCTGTGTGATCGCCAGCCATCTGTATCACCTCTCTTGGTGCTGTTCTCCTTTGAAAGATGAATGTGTTGTACTTGATAATTTCTGTGCGATCTTTTAACTTAAAAATGATGCTTCTATGCAGTATATTCAGAGATCGTGACTGTGGGGAATTTCAAATGGAAAACCTCAGAACTTCGACTTCACCATGCTCCAGTTGGTTCAACATCCCAAATACCAAACAATTACAGGACAAATCCAGCTATTATTTTATTGAAGCATAGAGATGATAAAACTCTAGTCTCCCCATCTACCAAATCTCTGGTGACAGGTCCACGATGCCACCTCAAATGATTTTCTGTTCATCCATCTTCTGATTCCTTCTGGTTTCAGAAGTAGCCTTGACTCAGAGTCCTCAGTCTAGTTCCGTCTTGTTCTACCAAGTCACTTTCTCCCCAGTGTGTAGACTTTCCCAAAGTTCTGGCTCTTTAGTCTCTTTCTATAGACAGATGTTCTTCTTACTCTTAAAAATAATATACAGAAACCATTCCTTAACTCACACTCATTAAAAGGAAGACTGTCCACCTCTTAAAAGGAATCTATGCTTCTAACTTCTACCTCCGTATCCATTTAATTTTAACTTGTTATAACCAACTTTCTAACTCTCACAGTATTGAGAAGATTACTCTCTATTCCAGAATTCTCCCAGCAAATTATCAGATTTAAAGGCTATTATGCTGGTGGCACAGTGTCCAAGGCATCTGACTGTTAACCAAAAGGTTGGTGGTTCAAATCCACGAGCTGCTCCATGAAAGGAAGATGGGGAAATCTACTTCCATAAAGATTTACCACCTGGGAAACCCAATGGGGATTGCTAGAGTTGGAACTGACTCAACAGCAGTGAGTTTGGTTTTTGGTTTTCGGTTTTTGGCAAGTGTGCATTATCCTTTACCTCATTAAACATCAGATGGAACTGACCACACCCACCTTCAAATTTATCTCACTCTTTGCAGCTGGGATGTGACATATCACTTGTCCTTCTCTACTTTTTAGTGTCATTCCTTTTTTCGTCCTCACCACTTCCTTGGTGTAAGCTTCACCCTAATATGGGAATATTGGGAGATTTGGTCTGGGCCACTAACTCTTCCCACTCTTCACTCCTCTCCCTTCTAAGAGTTCATCTACTCCTGAGGCTCAAGGACCTTTTTACATAGATGATTTTCAAGCTGTGTTCCTAGTCAACACTTTGTCACCCACAACCTGCTTAACATCCTCATTTTTATTTTATCACTACAATTTTCATTTGGGGTAGTGCCTAAGGCATTTGACTGCTAACCAGAAGGCTGGCGGTTCAAACCCACCAACCACTCCTTGGAAGCCCTATGAAGCAGTTCCAATCTGTCCTCTAGGGGCACTGTGACTCATAGCGACCCCTCCTTGGGTTTCCGAGGCAGTATCTTTTTACTGGACTGATGTAGCCTGGTGAGACCCCTGAGACTATGGCCCCTAGTTACCCTTCAGGTCTGGAACTGAACTCAGTCCTGTGGCTTCAAGCCAAACAATAGACAGGCATGTGGGGTGAACATTTACATCAGGTAGATATAGTCCTTGGAGCAATCAGTCACAGGAGAACAGAAGGGCAGTATTTGCATAGGGAGACAGCTCGGGGTAGGGGGGTGGAGAGGGTGGGAGTGCATGGGAGGGAAGGACAAAGGGAAGAGGTAACTGCAGGGAGGAAGTGGGAAGAGAGTTGTTACACTGTGGGGAACTGCAGTCAATGTCACGAAACAAAATGTGTATGAACCGCTGTATGGAAAATGAATTTGCTCTGTAAACTTTTACCAAACTCACTGCTGTCGAGTCAATTCCGACTCATAGTGACCTCTCCTTGGGTTTCCAAGGTGGTATCTCTAGGGAAGTACTGCCCAGTCTTTCTTCTGAGGAGTGGTTGGGGGGTTTGAACCACTGACCTTTTGGTTAGCAGCCAAATGCCTTAGCCACTGTACCACCACAGTTTCTTAATGTCATATGATAGCGAGGACATATTGTTATTGTTTTGTTATGTTAAAGTATCTGGAAAAAAATTTCACTTTCTTGTAAGAATCAACATACACCTAAGTCCTAATGACCTACTTCCACAAAATCACTCAATGACCATCCGATGGATCACAACGGGCCAGCCCTGTTCTGTATGAGGTCTTCGTGAATCGAGCACTAGCTCAAAAGCAGCTAACAATGACAACAGTTACTTAAAACAGTCCAGAAAAATCAAATAGCTCTATTGGCAATTACTTACCATCTGTGATTCTGCAAATATAGGCGTTCCAATCCAATGTAAGAGCTTATTGTTATAAGACCTGAGGCCTTCATCAAGACAGCCACTTAAATATTTCTACGGTTTCAAAATTAAATGCCATCTGCCATGTTATAAACACTCTTTATACTTAATTCCTGAGATGCCAGCATGGTTTTCAGTACACAGCAGGATAGAGTCTATATTCATACACATAGCCCTGGATTCCAAGCATGAGGGGATTTCAAAAGCAACTTGGCCGGTGAATGAATTTCATGTATTGAGGTTTTTATGGCCAGACCAAAATGTATTGCCTCATTACCATTAAATAAGGATAAATAAGAAAAAGTAAGCGAATTCCACAAATATGTATCTCGTGGTGGATTCAAAAGCAAAGCCAATATTTGTATGAAATCACAATGCAAACAAGAAGAGGTGTTTCTCCCAAAATCCTTCACGAGGCATGGACAGAAAATTAGCCATCAGGAAAAGAAAAGCAAAAACACTGGCAACTGAACACTTCATTTCAGTTAGCTAAAGAACGGTTAAGTTCTAGACCTCAGATCTCAATAATTCAAAAGTATTCAACAATGCAAAAATTCTGACGGTGGACTCTGTTTAACACCTCATTTTTCTCCTAATGGAACTTCTTCCACCTCGGCTAGCTTCTGCATTTTCTTTATGCTACAAATCCCTTTAGGCAGCTGCTATGGTCTCAAGTTTACAGAATTCATTTCTCTACACATTAAGAAATCATTCAGCCAGGCCACAGAACCCAGCCGGCGGCAGCTCGGGACCAAGGCCAGGAGAGGTGTGGAGCCCTAAGCAGCCCCTTTATTGCAAAGCAAAAAGGCCAGCCCAGTGAATCTTCAGAAGAAAAAAGGAAACACATCATTTTTAAAGACACTTTTAGATTGAGAATGTGTTTTCGGAAAATTCTTCATAGATTTTGGGACCTAGTAGTAAAGAAGACAGTAGCCACATGTACTAGTCATAAAAAAAAAAAAAAAAAAAAAAGTTTCCCTCCTTAACTATCAGATCAACACAAAGCTACAAAACTCGTTATGTGAAATTGGTTAATGCCAGGAAAAATGAAACTGCTGCAAACTCTCAGGTTAGATTTAGAGTTAAAATGAGCTCCCTCATCGGTGGTGGAGCTGGTAGGTAGCTTTTGCATTTTTGCACTTTTCAAGGAGTGCATAAGGATACCGCTTATCGTTATCTTCAGAATTTTACCTAAGTTCTAATATTTAGTAACATTTCTTACAACTAAGAATCTACTTCGTATTAATATCATTAGAAGGATCATTTCTCACCCCTCCCAAGAATGATTATAAATTAAAACTAGCATTTTTATATATACTGGCAAAAACTAAAAGGCTCTTTGAGCTTAAAGAAAACATGTTGCCAAAGTATACAGTACACTACAGGCAGTCCCTGGATTACGAACGAGTTCTGTTCCTAAATCTGTCTTTAAGCCAAATTTGTATGTAAGTTGGAAGAGTCAGGCATGGTTCATATGTAACTTCAGTTAGTCCAACGTCTGTCTTAGTATATACCATATAGTGTACTTTTCTGTGCATAAAAACATTAAAGAAACACTTCTGGATACACTAAAACATTTTTAACACGATAATACATTAATAATAATTATATAACTTTTGATGCACATTGGAAAGTAGAGGTTATTATGAAACATCATATATACTTAGAATTTTTAATATAATAGGCTTTGTGGAGGTTGGCTCGTAACTACAGGTTGGACATAAGTTGGATGCTCATAATCCAGGGACTGCCAGTATGTGCACAGTCAAGTTCATCAACAAAATATTCATTAATGAAATGGACTTTTTCTCTAAAAATGTATGTTTGAAGTTACTCTGAATCATTATTTGTTATCTCTTCTAATACATACATGGAGGTTTTTGCTGCTCTTCACAGAATATCAGTGCTGCACCTGTCCTCTTACATGTTATGCAAAAGAGCTGTGGTGGTTAAGAATGCACGTTAATTGGGCTGGGCGATGACTTTGAGTGGCTTGGCAGCTGGACGTAGTTATTCTCCATGACGGGACTGTAATCACCTCCATGGTAGACTCTGCTGTGAGCAGCTCAGTAGTTGAAGGGGAGTCACCTTTGGGGTGTGGCCTGCTTCCAGGATGTGTGGAGGACCTTTGGGAAGGTCTCTAGCTTTCTGGCACATTTTTGGCCATGTTGTCTGACAATCTTGGGATTGTTTTTGGACTTGAACCAGTGGCCTGCCATGTTACCTGCTGATCTTGGGTTTGTCAGCCCCCGCAGCCAGCAGCTGCATGAATGAGAAGAAGCCTCCAGCTCCAGCTCCACTGGGCCTGGAACAAGAGGCAGAGCTGCAGCCCAAGGTTGAGGGCTCTTCCCCCAGCCCCTAGAGGTGGCACTCTGAATTTGGACTTCCAGCCTCCTAAGCTGTGAAAACTGCTAAGACAATGTGTTTCAGAGAAAGTGGAGATTTGGTATTACGTACAAATAAACCATAGTTACAAGTGCAAATACACTTCTTGGATGCATTTCAGGACTGTGAGTTCAAAATCAGTTCTAAGACAGACAAGAGGTAATAATTGAGAAGGAACTGTTTCAAGTGCTCAGGAGCAAGGATATCTCCTTGAGGACTAAGGTGCGCCTGACACAAGCCATGATATTTCCAATCGCCTCGTATGCATGTGAGAGCTGGACAATGAATAAGGAAGTTCGAAGAACAGTTGATGCTTTTGAGTTGTGGTGCTGGCGAAGAATGCTGAAAGTACCATGGACTGCTAAAAGAACTAACAGATCTGTCCTGGAGGAAGTGCAGCCAGAATGCTCCTCGGAAGCAAGAATGGCCAGACTTCGTCTCACCTATTTTGGTCATGTTGTCAGAAGGGACCATTCCCTGGAGAAGGATGTCATGCTTGGTAGGGTGGAGGGTCGACGAAAGAGGGGGAGGCCTTCAAGGAGATGGATTGATACGGTGGCTGCAATGATGAGCTCAAGTATAGCAGGGATTGTGGGGCTGGCGTGGGATCGGGCAGTGTTTCGTTCTGCTGTGCATGGGGTCGCTATGAGTCGGAAACGACTCGACAGCACTTAACAACAACAAACAACAAAATCCATAAGCAAGTTCCATAAGCCAAAAACCAAATTCACTGCCATTGATTTGTTTCTGACTCAGAGTGACCCCACTGGGTTTTCAGGGCTATAAATCTTGACGGAAGCAGACTGCCTCATCTTTCTTCCACAGAGTGGCTGATGGGTTTGAACCACTGACCTTTTGGTTAACAGCCAAATGCCTTAATCACTTCACCACCAGAGCTCCTTCACAAGTTTCATATGAAGGACCCAGGAAAAGCTTCAGGAGCTGGTGTGTGAAGGATGGGAGGAATTTTAGTATGAATATATGGGGATGGGAAGTGATGTCTTGAGTTCAGATCTAGACAAAGGCATGAGGGTGAGGTACCACATATAATCTGTGTGATTAAATGACTGGACCCAAATAAACTTTGTAACAAATATATTAAACAAGCTATTTAATAGTTAATGTACCCATTGTCATCGAGTTGATTCTGACTCACAGCAACCCTGTAGAACAGAGTTTAATTGTCCTATAGGGTTTCCAAAGGAGCTCTGGTAGCACAGTGCCTAAGGCATTTGACTGCTAACCAGAAGGCTGGTGGTTCAACCCACCAGCCACTCCCTGGAAAGAAGGTTGGGCAAATCTACTTCTGTAGTGATACCACCTTGGAAACCCAAAAAGGGGTCGCTATGAGTTGGATCTGACTTGACGGCAGTGAGTTTGGTTTTTTTTGAGGGTTTCCAAGGCTGTAATCTTGATGAACATAGACTGCCACCCCTTTCTCCTGCAGAGTGGCTGGTGGGGTGGGTTCGAACCACTGTGCCACCAGGTCTCCTAATTAATATATGTGTGTGTATATGCATATGTGTGATATATATATATATATATATATATAATATAATATATACTATTACTATATACCTTAAATTGAATCTATAAACTTCTATTAAATTCCTAGGTTGTAGATTTAACTGTTCCCAAAACACTGAGATTTTAATTTTGATATTCAGTTTCAGTAAATTGATGTTTTAACACTCTGTTAAAATTCTATCACCTGTTTTGAGACTTGCAGTAAGTCAGTTACTTGAAATAACAGCCAAAGCTAATATACAAATATTTTAACTTCAAATAGACAAATATACATTCATTCACCAACTTTTTGTACTAGAGCCAAAAACTCCTGATTGAAGATCTATGTCTAAAACAGGAGCTCTGGTGGTGCATTGCTTTAAATATTTTGGCTGTTCACCTAAAGGTCGGCAGTTCAAACCCACCAGTTGCTTTGCAGGAGAAAGATGAGGCAGTTTGCTTCTATAAAGATTAACAGCTTTGGAAACTCTATGGGGCAGTTCTACTCTGTCACAAAGAGTCGTTATGAGTTGGAATCGACTCCATGGCAGTGGGTTTGGTTTGGGCTTTGCTTCTGTAAAGATTAACAGCCTTGGAAACCCTCTAGTGCAGTTCCACTCTGTCCTCTAGGGGCGCTGTGAGTCAGAATCAACTCCACGGCAGTGGGTGTGGTTTGGGCTTTGCTTCTGTGAAGACTGACAGCCTTGGAGACCCTGTGGGCAGTTCCACTCTGTCCTCTAGGGGAGCTGTGAGTCAGAATTGACTCAACATCCATGGATTTGGTTTTGGTTTGGTTCTCTAAAATACACAAACCATACTCACAAAAGCTCAATAATCTTTCAATTTCCACAATTTCCAGGTTCATGTTTGTTTGTTTAAGTTAAGAGAAAACGTGCAAAGTGATTGGAGTGTAAAATCCTTCAATTTTTTTAAAGCCTCTGATTATTCAGTTGTCTTATCCATGTCTAATTAGCTAGCTTTACAAAAATAAACTCACCTTTGAACCTTTCCAAAGCATACACATTACTTTTCATTAAAAAACAAAACAAATCCAAAAACCTCCCTTACGTTTTGCACATGTAACTAACTCATCCTTTCATGTAACAGTTTACATTACATGGTAGAATAACTTGCACCACAAGTAAGGAAATAACCACTAAGGAGCACATGGAATGAAAGATAAATACAGCTTCATGTTTCTTCCATTATGACTGGAGGAGATGGGAGAAATTTCAACATGGAAGGTTAGAGACTTACTTTTAGGATGAAAACAAGTCAATTTTCAAATTAATCTACTGATGAATTAGTATCTAGCATCTAAGCCCTCTCTTTTACAACTAAATCAGAACAGGCACACATACTGATCATCGAGTTTCAGGGGTTATATTTCCAACTGCTTCCCAGTCTGCCTTTCTCTTTTCTCCCCAGACATGTTAAACTGTTTTAGGTGAACGTTTGCACAGCAAATGGGCTTCCCTTTCCACAACCTGCCCACAATGTATTCCATGGCACTGGTTGCTATCCCTGCTACATGTCAGCCTCTCTCCCCTTGTCACCCTTCGTTCCCTGTCTCCACCCTGCAAATTCCTTGCTCCTCCTTGTCTCCTCATCTTTGCTCTTGGGCAAATGTTGACCATTTGGTCTTATACAGTTCACTGTTCTAAGCAGCACCACTCTTTGTGGGTATCATTACTGATTTCATAGGGCAATTTTTCATTCAGCTCAAAGGTGACCTCCAGGAGTGGCTTCAGTTCCAGGTTAAAAGGGTATCTTAGGACAACAGTCTTGTGGGTTCCTTCAGTCCCT
>NW_006921679.1:9076287-9086544 GCF_000298275.1 Orycteropus afer afer | reverse complement strand
CAAATGATTTTGAGTTTTGTTCCACATTGTTCTCCCTCTCTATCCAGGATCTCCTACATAGATCCCCCTCTGAGTGATTCACAGTGGTAGCCGGGCACCATCTAGTTCTTCTGGTCTCATAGTCGTATAGCTGTCTGCCTTTTTTAATTCAATTTGAGAAAAAGTTTTCAAATACAGTGAAAATTTATCATCTTTTTACATTCTGAGTAGAAAAAGTGAGAAGGTTACTTAGGATGATGGTATTTTATCATTAAAATGTCCAATACATTTCTCATAATACTAAAAGCAAATTGTTTTTTTAAAAGTTGACAAGCATTTAACAGGCATTAGCAGCCTGCCTCGTGAACAAGAAGGGAAATGTAACTGATGACCTGCTGGGTCTCCAAGAAGCTGCTACTCTAGAAACTGTGCCTCCATTATGGAATCTTACTCACTTTTTCACTGCAGTTATGCATCATGTATATTTCAGGACAAGTCCTAAAATGATGCATAGTTATTTTTAGCAATAATGGCAAGTGCCTCTATAGTAAGGCAACATTTCCTAAATTTTTGTAACTCAAATAATGTAGTCTCTCTCTGGTGGTGTTGTGGTTAAGGCATTTGGCTGCTAAGCAAAAGGTCAGTGGTTTGAACTCAACAGTCACTCCATGGAAGAAAGGTGAGCCAGTCTGCTTCCATAAAGATTTACAGTGTTGAACTATTAGGTATGTCTATGCAGGGGGAGTGTGCCCAGGACCATATATAAGGTTGGTAGACAATGTTTCGACAAGTGTATTTGTATATTCTGTAAGAATTCTCAGGTTTATAGTAGAGCTGACAAGGACAAGGTTGTAGTCACTTCTTGGCCACAGCCAGCTACCCAGAGGGAGAGAGTAGTTGGACCTGTGGGCTTGGGACCGTAGTCGCAGGGGACATCAAGCTCAACTGGAATAATGTACTACACAAAAACACTGTTCCACATCCTACTCTAGTGAGTAGTGACTGGGATCTTAAAAGCTTGCAAGAGGCCATCTAGATGCAATGATGGGTCTCTTCATCCAGAGCAAAGAAGGATGAAGAAAACCGAAAACACATGGAAACAATTAGTCCAAGCGACTGTACACCATGTGATCCTCAGCCTATATAAGACCAGAAGAACTAGATGGTGCCTGGCTACCACTGTCAACTACTGAGAGGTGGATCTATGTAGGAGATCCTGGATGGAGTGGGAGAACAATGTGGAACAAAACTCAAAATCATCAAAAAAAAAAAAAAAAAAAAACCAAAATCATCAAAAAAAAAAAAAAAAAAAGACTAGGCTTGCTGGTCTGATAGAGCCTGGTGGAACCCCTGAGATTATGGCCTCTACCTGCCCTTCAGGTCTGGAACTGAACCCACTCCTGTGGCTTCCAGCCAAACAAGACAGGCATACGAGCTGAACATTTACATTAGGTAGATACACTCTTTGGAGAGATGAATCGTGGGAGAATAGAAGGTCTGTATATGCACAAGGAGATATCTTGGGGGACAGGAGTGCATGGAGGGAAGGACACAGGGGAGAGGTAACTATGGGGAGGAAGTGTGGGGGAGCTGTTGCATTGTGGGAAATTGCAGTCAATGTCATGAGACAAAGCATATGTGAGCTGCTGTATAGAAAGTGAATTTGCTCTGTAAACATTCACCCAGATCACAATAAAAATAAATAGTAATAACAAAAAGTTTTACAGCCTTGGAAATCTAATGGGGTCACTATGAGTTGGAATCGACTCAATGGCAGGGAGTTTGGGTTTTTTTGGTTTAATTAATGTACGTTACCAATGGAAGCAAAGATGTTACTTTGAACATTAAGGCGTGCCTCAGCCAAGCCATGGTATTTTCAATAGCCTCATACGCATGTGAGAGCTGGACAACGAATAAGGAAGACCCAAGAAGAGTTGATACTTTTGAGTTGTGGTTTTGGTGAAAAATACTGAAAATACCAAGGATTGCCAGAATGAACAAAGCCATCCTGGAGGAAGTGCAGCCGGAATGTTCCTTGGAAGGGAGAATGGCCAGCTTTCGTCTCCCCTACTTTGGTCATGTGGTCAGAAGGGACCATTCCCTGGAGAAGGATGTCATGCTTGGTAAGGTGGAGGATTGATGAAGAAGGGGAAGACCCTCAACGAGATGGATTGATACAGTGGCTGCAATGATGGGCTCAGGTATAGCAAGGATTGTGAGGCTGGCGCAGGACCAGGCAGGGTTTTGTTCTGTTGTGCATGGTGTTGCCATGAATTGGAGCCTACTTGATGGCACCTAACAACAACAGCAACCAACGGACTCAAATATACCACTGATTGTGAAGATGGTGCAGGATTCGGCAGCACTTTGTTCTACGGTACATAAGGCTGCCATTTATCAGAGCCAACTCCAAGGCAATTAACATTATCAACACCATGTTGTTGTTTTGTTGTTGTTACATGCCATCAAGTCAGACCCGACTCATGGCGCTCAATATTTAATTATTCTAGTGACATCTGGGCACATTCAACCATTTAATGAACATCAAGTTCCAAAGGGTATTTTTCAATCTCCCCATGGCATACTCAAATTCTCTGGCAAGGGGAAGGAAGATTATCCAGAACCAGTTCCTCTCTGATCCATCTACAACTCCCTGCCATCCCCACAGGAGTACCACCCACAGACAGGGGTGTGGGAGGCAGATTTTAAGAGCAGCTCTTGTTAGAATTTACATGTATGAGCTTCCAGCAAAATTAAGTGTTTGGCCCATGGATTAGGACGATGGAGCAATACTGAAGTCTTGGAGAGTTTGGCTCGAAGCTGAGAAACAAGGGGATTTTTATTTGGGGCAGAGCGTTAACTCACTCCAGATGAGCGTGTCTGGACAGCCCGCCACACCTGGAGGAAGCCTTACAGACGGATGCCCCTGGCTGCACAGCCATGACAGAAGCAGCAGCACTGGTCCACACAAACCTGGCCAAGGTGAGCATGCCAAGGAGGTGGGGCAACCAGAGAAATGCACGATCCACATGGCACATTGCAATTCTCTTTACGTACACCAGGTTTCCTTCTGGTTATAACCTCTGTGTACCTTACCCAGACAACAGCCTAGTGTCCTACAGACGGGGTAGAACTGGAGCCATCAAGCTGATTCCAATGCATGGCGACCCCATGCGGGTCAGAATAGAACTGATAGATATTTAAAAAAAAAAAAAACATTTTACTGAAATATAATTTATGTATAGTGAAATAAGGAGCTCTGGTAACATAGTGCCTAAGACATTTGACTGCTAACCAGAAGGCTGGCGGTTCAAACCCACCAGCCACTCCTTGGAGGGAAGATGGGGCAATCTACTTCCGTAGTAATACTGCCTCAGAAACCCAAGGAGGGGTCGCTATGAGTCGGGTCTGACTTGACAGCATATAACGACAACAACAACAATAGTGAAATAATACAAAAAGCTAAATTCATAGAGTTTTTAATGGCTGATTTTTTTGGAAATAGATCACTCGATCTTTCTTCCAAGGTACCACCAGGGGGGGGACTCAAACCTGCAATCTTTCCATTAGCAGCTGAGAGCATTAACTATTAGCATCACCCAGCGATGCCCTTCCTACAGATAAACTCACTGCTGTTGAGTCTGTCCTGACTCATAGCAACCCCTCCTAGGGTTTCCAAGGCTGTATCAGTACGGAAGTAGATTGCCCAACGTTCCTTCCAAGGAGTGGTTGGTGAGTTTGAACCGCCAGCCTTCTGGTTAGTAGTCAAATGCCTTAGGCACTATGCCACCAGGTAGACCCCCAAAACCCAAGCAAAACTACAGTTCAGTGTTTGAGAGTCTGTGGTGAATGGAAGTGTAGATTTGCTGAGGGTCAAGATCTTAATAATTCTTGTCTCTGAAGAATGCTGCCTGTTGCTTCTGCCCAGAGTCGGGCAACCAACAGTTTTCAAGGAAGATCTTAGGATCATGAGCCCTTTTGGCTGTCTGAACCATCTCCTGGTAACATGCTGTTGTTCTGCCAGCTGCTGCTTACTAATGCTTTGTAAGTAAGCAGGGCTTGGAGAAGGGAAACTACATACAACTCTGATAGCTGAGAAAACCCACTGCCGTCGAGTCGGATCCAACTCATAGCAACCCCTCCTTGGGTTTCTGAGGTGCTATCACTATGGAAGTAGCTTGCCCACTGATAGCTGAAGTACCTGTGATTTCTCAGAATTGAGACCCATACATTCTCTGTGAGATGCTGAATTTCTCAGTACAATCATTTCCTCTCTAGAGACACTTTAAGGAAAAAATTTATATAATACCTCCAGGTTTTTAGGAATCTGCCATATAATTCCCTTAAAGTTACAATGAGTTGCTGCTCCTTAAATCATATGCAAGATTTTTTAAAAAATCACTGGCTTATATATAGTCCCCTGGGCTTGAGTCAAGACTGTTGTTGTTAGGTGCCAAAGAGTTGATTTTGAGGCATAGTGACGCTGTGTACAACAGAACAAAACTCTGCCCAGTCCTGTGCCATCCTAACAACAGTTGTGATGTTTGGGCCCATCATTGCAGCCACTGAGTCAATCCATCTCGTTGAAGGTCTTCCTCTTGTTTGGTGACTGACAAGTACGATGTCCTTCTCCAGGGACTTGTCCCTCCTGATAATATGTTGAATTGATATGAGATGAATGGAGTCTCACCATCCTTGCTTCTAAGGAGCATTCTGGCTGAAATTCTTCCCAATTAGATCTGTTTGTTCTTTTGACAGTCTATGGTAACCAGTGTTCTTTTCTAACGTCATAATTCAAATACATCAGTTCTTCTTTGGTCGTCTTCATTCACTGTCCAGCTTTCACATGCATATGAAGTGCCTGAAAATACCAGGGCTTGGGTCAGGTGCACTGTGGTGGTGAAGTTTGTGTGTCAACGTGGCCTGGTTGAGTGGCTGGGCAGCTGAATGTACTTATTCCCCATGGTGAGATTGGTAATCAACTCCATGGTGGAATCTATTGGAGCAGCTGAGTAGCTGTTTTGGGTATATGGTCTGCTTTCTGTATATAAGAAACAGCTTTGGGAACGGTCTCTAGCTTATGGCATGCTTGAACCCTGCATGCAGCCTGCCATGCTCTGCCAACCTTAGGACTTTCAATGGACTTGAATGAATGGCCTGCCATGTGGTAACATCAGGACTATACCTTTTCACTTGTCGACCTTGGGTTTGTCAGCCTCAGTAGCTAGCAGCTGCCTGAGTGGAGAGGGGCCTCTAGCTTCCGTAGGCCAGGAGCAAGAGGCAGAGCTGAAGCCCAAGGTCGAGGGACTTTCACTCAGCCCCTAGAGCCTGACACTTGGAACTCGGACTTCTAGCCTCCTGAACTGTAAGAGAATAAACTCCTGTTTGTTAAAGTCATCCCATTTGTGGTATTTATCCTTGTCACAGTGGCACTAGGTAACTGGAACATGCACCTTAGTTTTCAAAGTGACACCTTTGCTTTTCAACACTTTAAAGAGATCTTTTGCAGCAGATTTGCATAGATTGCCTCATCTTCCTTCCAAGGAGTTGATCCAAGTAAAATGAAATCTTTGACAATTGCATGTTAATGTTGGATGATAGCATCTTTGGCAGACTTCTTGGGTTTGACCTGTCTAATCTGAGATTTTTGCATTTTAGTTTGTAATTATTACCATTCCCTATAATAAGTAACTGATTCAAGCCTTTCTCTGAACAGAGCAGCATAAATTCTCTGCACTTGCTCCCTTGGTCTCTCAGAGATATTTATTATAGACTCAGGTAGCATAGTGCCTAAGGCATTTGACTGCTAACCAGAAGGCTGGTGGTTCAAACCCTCAGCCATTCCCTGGGAGGAAGGTTGGACAATCTATTTCAGTAGAGATACTGCCTCGGAAACCCAAGAAGGGGTTCGCTATGAGTTGGATCCGACTCCATGGCAGTGTGTCATGTTTGTTTGTTTTTGCAGGTGTGGAGTTAGTCCTGTAGAATAAGATTGTCTTATTCAAAACGTGGGCTCAGCCATTGCTTCATTGTGCACATGTTAACTTAATCTCTGGGAGCCTTGGTATTTTCACGCAAAATAGGAATATTGGCAGTAGTAATTTAATGGGGGTTATTGTTAGTTGTTAGTTGGGAGCTCTGGTGGTGTAGGGCCTAAGGCATTTGACTGCTAACCAGAAGGCTGGTGGTTCAAACCTACCAGCCACTCCTTGGAAGGAAGACTGGGCAATCTACTTCTGTAGAGATACCACCTCGGAAACCCAAGGAGGCGTCGCTAGGAGTCAAACGGACTCCATGGCAGTGAGTTTGGTTTGGTTGTTAGCTCCCGTCAGATCACCCCCTGACTCATGGTGACCCGATGCACAATGGGATCGGATCATTGAGATCCATAGTGTTTTCACTGGCTGATGTTTCGAAGTAGATAACTCCTAGTCTGTCTTGGTCTGGAAGCTCTGCTCAGCATCATAGCAACACACAAGCGTCCACTGGCAGATGGGTGGTGGCTGCACCGGAGGTGTACTGACTGGGAATCGAACCTGGGTCTCCCACATGGAAGGTAAGCATTCTATCACTGAACCACCACTGCCCTCAACAAGAGATTGCTGGGTATTAAACATGTTAATAGATGTTAAAGTGCTCGAGACAGCAGATGGTACACAAAAGGACTCAATAAAGGTTAGCCACTAGTATTGTTATTATGACTACCTACTGTAGAACTTATCGAATTGATAGAAAAGAGTTCACCTTCTTCACTTCCTTTAGAAAATGTGTTACATTTTCCTGAAGATCTTTATTAGAAATATCTGATTTCTTCCTTTATAAAGAAGAGTCACTGTTCTGTTCTCCACGTTAAAGGAGAAAAGTGGTATTTTATTACTTAATAACATCCTTCTGTCCTCAGTGGCACCATTGGCCACCAGCAATAGTAGATGCAATGCTTGAATCTGAGGTGTGCGTTCAGAGCCCTGAGAAACACAGAAATTCAGGGAGGGGAGAGGAGTTTCTTGTCCATCTGGCTATGGCTGCAGTTGGAGAAAGTCTCATGTGTACTCTCTCTGGCTCTACTCTATCTGCATCTGCCCTTCCATGAATCAGATTTGTTTAAAATTATTTCCAAGTGATAAGCTTCTGTCATGACCAATACAATCACTCATCAACTGCTCACTGTGGGGAGGTGGGGCATTTTGGCATTTAGACTCTGACAGGAGTTCATTCATGCATGTCAATTAACTGTGACAACTGCCCTGTGAGGTGGTGGCACAGTGGATAGCTGCTAACCAGGTCAGTGGTTCAAGCCCACCAGCTGCTCCATGGGAGTTCGAAGATAAGGCAATCTACTTATTTAAAGAATTATAGCCTTGGCTGTGTATGCACAGGGAGACAGCTTGGGAGGCAGGAGTGCATGGGGGGGAAGGAGACAGGGAAGAGGTGGTTGTGGGGAGGAAATGGGAGGGGAGCTGTTGCATTGTGGGAGATTGCAGTCAATGTCATGAGGCAAAGTGTATGTGAGCTGCTGTATGGAAAATGAATTTGCTCTGTAAACTTTCACCCAAATCGCAATTAAAAAAAAAAAAAAAAAAATATATATATATATATTCGGGTAGCATGTTGCCTAAGGCACTTGACTGCTAACCAGAAGGCTGGTGGTTCAAACCCACCAGCCACTCCTTGGAAGGAAGGTTGGGCATTCCTACTTCCGTAGTGATACTGCCTGGGAAACCCAAGGAGGGGTCGCTATGAGTCGGGGCCGACTTGATGGCAAATAACAACAACAACAACAAAATATATATAGTCTTGGAAACCCTATGGGGATGGCTATGAGCTGGAATTGACTTAACGGCAGTGGGTTTGGTTTTTCGGTTTTTATAATTAGGACACTGAAGTGCAGAAAGATTATGCCGCTGGAGCTTGAATGAGAAACTCATATTCTTTGCACTAAATAGTCATACCTTCCAACCTTCTTTTTAAACATAAGCCTTCAAGCACGATTTGGTATTACTTTCTTAATCAGCATTTAAGACTGCTGGACATAGTGACTCCCCATGGAGGATGGGACATCACTTATAAAAAGCTATCTATATAAGAAGAAACCATTATTTCTGATAGGCCAGTTGGACGTAAGTGTTAGATATCAAAGTGCATGGCATCTGCAATGAATGCTAACAATGGTGTGACCGAATCCCCAAAGGCAGATCCTCCTCACCACGCTGCAGTGTTCCTCCTCAACACACACACACACAAAGCTGAGAAATTTCTCAGACAACCAGGTGACGTTTTTCACAAGTAATAGTTGCTTCCTTGAGGCATTTTCAGAATGATGTGAGTCACTAACCATCACATGATTAGTGTCTTCACATAGAATAATTAGTTTCTTGTGGAGTAAATGAAGCAAACATGGTCTGATTTCTGTCTGGATGTTCACTCCATGACATGTGGTAGTCATTAGTAATTTACATGAATGGGAAATATCCTCCAAGGCAAAAAGGATCCTTTCATGGAGAAGTCACAACCCAGGAAACCGCTGCTATTGTTAGACGCAGTCGAGTCGCCTCTGATTCATAGTGACCCTACTTACAACAGAACAAAACACTGCCCAGTTCTGTGCTATTCTCAGTCCGAACCCACTGTTGCAGCAGCCACCGTGCCAAAGCTTTTTGTCAAGGGTCTTCCTCTTTTTTGCTAACCTTCTACTTTAAATAGGGACAATTAGACAATGGTAATGTTTGTTTGAAGTAAAGTTAACTGTGGAACAGAAAAATGTATTCATTACTATTGAATATAGATACAATTGGCATAAATTGTTGTTGTTGTTATGTGCCATGGAGTCGGACCTGACTCATAGCGACCCCTCCTTGGGTTTCCGAGGCAGTATCACTACGGAAGTAGATTACCCCATCTTCCTTCTGAGGAGTGGCTGGTGGGTTTGAACCACCAGCCTTTTGGTGAGCAGTCAAGTGCCTTAGCCACTATGCTTCCAGAGCTCCCCACAAAAAATAATAAATCTAAAACACATTTATCCCTAAATAAGTCAAATTTAACCATGGTACCCTTCTCACTGACAACCAGTCATATATCAAACAGAATCAATTTGCTAATTCTACATGTTCTCCCTTTAGATTATAATCAAACAGGAAGTCCCTTATTTCCATGAATTGAGCACGGAATGGCTAACAGAAGTTGAACCGTTCGAAATGTGCTATTATGAGTAATAAAATTCATCGAAATAACCAATAGGGCGCTACCTATTAGAAACCCCACCCATAAACAGTCATGTCATTAGATAAAACTAGAGACGCACCTCGTTTTATTGAGCTTCACAGATAATGAGTTTTTAATAAATTGAAGGTTTGTGGCAACCCTAAGTCGAGCAAGTCTTATTGGTGCCATTTTTCCAATAGCATGTGCTCACTTCCTGTCTGTGTGTCACATTTTGGTAATTCTCATAATATTTCAAACTTTTTCATGATGTTATTGCACACTTAATAGACTACAGTGTAGTGTAAACATAATTTTTATATGCACTGGGAAACCAACAAATGCCTGAGGCTCATGCCATATTAGCTTTATTGTGGTGGTCTGGAAATGACCCTGCAATATCTCTGAGGTATGCCTGTGCAACGAAACGTGTGAGGGCCAGAACTCAACAGGAGTGTCTTGCTTTTCCAGGTCTCACAAGTTTTCTGCCTTTGACAAGGTGCAGTCTTACCACTTATCTGTCACTCTCTGTTGTGGTTGTTATTAGGTGCTGTCAAGTTCGCTCCAACTCACAGCGACCCTGTGTACAACAGAACGGAGCCCTGGTTCGCCCTGCACCACCCTCACAATCATTGCCAAGCCTGAGCCCACTGGGTCAGTCCATCTCATTGAGGGTCTTCCCCTTGTTCACCCATCCTCTCCTTTACCCGCATGTCATCCTTCTCCAGGGACTGGTCCCTTCTGGTCACTCTCTACTAAGAGAAAAGATTTCGAGTTTTCCTTCTTTGACAGGTTTCCATCTTACACATGTTCCAGCTTTTGCACATTGTACTGTAGCTGGGGACCCTCCAAAACTTAAAGATAGAGTAGAAAATAGAACCCAAACTGAAAACAACCTATAATAATAAGACAACCTATACATCAAAGTACTGGAAAAAATACGTAGGTGTCTCTGATTTAATAGTCTATAGTTATGGGAGCTCTGGTAGCGTAGTGCCTAAGGCACTTGCCTGCTAACCAGAAGGCTGGTGGTTCAAACCCACCAGCCACTCCTCGGAAGGAAGGTTGGGCAATCTACTTCTG
>NW_006921679.1:9071380-9075467 GCF_000298275.1 Orycteropus afer afer | reverse complement strand
CCAAATAGAAGTATAAAGATTTATGTCCTTCCAGTCTCTTTTTAAAAGAGATCTGGTGGCATAGTGGTTCAAGCATTTGGCTGCTAACCAAAAGGTTGGTGGTTTGAACAAATGAGGCTGCCTGCTTCCATAAAGATTGTCAGGCTTGGAAACCCTCTGGAGCAGTTCCACTCTGTCCTCTAGGGGCACTGTGAGTCAGAATCGACTCCATGGCAGTGGGTGTGGTTTGGGCTTTCCTTCTGTAAAGATTAACAGTGTTGGAGACCCTGTGGGCAGTTCCAGTCTGTCCTCTAGGGGCGCTGTGAGTCAGAATGGACTCCACGGCAGTGGGTGTGGTTTGGGCTTTGCTTCTGTAAAGACTGACAGCCTTGGAAACCCTGTGGGGCAGTTCCACTCTGTCCTCCAGGGGCGCTGTGAGTCAGAATCCACTCCATGGCAGTGGGTGTGGTTTGGGCTTTGCTTCTGTAAAGATTGACAGCCTTGGAAACCCTGTGGGGCAGTTCCACTCTGTCCTCCAGGGGCGCTGTGAGTCAGAATCAACAGCAGTGGGTTTTAGTGGTTTACTGTCCCTGTTGTTGGTTATCATTGAGTCAGTTGTGACTCATGACAACCTTATTATGTATAACAGAACAAGACATTGTCCAGTCCTGCGTCATGCCCATGATCATTAGTATATTTGAGCTCATTGTTGTAGCTACTGTGTCAAACCATCTATTGAGGGGTCTCTTCATTGTAGTTGATCTTCTACTTTACCAAACACGATGTCCTTTCTTGGTCATTCCTGATAATATGTCCAAAGTCAGGAAGGCAAAATATCACCATCCTCACTTCAAAAGAGCATTCCTTTGCATTTGAATGATGGTGTTGGGAAAGAATATTGCATATACTATGGACAGCCAGAAGAATGAACAACTAGTCTCCCAGCAACTAGTATGGTAATAATGACCTGGGGCCTCCTTCCACTAAGATGAAGGAAAGGCCTCTTTTATTGACAGCCAAGTGAGAATCAGAATGGTTTGAGGCAGGTAAACCCCACTGCCATGGAGTCAATTTCAACTCATAGTGCCCCTAGAGGACAGAATAGAACTGCCACATAGGGTTTCCAAGGTTGTCAATCTTTATGGAAGCAAAGCCCAAACCAAACCCACTGCCATGGAGTGGATTCTGACTCACAGCGCCCCTAGAGGACAGAATGGAACTTCCCCACAGGGTTTCCAAGGCTGTCAGTCTTTACAGAAGCAAAGCCCAAACCACACCCACTGCCTGGAGTCCATTCTGACTCACAGCGCCCCTAGAGGATAGAGTGGAAGTCTTCCCACAGGGCTTCCAAGGCTGTCAATCTTTACAGAAGCAAAGCCCAAACCAAACCCACTGCAATGGAGTCTATTCCGACTCACAGCGCCCCTAGAGGACAGAGTGGAACTGCTCCACAAGTTTCCAAGGCTGTCAACTTTTACAGAAGCAGACTGTCTCATCTTTTTCCTGTGGAATAGCTGCTGGGTTCCAACCACTGACCTTTTGGTTAGCAGATGAATGCCTTAACCACTGCACCAACAGAATGCCTTAAGGCAGGTAAAAGGAGTAAGACAGGTGAAAAATTTCACTAGTGCAGTTCAGCCACATAGGGCAAGAGTCCCATGGCATACAATCCATATTCCTACAGGAGACATGTATGGATTTATGTGAATTTGCTCCTATTTCACATCAAGACCCTATGTTTGTGGGTAGTTGTTGAAAGACTCATGGTAGCTTTTAAATATCTTCCAGGGGAAATGAGAACTCACTGCTTTTGCATAAAATTTGTCTTCATCAGTTTTATACCATTTTCTCCTTCCTCGGTTCCATGTTTTTAAACGATCTTTCCTTTAAAACCTTACCAGTTTAAAGGGAACCAAGTTAAGAACTCCACAGGCAATGGTGTGCAGCACTAGGGCCACTGCAGATGAGCAGGAAGAATACACTCCTCTGGACCAATGCTGAAGACGGAAGACAGTCCCTTAGGAAGCCAGACCTGTTCTTTCCAGTATGGAAATAGTGTTTCCTGGCTAGGGCCATGACAAGTTCTATCTTCTGTAGAATGACCTTGTGTGTTTCTCATGTTAAACAGAAGTTAATTGGTTTCTTGCTCTCCTTTACCATCTCCAATCATCACAGCTTGGACTCAGTGAACAGATTGACCCAAATGAGACTAGAGATGAAGAAAACAACACACAGCCTTCCTCCTGAAGTTTTTTTTTTTTTTTTTTTAGTATTTCCAGGTACTAACTAGGACATACAAAGTGCCTAAGGCACTTGACTGCTAACCACAAGGCTGGCGGTTCAAATCCACCAGCCACTCCTCGGAAGGAAGATGGGGCAATCTACTTCCGTAGTGATACTGCCTCGGAAACCCAAGGAGGGGTCGCTATGAGTCAGGTCCGACTCGACGGCACATAACAACAATAACAACTAGGTCATAGAGGAGTTGTAGTGGAGCAATTGTTAAGCACTTGGCTATTAACGAAAAGTCATCAGTTCAAACCCAACAGCCGCTCTGCAAGAGAAAAATGGGGCAATGTGCTTCTGTTCTCTAGGGGCGCTGTGAATAAGAATCAACTCAAGGGCAGTGGGTTAAATTTGGGTTTTGCTTCTGTAAAGATTGAGAGCCTGGGAAACCCTTGGGGCAGTTCCACTCTGTCCTCTAGGGGCGCTGTCAGAATCGACTCCACGCAGTAGGTGTGGTTTGGGCTTTGCTTCTGTAAAGATTGACAGCCTAGGAAACCCTGTGGGGAAGTTCCACTCTGTCCTCTAGGGGCGCTGTGGGTCAGAATAGACTCCATGGCAGTGGGTGTGGTTTGGGCTTTGCTCCTGTAAAGATTGAGAGCCTTGGAAACCCCATGGGGCAGTTCTACTCTGTCCTCTAGGGTCTCTCTAACTTGGAATTGACGGGATGACAGTGGGTTTGGTTTGGGCTTTGCTTCCACAAAGATTTACAGCCTTGGAAACCCTGTGGGTCAGTTCTACTCTGTCCTATAGCATCACTATAGGATGGAATCAACTCAATGGCAGTGGATTTGTTTTATTGTTTTAATAACCACACAATGTAGCTCCCTAATCTTAACAAATGTATTCTTCTGAAAAAACCAGGATCCAATGAAATCTTAAAGTAAATATGTCAGGGAAACATAAAATAATGTTCTTGCCATCTACCAAATTTTGATAAACCATTCTTTGCTAAAATGTTATCTAAGTAACACAATGCAATAAAATAAACTCAATTTAAATAATTTTAAATTAATGCTTCCTCTCTTAGGCCAAGAAGAATTAAGATAAATATCTTTACTCTTTATTCAGCATAAATCAACAGCTCTGTTCCAGTGGATGGTAGAATGTTTTTCAGCAACCTCCAAATTTCTTTTTTTATTTTGTAAGATACTTGTTAAATAATTACTAATTAAGCTGACCATAACTCAAAAGGAAAAAAAAATAAAAAAACCTGCAAGTTTAACACATGGAATAACAATTTGTCTTCCTATTCTCATATTACTGAGAAATGCTCACTTAAAAAAATCATTCATTCCCACTAAAAATATACATCTAAAACAATCTATGCCAATGTGCTGACAATCTGTCATCCTAAAGACATTTCTGCAGCTGTCATTGAGTAGGTATGGAAAAGGAAACTGAATAAATATGCTAAGTGTGGGCACAGAAGGTCTTTGCGTTTATGAACTGTGGTTTATGATTTACTATTCACATTTGAATGTTAAGGAAATGTATAGAACCATAAGCATTTTAATTATCTCCTTACAACTCAGAAATAGTAAGGGATATGAAGTTTTGATGGCCCGTGGTACATAGAAACCCTGCTCAAGCCCTACCTGACCTCTCAGGAATGAGGAAACAGAATGGAGATTCCTTGTTAGTCTTCATAAAATAAAAAACAAACAAAACAAAACAAACTCACTGCCGTGGAGCTGATTTTGACTCATAACGATCCCTCCTTGGGTTTCCATGGACTGGAATGCAAAAGTTGGAAACAAAGAAGAATCACTGGTAGTTGGAAAATTTGGCCTTGGTGACAGAAATAATGCTGGAACTCATATGG
>NW_006921679.1:9062601-9069375 GCF_000298275.1 Orycteropus afer afer | reverse complement strand
GACCATTCCCTGGAGAAGGATGTCATGCTTGGTAGGGTGGAGGGTCGACGAAAGAGGGGGAGGCCTTCAAGGAGATGGATTGATATGGTGGCTGCGATGATGGGATCAAGTATAGCAGGGATTGTGGTGCTGGTGCGAGATCGGGCAGTGTTTTGTTCTGCTGTGCATGGGGTCGCTATGAGTCGGAAACGACTCGAAGGCACTTAACAACAACAACAACAACAACATCACTATGGATGTAGATTTCCCAACCTTCCTGCCGAGGTGCGGCTGGTGGGTTTGCACCACCAGGCCTCTGGTTAGCAATCAGATGCCTTAGGCACTGCGCCACCAGAGCTCCACATGCCTTTCTAGACTTAGGTTGTCTCCTTCATGAGTTTTATCAAATTTCCCCCAGGCTTATAAGGTATAGAAACAATTATCTGCCCGCAGTCTTATTACTTGAGTCAGAACACGGCCATGGATGGGTGGATCACCTTTGCAGGCCAACACATTCAAGACCACTAAAACAAAACCACCACTGGTGCATTGAAGGAGCTCTGGTGGCATAGTGCCTAAGGCATTTGACTGCTAGCTAGAAGGCTAGCATTTCAAACCCACCAGCCACTCCATGGAAGGAAGACTGGGCAACCTACTTCCGTAGAGATGTACTGCCCTGGAAACCCAAAGGGGGTTGCTATGAGTTGGAACTGACTCGATGGCAGTAAGTTTTTTTTTTTTTTTTTTAGTTTATGGGTGCATGAGTTGGAAACACCCCATAAATCCCTCCCAAAATGATTATAAGAATGCACATGGGATTCTGTGTGTGCGTGCATGTGCCTGTATACATGCAAGAGTGCAAAAGCATGAGATTTTGTTGTTGTTCGGTGTTGTCACGTCGATTCTGACTCATAGCAACCCCAAGTACAACAGAGAAAGTCACTGCACCATCCTCATAATCACTGCTACACTTGGGCCCACTGTTCCAGCCACTGTGTCAGTATAAAAGCAAGATCTTTCAGATACATGTGGGTCAGGTGCATTCAACCATCAAGGACAAATTACTAGAATCCCTCTCCTCTGACAATTCATTTGTTAATTTTTCAGATATAATTTGCATCTAGCAGAATTCACCCATTTTAGTGTACAGCTTTATGAGTGTGACAACTGCATACCCTTGTGGAACTACCACAATCAAGATGTAGCACAGACCCAAGTTCTACATCACCCACCAAAATCTCTCTGCCTGTTTGTGGCTACACTCTGTCCATATTCCCACTCCTGGAAACCACTCATCTGCTTTTTGGCCCTACAGTTTTGCCTTTTGCAGAATGTCATATAAATAATTCATATAGTTTGCAGTCTTTTTTTTTTTTTTTTTTCCCTTCTCTTCACCCAAATAGTTGCAGTCTTGAGTCTGTTTCTGTTGTCGTTAAGTGCTGTTGGGTCAGTTCTCACTCACAGTGACCCTACGAACAACAGAACGAAACACTGCCTGGTCTTGTGCCAACCTCACAACCTTTGCTACACCTGAGCCCATTGTTGCAGCCACTGTGTCAATCCATCTCATTGAGGGCTTTCCCCTTTTTTGTTGACCCTTCATTTTACCAAGCATGATATCCTCCTCCAGGAATGGTCCCTTCTAACATGACCAAAGTAGTTGAGATGAAGTCTGGCCATTTTTCCATCCACGGAGCATTCTGGCTGTACTTCCTCCAGGACAGATTTGCTTGTTCTTCTGGCAGTCCATAGGACTTTCAGTATTCTTCACCAACACCACAGCTCAAAAGCATCAACCCTTCCTTCAGTCTTCCTTATTCATTGTCCAGCTATCACATGCATATGAGGTGACTGAAAACGTCATGGCATGGGTTAGGTGCATCTTAGTCTTCCAAGGCTGGCACAGAACTGGGCAGTGCTTCGTTCTATTGTACACAGGGTTGCTATGAGTTGGAGACAACTTGACAGCATCTAAAAACACAACAACAGTATTCAAAGAGACATCTTTGCTCTTCAGCACATTAAAGAGGTCTTTTGTGGCACATTTGCCCAGTGCAATACAGCGTCTGATTTTTTGACTGCTGCTTCCATCGGTGTTAACTGTGGAACCCAGTAATATGAAATCTTTTACAACTTCTATCTTCTCTCCATTTATTGTGATGTTGCTTATTGGTTCAGTTACAAGGATTTTTGTTTTCTTTATGTTGAGGTGTAATCCATATTGCAGACTGTAGTCTTTAATCTTCATTAGTAAATGCTTCGAGTCATGTTCACTTTCAGCAAGCAAGGTTGTGTTGTCTGCATACTGCAGGTTTTTAATGACTCTTCCTCCAACCCTGATCCCACATTCTTCATATAGTCCAGCATCTCAGATTATTTGTTCAGCATACAGATCGAGTACGTATGGAGAAAGGATACAACCCTGACACATTCCTTTACTGATATTAAACCATGCAGTATCCCCTTGTTCTGTTTGAACAACAGCCTCTTGGTTTATGCACAAGCTCCTCTTAAGTGCAATTAAGTGTTCTGGAATTCCCATTCTTCTCAATGTTATCCACAATTTATTACGATCCACAGAGTTAAATGCCTTTGTATAGTCAGTAAAACACAACTAAACATCTCTCTGGTATTCTATGCTTTCATTCAAGATCCACCTGACATCAGCACTGATATCCCTCATTCCACATCCTCTTCTGAAGCCAGCTTGCATTTCTGGAAGATCTCTGTCAATATATTGCTACAACTGTTTTTGAATTATCTTCAGCAAAATTTTACTTGCATGTGATAGTAATGATATTGTTCGATAATTTCCCCATTCTGTGGGATCACCTTTCTTTGGAATGGCTACAAATATGGATTTCTCCCAGTCAGTTGGCCAGAGAGATGTCTTCCACATTCTTGGCATAGATGAGTAAGTACCTCCAGTGTAGCATCCATTTGTTAAAACATCTCTAGGGGTATCCCATCAATTTCTGAAACGTTGTTTTTCACCACTTCCTTCAGTGCAGCTTCAACTTCTTCCTTTAATACCATCAGTTTTTGATTATACACTACCTCCTGAAATGGATGAACACTGACCAATTCTTTTTGGTACAGTGACTCTGTGTATTCCTTCCATCTTCTTTTGATGTTTCCTGCATCAGTCAATATTTTGCCCATAGAATCTTTCAGTATTGAAACTTGAGGCTTGAATTATTTCCTCAGTTCTTTCAGCTGCAGAAATGCCAAACGTATTCTTCCCTTTTGGTTCTCTAACTGCAGGTCTTTGCACGTTTTATTATAATAATTGACTTTGTCTTCTCGAGCTGCTCTTTGAGATCTTCTGTTCAGCTTTTTTATCTTGTCATTTCTTCCATTTGCTTTAGCTACTCTTCACTCAAGGGCAAGTTTCAAAGTCTCTTCTGACATCCATTTTTGGTCTTTTTTTCCTTTCTTATCTTTCAAATGACCTTTTGCTTTCTTCATGAATGATGCTCGTGATGTCATCCCACAATTCCTCTGGTTTTCAGTCATTTTTGTTCAATGCATCAAATCTATTCTTTAGGTGGTCTCTAAATTCAAGAGGGATATAATCAAGGTCATATTTTCACTCTTGTGGACTTGTTCTAATTGTCTTCAGGTTCAACTTGAACTTGCATATGAGAAGTTGATGGTCTGTTTCACAGTCAGCTCCTCGCTGTGTTTTGGCTGAAGATATTCAGTTTCTCCATCACCTCTTTCCACAGATGTAGTTGATCTGATTCCCATGTATTCCATCTGGTGAAGTCTATGTGTATAGCTGCCATTTGTCTTGTTGAAAAAAGGTATGTGCAATGAATAAGTTATCAGTCTTGCAAAATTCTATCATGCAATCTCCAGTATTATTTCTATCACCAAGGCCATATTTTCCAACAGCTGGTGATTCTTTTTTGTTTCCAACTTTTGCATTCCAATCACCAGTGATAATCAACACATCTTGATTGCATGTTTGGTCAATTTCAGATTGCAGAGGTTGGTAAAAATCTTCAATTTCCTCATCTTTGGCTTTGGTGTTTGGTGCATAAATTTGAATAATAGTAGTATTGTCTGGTCTTCCTTGTAGGTGTATGGATATTATCCTATCACTGACAGTATTGTTCTTCAAGATAGATCTTGAAATATTCTTTGTGACAATGAATGCCATGCTATTCCTCTTCAATTTGTCATTCCCGACACAGTAGATCATATGGTTGTCTAATTCAAAATGGCCCAAACCAGTCCATTTCAGCTCACTGATGCCTAGAATACCAATCTTTATGGATTTCATTTCATTTTTTACAACTTCCAATTTTCCTAGATTCATACTTCATACATTCTATGTTCTGATTATTGATGGATGTTTGCAGCTGTTTCTTCTCATTTTGAGTCATGCCCCATCAGCAAATGGAGGTCCTGAAAGCTTTATCCCATCCACATCGTTAAGGTCGGCTCTACTCTGAGGAGGAAGCTCTTCCCCAGTCGTATTTTGAGTGCCTTCCAACCTGAGGGGCTCATCTTCCAATACTAAATCAGACCACAATGCAGGGCTATACATAAAGTTTTCCAGTAATGTAGGAGACAGTGTTTCATTGCTATTCATAAGGTTTCCATTCGCCAATTTTTTTGAGAAGTGCATGGCCCCTTCCTTCTTCTAAGTCTTACTCTGGAAGCTTCACTGAAACCTGTCCACCATGAGTGACTCTGCTGGTATTTGAAATACCGGTGGCATAGCCTCCAGCCTCATGGCAACATGCCAGCCATCACAGTACGGGAAAGTGACGGATGAGTGGTGGCTTCTGAGTCTGGGTGACTTCATTTAGCATCATACATTCATCATACGTGGTGTGTATGGATGGTCTGCTCCTTATTACTGCTGAGTAATGTCCCATTGTATGGATACACTCCCCAGTCCTCAGGTGAGGGACATGTGGGCTATTTACAGTTTGCGGAGGTGATGAAGGAAGCCACTATAATCCTACTTAGGCACAGGTTTTTGTGTGAACACAAGTTCCCATCTCTTTTAGATAATCACCTAGAAGAGAGATTTATGGATCTTAGGGAAGTGTATGCTCACCTTTATGAGGAACTGCTCATGGTTTACTAAAGTGCTTGTTCCATTTTCAATTCCCACCTCTCTTTCCATTTTCATTGAAAACATTTCACTCTTGGCTGTCAGGACACTTCAAACTCAAACTCCTCATGAACTTCTGTCTTCTCCTCACAACACTCCCCATCCCAAAGACAAACCAGCCAATGTGCAAGCAAGAAGGTGTGTTGATGGAGGAAAGAAGGAGGGATGAAAAAGAAATGAGGAGTTTCCCCAACACATGTCCATGCTTCCCAAAATGGCCTAAATGAACCTCCAGCGATTCAAAGCCATGTAAAAACAGTAGGCCAAGGAACACAATAAATATGTCAATTTCTTCAAGTGGTTCTTCAAGTGTCCATTTGACTCCTTACACCGCTTGGCCATCCTGATGGACAAGACAACCTTTGGGAGCTCTGGTGGGGCAGTGCCTAAGGCATATGATTGCTAACCAGAAGGCTGGTGATCCAAACCCACTAGCCACTCCTCAGAAGGAAGATGGGGCAATCTACTTCCATAAAGATTTATTGCCTTGGAAACCCAACAGGGGTCGCTATGAGTTGGAATCAACTCAATGGTAGTGTTTTTTTTTTTTTTTTTCCAGTTAATGGCTAATGTTAAGAAGAAACAATTTTCAAATTGGCAAGGAGTAAACAAAAAGATGATTGAAATATCATACTGCTTAGTTATAGCTGCAATAGCAAACTTCATCTACCATCCCTGGGTAAAAGAGGCCAATGTTTTAATCAGTATTCTTGTATTGGCATGCTCTGGCCATCCAAGCTGTATTTAACAGAAAGAATCTACTATGCTTCCTCTCAGTCTGATAAACAGGGCAAGAAAGTTTATGCACACTGCTGTTCTTCAGCCTCCTTTAAAAAGTCTACTAAATTGGCTGAGGCAATGGAATTGAGAGATGAAGTAAATAATAAACTCCCTGGATATCTGTTGGGAAAGTGACATAGTTGTTGAAATGAGTTGTCAGAATGCAGTGGAGATCATTGACCCCTGGACCTGTACAGAAATTGACTAAGGGGAGATGGGGCTTCTTGATGTGACACTAAGAAATAGAAGCAAGTCTCTAAAGGTCAAAGACAGCAAACTCTTATGTCCAAGGGAAAGAAAGAAAGATGAATGGTGTATCATGAATAATTACATTTTACTTGTATATCTAAAGCCATTTTAAAACCACAGACCAAAACCTACAGCCATTTCCTAAATCAAGCCAACTATTTTAGAGAAAAGCCAATGGTATTGAAGGAAGAGATCCAATGAACTGGAGAAAAGCAAGGCTCCATGAACTGAAGGAATACTCATTGAGATGTTTCAACAAACGATGCAGCACTGAGGCGCTTACTTGTCTATGCCAAGAAATTTGGAAGAGAGCTACCTGGACAACTGATTGGAAGAGACTGATATCTGTGCCCATTCCAAAGAAAGGTGAGCCAACAGCATGCGGAAATTATCAAATAATATCATTAACGTTACACACAAGTAAAATCTTGCTGAAGATAATTCAAAAATATTTGCAGCAGTCTATTGACAGAGAACTTCCAGAAATGTAAGCTGGATTCAGAAGAGGACGTGGAATGAGGGATATTATTATTATTATATCTTTTTATTTTATTTTGATTTGGGTGAAGATTTACAGAGCAAATTCACTTTCCATACAGCAGTTCACATATACTTTGTCTCATGTCATTGACCAC
>NW_006921679.1:9031323-9061917 GCF_000298275.1 Orycteropus afer afer | reverse complement strand
CAAGCCCACAGGTTCAACTACTCGGTCCCTCTGAGTAACTGGCTGTGACCAAGCAGTGACCACAACCTTCCCCTTGTCAACTCCACTATACACCTGGGAATTCTGATCATTCACATAAACTTATAGGACCATTGTCTGCCAACCCTATATATGATCTTGGATACACTGAGGGATATCATTGCTGATGTCAGACAGATCTTAGCTGAAGCAAAGAAACCAGAATGATGTTTACCTCTGTTTTATTGACTACGCAAAGGCATTCAACTGAAGACGGCACAGGACAGGGCAGTGTTTCATTCTTTTGTACACAGGGTCACTATGAGTTGGAATTGACTCGACAGTACCTAACAACAACTAACAGTTCAGAGAAATCGAGTATTCCAGAAAATATACTGTTCCTGATTCTCTTTGAGCAAGTGCAGAGAGCTCTGGTGGTGTAGTGCGTAAGGCATTTGACTGCTAACCAGCAGGCTGGTGGTTCAAATCCAACAGCCACTTCTCGGAAGGAAGACCAGGTAATTTACTTCTGTGGAGATACCACCTTGGAAACCCAAGGAGGGGTTGCTATGAGTGGGGACCAACTCGACAGCAGTGAGTTTGGTTTTTGGAGTTTGAGGACTATCAAACTAGAGCGTGATCTTTCCGTCACTGGAACAGATACTTTATGTGTTCTCTTGTCTCCTCCCTGTTATCGTTTTCCTCATCTGCTACAAAAGGTGGTATGGCACTTGTCACATTGTCCTCTACTGCCTCAGAAACCCAAGGAGGGGTCACAATGAGTCAGGTCCGACTCGATGGCACATAACAACAACATCATTGAAGTCTCCATTCTTGACCTTGGGGTTTCTAACATACCAAAACAAATGTCTATGAAATCCACCAGGTAAGAATGATACTATAAAGGTACCAGAAAAACTAAACCAGTTGGCGTTGAGTTGATACTGGCTCATGGCAAGCCACTGTGTGTCATGGCAGAACTGTACTCCACGTAGTTCTCAATGGCTCATTTTTCAGAAGTAGATCCCAGGTCACCAGGCCTTTCTTCAAGGTGCCTCTCGGTGGACTTGAACAGCCAACCTTTCTGTTAGTAGCTGAATGCTTATAAAAATGGAGAGACATGATCAAACAAATTTGTCCTCCTATACTGTCACAAAACTAATTTTTGAAAATTAAAGGAAAACTGGTTTCAAAATTTTAGGAAACCAGGTCTCCACTGGCAGAAGAAAGTACAGAAAACATTTATCAACTACACAACAGGAAAAATATAGTAGAAAAAATCTTTTGGTAAAAACTCCATGAGAGTGAAAATCAACTTGAGAATTTTAGCCAAAATAGAAGTTAAAGGATGGTAGGAATGTGTTTGAAGAACAAGATCAAAACTATCCTTCATTCTCTCAAAAGATGAGGTTAAACAATCTGTAATATAATAATGTTCTAATATTTGGAGGGCGCAGCTCTCCATCTGAAAATTGTGCCTGGAAAGATTTAAGTTAGATAAGAAAGGCATTTCCGAAAAGGAAAGGCAAATATTATTCTACACACACACACACACACACACACACAGGAGCTCTGGTAGCATAGTGCCTAAGGCACTTGACTGCTAACCAGAAGGCTGGCGGTTCAAACCCACCAGCCACTCCTTGGAAGGAAGGTTGGGCGATCTACTTCCGTAGTGATATTGTCTCAGAAACCCAAGGAGGGGTCGCTATGAGTAGAGTCTGACTCGACGGCACATAACAACAACAACAACACACACACATATAACCATATAGTTTACAAGGAGCCTTGGGGATGCAGTGGTTAAATGATCAGCTGCTAACCTAAAAGTCAGTGGCTCAAACTCACCAGCTACTCCATGGGAGAAAGATGTGGCAGTCTGCTGCCATGGAGATTATGGCCTTGGAAAGCCGAGGGTGCAGTTCTACTCTGTCCTACAGGGTTGCTGAGTCAGGAACGACTCCATGGGAATAAGCCTGGTTTGGGGTTTAATATTATCAAACACACGTACACACATATGTGTATGTATGTGTGTGTATATATATATATATATACACACACACATTTATACATATATGTTTATCAAGACCAAAACCAAACTCACTGCCATCAAGTTGGAGCTGACTCACAGCGACCCCTCCTTGGGTTTCTGAGGCAGTATCACTATGGAAGTTGATTGCCCAACTTTCCTTCTGAGGAGTGGCTGGTGGATTTGAACAGTCAGACTTCTGGTTAGCAGTCAAAAGCATTAGGCACTATGCCACCAGAGCTCCCATATATGTTTATACACATACATATATATACATATGTATTTATACACATAAACATATATACATACACATACACACACATCTTTTGATACAGTGGTTAAAATATCTGGCTGTTAACCAAAAGGTCAGTGGTTTGAACACACCAGTAGGTCTGAAGGAGAAAGATGTGGCAGTCTGCTTCCATAGAGATTAAAGCCTTGGAAAGCCTATGGGCCAGTTCTACTTTGTGCTATGCGGTTGCTGTGAGTCAGAATCAAATCAGTGGCAGTGGGTCTGGTTTTGGTTTTGATATTATAAAACACACACACACATATACATATATACACATCCATACATATATATTCATACATATGCATACATATATGTATATACATATATGGAGCTCTGTTGATATAGTGGTTAAAGCATTTGAGTGTTAACCAAAAAGTCAGTAGTTTGAACACACCAGTAGCTCTGTGGGAGAGAGATAAGGTAGTATACTTCTGTAAAGATTTATAGCCTTGAAAATGCTATGGGACAGTTCTACTCTGTCATACTGTGTCCCTACAAGTTGGAATTGACCAGACAGCACACAACAACAATCATATATCCTACAAAAAGCTCCCAAATTCAACATATTCTTCCATACTGAAATGTAGTTAAAGGATCATCAGTTTATCGAGCACTGTATACTTGGTCCTGTTAGGGACAGGTGACAGAAAGTAAAGAGCTCAGGGAAGTCATTGTAATCTGGTAAATAAACTTAGCACTAACCTTTACGAGCAATCAGTACTAAACTCTGGGTGCTGCCCATGAATGCAATGGGATCTTAAGGAAGGAAGGGAAGCGGGTTGGAGTATTTGAGTTAATGCAAGAGGTAAAATGAGGCGGGCTCCCTGGATGGCCTTTGATTCACTTCTGCTGCTGTGGCAGGGGCGGGGAAGAAGAGTGGACATTCTACCTATGGAGAATCACTCCAATATGGGCACCCCTCTCAAGGGTTATCAGAGCTCTGACCCACCCAGGTGGTCAAGTACCACTTCTAAGCCTTTTCATTACAAGCTGTCTTACACCAGCACTGGATACACTGCACTGTAATTGCTGGAGTTCTCAACTGTGTCCCCTACTGGATTCCCAAGAACAGGGTCTGTCTGTCTTCTTCATCTGGTCCTCAGGACTCAACAGCACTCACCTTGAAATAAACGATACAAACCAGCCAGCTGCTGTTGAGTTGACTCCAACTCATGGTGAGTCCACATGTGTTGCTGAGTTGTCTCCAACTCATTGTGAGTCCACGTGTGTTGGTGAGTTGACTCCGACTCATGGTGAGTCCACGTGTGTTGCTGAGTTGTCTCCAACTCATGGTGAGTCCACGTGTGTTGGTGAGTTGACTCCGACTCATGGTGAGTCCACGTGTGTTGGTGAGTTGACTCCGACTCATGGTGAGTCCACGTGTGTTGCTGAGTTGACTCCGACTCATGGTGAGTCCACGTGTGTTGGTGAGTTGACTCCGACTCATGGTGAGTCCACAGTGTCACAGTAGAACTGTGCTCCACAGGATTTTCAATGGCCATGATGTTTTGGAAGTCTATCTCCAGGCCTATCTTGCGAGATGCCTCTTGGTGAGCAGCTGAGCACAGTAACTGTTTGCACTACCCAGGGGCTCCAAATGATGTAAGGGGAGGATTATGCTGAATGCTTCTATTTCTAGTCAATTCTCATTCTCAAATTACCCAATGAAAAGTCTTTCTCTAAATAATTTTACCTTTACCCACAAAAACCAAACCCACTGCCATCGAGTCAATTCCGACTCAGTAACCCCCACTGGGTTTCCAAGGCTGTGAATCTTTACACAAATACATTGCCTCATCTTCCTCCCATGGAGCAGCTGTTGGCTGGTAGGTCTGAACTGCTGACCCTCTGGTTAGCAGCCAAATGTCTTATCCACTATGCCACCAGGGCTCCTTAATATTACCTCTAGTATATCAGAATGATAATTATTGCTCAATAATTTTCAGGATTACCAGTTAGGAAATCATGAACTCTGAACTGGAATGTTCTTGGCATGGGTTTGGCACCAGGCCTAGAGATGAATAAAGTTCTCTGGGCACATAATTCTCAGAGCATGTCCCATGCTCTAAACACCCCATCACCCCCAACAAAACTGGGAACTTTAAGAGCAGGGACAAAGCTTGTCTAGGTGGCCCTGGTCTCTAGGAATGTGTCTGTCACAGAGTAAGTGACACATGATTGTTGATTTAATAGAATTTGCATGGTACCACTCCTTCTCCCTGCAGAAGGACACCATACTAGGTAAAGTAGAGGGTCAAAGAAAAGGACCC
Organism: Orycteropus afer afer; assembly: GCF_000298275.1. Lineage (NCBI taxonomy): Eukaryota > Metazoa > Chordata > Mammalia > Tubulidentata > Orycteropodidae > Orycteropus > Orycteropus afer. The sequence continues at coordinate 9,057,329 of NW_006921679.1, read as the reverse complement.
TGAACACGACGGATTGACACAGTGGTTGCAACAATGGGCTCAAGCACAGCAAAGATCGTGAGGATGGCACAGGACTGGGCAGGGTTCCATTCCGTTCTACATGAGGTCACCATGAGCTGAAACTAACTTGATGGCACCTAGCACCACCTCTCCTAGTTCTTAAAATCAGGAGCTCTGGTGGTGCAAATGGTTAAGCACTTGACTGCTAACCAAAAGGTGGGCAGTTTGAATCCACAGAGTGGCTCCACAGGAGAAAGACCCAGTGATCTTTTCCCTTGAAGATTACGGTCAAGAATAATAGATCTACTGTCTCAGGACCATAGTGCTGGGGGACATCAGACTCAATTGGCACAACAAAATACATAAAAGCGTTGCTCCACACCCTACATTGGTGAGTAGTGACTGGGGTCTTAAAAGCTTTCAAGTGGCCATCTAAGATGCAGCTAATGGTCTCCTAGTGTCAGAAGTGAAGAAGAATGAAAAAAAAAAAAAAAAAAAAAAAAAAAAAAAGAGCATTTAGAAGCAATCAGCCCTAGGACACAATGGCCCTAGAGACCAGAAAAACTAGATGGTGCCCGGCTACCAATGCCAACCACTCAGGAAAGGATCAAATCTGGAGATGCTGGATAGAGTGGGAGGGAAAACGTGGAACATAATCCAAAAACTCAATAATGACCAGAATTACTGGTCAGATGAAATCTGGTGAGACTCCCAATACTATGGCCCTGGGATACATTCTGCCCTGGAATAAAACTCACCCCCAGGGGTGGGCTCTCAGCCCAATAGTTAACAAGATGTGCAGGCAGATCACTCAACCCAGGATGACGCACCCACATACTCTATGGTAATACATCCCTTAGAGCAGTAGACCACAGGGCACCAGAGGACCAACATTCAAATTGAGATAATGCAGGACAAACAGGAGCACATAAATATGAGGGGCACAGAGGGACACGGTTACGGGGTAGGGAGGGGAGGAGACTGGGTTAGGGTGGGACATGGTGAATGGGGAATGAAACTAAATGTACGCGTTACGTTGAATGTAAAACAAGCTCTTAAAAAAAAAGAATACATTATGAGGAAGGTCTACTCTGTCACATGGGGTGCTACGAGGCAAAATCAACTCGGTGCCACACAACAACAATAACAACAGTTCTTAAAATGAATTTGTGTTGGGTTGAGACTTCTAACAGGATTTATACAAACAATATATATGTACTATAAAATGTTCTAGTGCTGAAATTAAATTGATAGGAATGAAACGACATGCAGCAAGAACTAAAATAGATTTCCACTGTTTTCCTGTAACAGTGTTAACAGAAAAATGGACAGATGGCTTCACATTTGATGAAGCCACAGCCATTCCAGAAAGGTCCACATGTGGACTGTACTTTTCAATTGACCTTTCTCCTATTAACAAACTAACATGAAGGCCACAGCTGCCAATCTAGGCCCTTAAACTAAGAAAACAGATCAGGAAACAAAAAACCACCTCTGGCCAAGCAGATCCACAGACCAAAAGAGGCAAGCCCAGCTATGAGTAACTTTGTATTTTGCCCTAACCACATTTCTTGTGTTGAGAACGAAACACATTTGTCCAAGATGTACTTAATTCCTGCATTATATTAAAAAGGGGGACATATTTTAAACCATAGTTTAAAACATCTATCATTTGCCTATTCTAACATTTAAAGTGAACTATACCCCAGTGTCGGTATGCTCTTCCATAATTCACAATGTAGTCTGACTTACAATGGGGAAATGAATGCCTGTCTGGAGCATATCTGATCAACTCCACAGAAAGTCTACAGATTAGCATATGAAATTTAAGTTTCCCAAACAAAAAATCAATCATACACTAAATGATAACAAGGGGCTACTGACAAGCAATTCAACAGTAATTATTTTCAAATAACAGGGACATGAAAAATGGAGGAAAAAACAAAACCTCTCAAAAGTCAGAAAAAAAAAAAAAGCTAAAAACAGATAAAGGGACTAAGTATATATTTTCATAATAATAAAAAACCCAAAGTACTCATCTACTGAGAATTTTACCATATCTTCTTTTAAATTGTGAGTTTGAAAAAACAGATAATGAGAAAATTAAATGTTGGCAGGTCTTGTCTCAGACTCCATTGTAGTAGATATAGTACAAACCCGCCCCCCCCCCCAAAAAAAAAAAAGTCACTGCCATTGAGTCATTTCCAACTCACAGTGACCCCTTTTGGGTTTCTGAGGCTTTAAACCTTTACAGAAATAGATTGCCCCATTTTCCTTCTGTGGAGCGGCTGGTGGGTTTGAACCACTGACCTTCCAGTTAGCAGTCAAGTGTCTAATCCACTATGCTTCCAAAGGAGCTCTGTGCTGTAGTGGTTAAGGTATCTGGCTGCTAACCAAAAGGTCAGTGGTTTAAACCCATCAGCTACACTGTGGAAAAAAGATGAGGTAGTCTGTTTCCATAAAGACTACAGCCTTGAAAACCCAATGGGGGTCCCTATGAGTCAGAATCAACTTGATGTCAGTGAGTTTGCTTGGTTTTATGTTAAAAAAACAAACTCACTGCCGTCGAGTCAATTCCAACTCATAGCGACGACTCCTTGGATTTCTGAGGTGGCATCTCTATGGAAATAGATTGCCTAGTCTTCCTTCCGAGGGGTGACTGGTGGGTTTGAACTGCCAGCCTTCTTGAATGCCTTAGGCACTACACCACCAGAGCTTTTTGCTTGCTTGTTGTAGGGCATGTCATATGTTGGCAAATTTTAACTACTTCTCAGCTCAGCCCAGTTGGTTGAGCTTCACTGCACCCCAATATTGCCATGGTCTTAGATTCTCTATTTTTTATTCAGTGATAATATTTCCAGACCTCCATGTGAAGTACATATCTCATTCCCTGCACTTTATCTCATACCCATTTAACAATGCCAAGAAAAGACTAAAATCTGTCATATATGTTGTCAAAAATAAACAGGCACTATCAGGGAACTCTGGTAGCGTAGTACCTAAGGCACTTGACTGCTAACCAGAAGGCTGGCGGTTCGGACCCACCAGCCACTCCTCAGAAGGAAGGTTGGGCAATCTACTTCCGTAGTGACACTGCCTCGGAGGCAACCTTGGAGGGGTTGCTATGAGTCAGGTCCGACTTGATGGCACATAACAACAACAACAACAACATCAGGAGTATGTGATTCACTTTTTCACATAACGAAGGCCCTGCTGTTGTTAAGAAGGCCCTTGGTGGCATAAATGGTTACGTGCTCAGCCATGAACTCAATGATTGGTGGTTCGAGGCCTGGGGATCTACTTCAGAAAAGTCGCAGCCATCAAAAGCCCTGTGGGGCAGAGTTCTATTCTGACACATGCTGGGTCACTTTAAGTTGGAATTGACTCAATGGATTTTTTTTTTTTTCTTACATAAGTGGTACATAATTCCCATTGTTTCCCATCAACATCCATTTTTTCTGGTTATTCTCTGAGTTAGGAATCACCAGCTAATCATCATCATCATTTCAAAATCTCATCTCTATTTTAGAGATAATCTGGCATAACTTCTTTATGTTACATTAACGTTTAAAATAGATTCCTCAGGCACATTTTTAAAATATGGGTTAAATTCAACCCTTTCAAGACTGCATTATTTTCTGCTTGTAATTTTTTGTTGAAACCATGTGTTTTCAGTAATGGAAGCCATTCTGAAAAAAAAAAATGAAAACAAAATTGTTTTGAAGCAATATGGATTTCGATAGAATTAGTGGGACACATATGTCCCCAGGGGTCTCTGGTACTGTGGTTCGTGGGATGAGGCCTGGTTTTTCAGATTCACAGAGTTATTATACATGACCCACCAGATGGTAGCATGCACTAAAAGTGTGACAGCAGCTTCCCATTAAGCCCAAGAGATGGAAAACATAGGTGGGCATTGTATGTCTCATAGGTGATAAATGTGTTAAGTCACTCTCCTATTATTTTTGTATTTAAATTTTTTGATCACTAAAAATGTTAGCTATTCTAAATACCTTCTGCTAAGGGTTCAGAATGGGCCATGGGAAAATGCACATCTAGTAAATGCTTAAAATGCTGACAATGCTAGGTTTTGAAAATGTATTTCATTAAGAAAATTCTGAATAACCAACTCCTAGCATAATGCCTAAGGCATCTCACTGCTGACGTAAAGGTTGGTGGTTCAAACATACCAGCCGCTCTGCAGAAGGAAGACTGAGCAATCTACTTCCATAAAGATTTACTGTCTTGGAAACCCAACAGGGGTCACTATGTGTTGGAATCGACTCCATGACAGTGAGTTTGGTTTCTGGTTTGGAGTTTATCAAACGGATAGGGGAGGTACTTTAAAGAATTTACTCAACCCTTCTTTTCAGGAAATACCACAGAGAGGTCACATTAGGATTTCAAACATTTAGAGGAATCCTTCCCTAACCCCATAACCTCTAATATTTGCATTTAAGGTAAATTCCTCCTATTGTCAAAATGAAATAGTGTTATAAGAATCACTATGTTTTCTGCTTAAAAATTATGTGAGGAGATAGTTACACAATGTTCATAATTTATGCCACAGGCTTAAAAACTGCAATTAAGCTCCCGGCTTCCCATCTGCCCTACATACTGCCTACAAATTTTCTGCAGTCACTTTTACCATGAAAGTTACCTGTTCAAGAACGAAAAAAGGATCTCAACTTCTAGTAGCAAAAAAGCTCCTGGCAAATTATTCAGACCACCTACGTTGGTCATTTACATATCCCATCCAGTCCTACCACTTGCTTTTACTAATTTTATTCCTTTGCTTGCCCCAAACCCAGACAATATAAGATGTGTGTTCCCCTTGAGCTGGCAGACAGGAATCCAATCTGCCTGTCAAGACAGCACAGAGAAGCTCTGACTTTACCTTCTGAGAACTATGGTTCATTTGGACAAGGCCACAAAGCTTACATGTTTGTTTAACACTAAACAAAACTGCACATAAACAAAACTGCACATAAATCAGTTTTCAAAGCATAAGGTCTGCCTACCCATTTCTGTATCCTTCCCAGAGACTGAAAAAGTAAAGACACATGATGGGCCTTTGACAAATATTTGGATTCTGACATTCTCATAATTGTCCCTTAAGGCTGTGATATTCTACTCATCATTTACTAGGACTGTGTCATTCTGGTAATTGTCCACCAGGGCTGTGACACTGTGGTCATTGTCTGTCTGGGCTTTGATATTCTGATCATCACGTACAAGGGCTGTGATGTTTAAGCCATCATCTGCTAGGGATGTCACATTCTATTCATCATCTACTAAGATGGTGGCATTGTAGTCATCATCCACAGTGGCTGTGACATTACACTCATCTCCTACTAGGGCTTTGACAGTCTAGTTATTGCCCACTATGGCTGTGACATTCTGGTCATCATCCACTAGGGATGTGACATTCTAAGCACCATCTACTAGAGCCATGGCATTCTAGTCATTGTCTATGAGGACTGTGACATCCTCGTCATACCCTACTAGGGTTGGGACATTCTAATTATCCAGTAAAGCGTGTCATCCTAGTTGTAATTTACTAGGGCTATGACATTCCCCTTATCATCTCCTCAGGCTGTGACATTCTACTCATTATCTAACAGGGCTGTGACATTGTGGTCATCGTACCCTATGGCTGTGACGTTCTAAGTCATTGTGTTTACTAGAGCAGTGACATTCTGGCCATTCTCTCCTAGGGCTGGGACATGCTAATCATCCTCTACTAGGATTGTGACATTCTAGACACTGTGATGGTCTAGCCATCATCTCTTAGAGATATGACATTCTGGGCATCACATAGTAAGGCTGTGCCATTCAAGACGTCTCCTAGACTGTGACTTTCTGGTCATCATGTAGTAACATCTGAGTCACCATCTACTAAGAATGTAACATCCTAGTCATTGTCTACTGGGGCTGTGGCATTCTGGTAAGCATTTCCCACTGATTTCATGATAGATGGTCAAAGGATACGCAACTATGGTTTTTGCAATCGTCCAGGTAAAAGGTACTAAATTCAAACAGTAACAGTGGAGATTGAGAACAAAGGTCAGGTGTGTTTTCAGTTCTATTTCTTAACAGAGCCACTCCTAAATCACCAACTCCGTTATTTTGTTCTCAGTTTTTACACTGAAAGCAACTGGGTTGAATGCCTGGGTTTTCTCTTAAAATCAACTGTTGTTATGTGCCGTCAAGTCGGACTTGACTCATAGCGACCCCTCCTTGGGTTGCCGAGGCAGTATCACTACGGAAGTAGATATGTGGCATATCAAACAAGCAGTAAGATCTATTAGCAACAAAATACCTAATGCAAGGATAAAAGTAAAATGTGCATATGTTAAGTTCAAGGCACTGTAATAAGAATGGTCTAATCAGACCAATACATTTTTGGTGAAATATTAATGGGTTGTGTCAAGGGAGAGTGGATGCTCCACAGGGATTTTTGTTGGTGAAACTGGAGAGGACTTAGAACAAAACAAAACAAAAACCCACTGCCATCAAGTCGGATCCAACTCATAGTGCCCCCTCCTCGGGTTTCTGAGGCAGTATCACTACAGAATATAGATTGCCCTATGTTCCTTCTGAGAAGTGGCTGGTGAGTTTGGACCATTCTGGTCAGCAGTCAAACACCTTAAGCACTACACCACCAAAGCTCCTATACACCAGAGAGGACTTAGGCTTATCAATATAGGAATGGCTAGACAGGGAACTGTACCATGAAATACCATGCAATAGATGTTTTTGTATCAGTGGGGAATAAGCTCCAATAAACACTGTTAAGTAACACATGAATTGCTGAACTTGTTGCAAAATGATGACATTTATACAAAAACATCCATTTCTTTGCATTTGCATACTTTGCTACAAATACATAGGAAAAGGTCAGAACAGAATATACACAATGGGATTGTGGAGGAGAGTGAAGGTCATGGTTGAGAGTGCAGGGAAAGTTCTGTTTGTGCTCCATACAGCAATGAGAATACATCCATGCACGCCCTGTATAGGTGTGGTGATGTTTGTGTGTCACCTTGGCTGGGCCTGGTTGAGTGGCTGGGCAGGCGGTGGTAGTTATTCCCCAGGATGAGACTGGCAATCAACTCCATGGTGGGATCTACCACAAGCATCTGAGTAGCTGCTTTGGGTATGTGGTCTGCTTCCCGTATATAAGCAGGAGCTGTGGGAATGGTCTCTAGCTTATGGCATGCTTGGACCCTGCATGTAGCCGTGTCTTTGTTCAGCAGCCTGCCATGCTCTGCCAACCTTGGGACTTACAATGGACTTGAATGAATGGCCTGCCATGTGGTTTGGTAACATTGGGACTGTGCCTTTTGACTTGTCAACCTTGAACTTCTCAGCCTCAGCAGCCAGCAGCTGTCTGAGTGAAGAAATGCCTCTAGCTTCAGTGGGGCAGGAGCAGGAGCAGGAGGCAGAGCTGGACCCCAAGGTTGAGGGGCTTTCACCCAGCCCCTAGAGCCTGGCACTTTGAACTTGGACTTAAAGCCTCCAAATTGTAAGAATAAACTCCTGTTTGTTAAGGCCATCCCATTTGTGGTATATTCTTGTCAGAGCAGCACCAGGGAAGCAGAACAATATGTAAATCCAGTTTTATAGGTTAGTACATCCAGTGAGTAGATTACATCACTTCAGTCTTATCACAGGCCTATGGCTCTTCCATGCAGTTTTATGGGCAATTAAAATCATTTCACGATCATGGTGAAGACATGTATGTGTGCACATGTGCGTAGTTTTTTAATTTGCCAAACTGCTTTTAGGCTGTAGTTTTAAATAACTAAGTATAAAAACAAAGACCAGATAGTTAGTTGTATCAGAAGGCATTTAAAATAACATACAGGTATAAGCCTATTGTTGTTATGTGCCATCGAGTTGGACCTGACTCATAGCGACCCCTCCTTGGGTTGCTGAGGCAGTATTACTACGGAAGTAGATTGCCCAGTCTTCCTTCCGAGGAGCGGCTGGTGGGTTTGAACTGCCAACCTTCTGGTTATCAGTCAAGTGCCTTAGGCACTATGCTACCAGAGCTTCTAATGGAAATAAAAAAAAAACAATGAATAGCATCAGGCTCCAGCACTGACAGCAAAGTTCAACAAGATAGAAAATAACAGATGCTGGAGAGGATGTGGAGAGACTGGGACTCTCATACACTGCTGCGGGGACTGTAAAATGATACAACCACCGTGGAAATCAGTCTGGCGATTCCTTGAAAAGTTGGAAACAAATACCATTTGATCCAGCAATCCCATTACTAGTTATATATGCTAAAGAAGTGAAAGCCAGGATATGAACAGATACATGCACACCCATGTTCACTGCAGCACTATTCACAACAGCAAAGAGATGGAAATAACCTAAGCATTCATCAACGGAGGAATGGATAACTGAACTGTATGTACACACAGTGGAGTACTGTGCAACACTAAAGAGTAACCCAGAATCTGCAAAACACCACATAATGTGGACGAACTTGGAGGACATTATGCTGAGTGAAATATGTCAATCACAGAAGGATAATTACTGCATTAGTTCACTACTATAAAAAGCCAAGGAAAGGTTTATACATAGAAGGGGATTTTCTTTGTTGGTTACCAGGGACATGAGGGGAGAGGATACCAAAGATTATTAGTGGTTACCAGGGGTAAGGGGAAGGGGGAAGGTTTTGTTTGCAGGGCACTGAATTTATGCTAATGGTGGTGAAGTATACTGGAAAAGGATGGCAATAATGGTGACAAAACATGTCATCAAATGTGCCTGAGTGGTAAATGTGGACATTATGTTGGTGAATGTCTTGGTGTGTATGTTTTCATCACAATAAAAGTTAACAACAAAAGAAAACAAACAAACAAAAAACACCAAAAACTAAAAAAACAACTGGCTATTGCAAAGGTTTCCACCTGCAACAAGAATATCATTGAGAAAAATAAGTAATATACTTAAATTATTCCCATTTAAGTAATTAATTAAGGAGCTCCCATGGCATAGTGAAGGAGCTCTAATGGCACAGTGCCTAAGGTAGCTGACTACTAACCAAAAGGTTGGTGGTTCAAACCCACCAGCCAGTCAGTGGAAGCAAGACTGGACCATCTACTTCCATAAAGATTTACCACTTCAGAAACCCAATGCGGGTCACTATGAGTTGGCATTGACTTGACAGCAGTGGGTTTGGTTTTGGTTTTGGTGGCATAGTGGTTAAAGCATTTGGCTGCTAACCAAAAGGTTAGTGGTTCAAACCTACCAGCCACTCCACAGAAGAAAGATGAGGTAGCCTACTTTTGTACAGATTTACAGCCTTGGAAACCCTATGGGGTAGTTCTCCTCTGTCCTAAAGGGTTGCTATGAGTTGGAATTGACTCCATGGTGGTAGGTTTAGTTTGGTTTGAAGTAATTAATCGTAAAGTTACCTTTAGAAAGCAAAAGCACACTTTGCAAATGAGCAAATCTTACAGTTGAAACCATACTAAAGTAGCATCCAAGAAGAACTTTTCTGTTTCCAACATGACATTTGAAGTGCATGCTGGTGCCACAGCAGCTACATAGTAGTAGCAGACACATCAGAGTGAGTGCTCCGACAATCTAGGCTCCATCCGGATCTATTAGTCCGGCTTTTCAAATGAGCACCTCCCAGAAACACCAAATAGAAAATTGAGCACAGAGCAATTTTCTTTAACCTTTTATGAATGTTTTAAAAGGAAGTTGAAAGAAGACTATCGAAGTGCTGTGTGACTACAATTAGAAGATTAATTTGAGGAACACACATGGTATCTTCAGAGCTGAGTTTCAAACAGGTTACCTCCCCCACCTCCAAGTCAGGCTAAGATCTTCCTCTTCTCACTCTCACCCAAGTTGAAGTGAAAAAAAAAAGCAAGATAGTAGGTGTCAATGACTAAGAAAGGTCCCCAGGGAAGCTCTGGAAAGCTACAGGGTTGGGCGCTTCCTGTGGAATGCATCGATAAGAAGTCTACACTATCTGTAATTTATTGATTGTGAGGAAAACCAGATTATTATGTAACCTTGCAAGGTCAAGAGCTATCATAGCTTAAAATGCATGGTCATCTCAGGATGACACATGGGAATGGGGATTCCAGTATTCCCTTATTTTAGTCCATCACACTATGACCCCAAGTGACATTTGGGAGTTACTCCTATCACAGATGCAAACAACAGGGAAGGGTGAGGGGACAGACTTCAAGTGCCTAGTGGGAACTGTGTGTGACAAGGAGGGCAGGAAAGAGACAGGAACCCACACAATCCATTACATTGCAACATCTAAAGGTTCTTATCTGGATTAGATTGATTTGAATATTGCTGCACAAGGCACAAATTATGGATGATGATGAAGACTGGTTGACTATAACCTCACCATACTGAATACAACTGCAATTACATTTTCAAATGTCTCAAGACGCTCCTGCCTGTCTTCTTCTTAGAGACACAACCTTATTTGTTTCATACAAGCTAACAGGACATTTCACACAAAGGATTCTTTTCAAATTAGGAAAATGGATCCATGTTCAGGATTTTAACCAGATCTCTTTTGACGGCTTGTCAAATTCCTTAGGAGTATCAGCCCCTGCCACAGTCAGGACTGCCTGAGCCCACATGGCCCTTGAGGAAGAACCAGGAAGAGGCAGGCACCTTCTGTACAGGGTGTGCAGCCCAGCCAGCAGGTACAAATGAGCAGGCCCCACGTTGCTCAAGGATTGAAGAAATGGAGGCTACGCTTCAGCCCCAATTTGCCCCTTTGTCTGGGTAGCCTGTGCAGCAGGCCACCTACCCAACCTGAGAAAATGAGCCTGAATAGCTCTGGTAGCATAGTGGCTAAGACACTTGCCTGCTAACCAGACAGCTGGCGGTTCAAACCCACCAGCCACTCCTCGGAAGGAAGGTTGGGCAATCCTACTTCCGTAGTGATACTGCCTCGGAAACCCAAGGAGGGGTCGCTATGAGTTGGGGCGGACTCGACGGCACATAACAACAACAACAACAGCTCTGTTATGGGAAGAGTAACACCATACTGTACATTTGACTTGAATGATGCAGCAAGAAACAACAGACAATGTGGTAAATAAATGATTAATCACAGTTTAGTTAGCAAGCCACTTGTTAAATTATCTGAACTGTGTATTTTAGGGGACCTCATCAAATCTGTGCCTTGGTTGTTATTTTTGCTAAGAGTTGAAAAATAAGACATAAAGTAACTCCTAAGAGAATGAGATATTAAACACAATAAAAAAAATTAACATTGGCTTCCAATTCCTCCACAGAGTGACTGCCTGCTTCTTTGTTTTGTAAACAGAAGTTGCAATTGAAAACCCACTAGTCATGATGACCTCAAGAGGCATAACTTTCTAGAAGACCTGGTCTTAAAAAGGAAAGCAAGGTGGTAACCAGTACTACTACTGCTGTCGACCATAAGCGCCTTTTCCACTCTTCCTGTGCCACGCTTTTCTCCCCCTGTCCCTTTAACTGACTCAGCACCTTGAAAAATCGTTTGAAAATAGAATCTGAGCTCATTCCCATAAGGAAACTTACAGATTCTATGAGAAACATAACACGAAATAGGGCCCTGTTCATTTTGTTGTTGTTGGATGTTGTCATGTCAATTCTGACTCAGTGACTCTTTGTGACAGAGTAGAAATGCCTCACAGGGTTTCCAAGCCTGAAGTATCAGTGGGAGCAGACTGCTATGTTTTATCTCCTGTAGAGTAGCTGGTGGGTTTGAACAGCCAACCTGTTGGTTAGGAGCCAAGGGCTTAACCACTGTGTTCATTCCAGTAAAGACAATATAACTGGGTTGCCTAGATCTCTCTCAGGGCCCACAGAAAGCACATGAACACCTGCAGCCTAAGCTCTGAAGCCCCCAGAGAGAAGGAGGGTGTCAGTGATGGCAACAGGAAAGAGGGTGGGCATAGTGCACTAGGACCAAGGGGGTCTTTATCCATCTACCAAGCGTAAAGCATGGGATGAGGTCACAGACTTCCCAACGGAAGCCTGAAGACTTCTGGTGCTGGTCCTTCAGCAGGAGAACCTTCGTCTGGGAGGGATACTAGCTTCCAAGGAGACCCTTCGTGCCACAGGTTCAATAAAGTCACAACAGCATCTTTTTTTTTTTTTTTTTTTACTCTATTTAACAAACCCCTTCCTTGAAATTCTTTCAATGTGCCCTCTGAGAAAAGCTACATCCTAAACTGAAAACCAAGCAAACAAACAAAATAAACCTTTCTTACCTCAATAATATACAACACCACGTTCTTGTAGAAGCAGTATAATATGCATTTGGTTACTCGGTTGTAGCTCCAGGCTCCATGGACCAAAAGAAGCTTCTCCAAGTAGGAGAACTGAAAAAGGAAAACAAGAGTCAAGGTTTAGAAGAGCTAGTCTCTTAGAATGAAAATCAGAGATCATTCTTTCCTAGTATCTTAAAATTCAGGGACGCCATATCATCCAAAGATGAAAGTAAGGTGGGCAGACAAAACTGGATTCTACAGGCAACTTGAAAAAACCACAGAAGGGGTTTCACTAAAGGGATCGCTTTCAGGCCTGGTGAGAACAACCAGAGGGAGAAAGACCTGGTTATCTACTTCTAAAATCTTAACCACTGAAAGTCCCACTGAACCGTTCTACTCTGATACATGTGGTATCACCATGAGTGAGGGCTGAATCAGGAGCAACTTATTAATTTTTTTTTTGAGAACATCTAAAATCTTCTTTTAAATCTAAATAATTATTATTTTACCCAAACATGCTGCTGGATATTAAATGGTAATTCTCAGAAAATTCTATGTAGGTTAATGCTTTCTAAAGGGTCTTGATTATGGAGGCCCTGAACAGCTAAACAATTATAAAGGAGAATAACAAAGTAGGAGGATTCTCACTTCCCGGTTTCAAAACATGTTACAGAGCTACAATAATCAAAACAATCTGGTATTGATATATTGATAGACACAGTGACACATGGATAAGATTGAGAGTCCAGAAGTAAAGCCACACATCTATGGTCAACTGACTTTTGACAAGTCTACTCAATGGTAAAAAGGAATTTCTTTAGTAAATCATGTCAGTCGAGGAACCCAAGGTGGAAATGAGGAGAGTGCTGACACATTGTGGGGACTGCAATCAATGTCACGAAATAATTCGTATATACATTGCTGAGTGGGAAACTACTTTGCTCTGTAAGCTTTCACATAAACCCCAATAAAGTATTTATATATATATATATAAAAGGTACTGAGTAAATTGGATTTCTACATGCAGAATGAATGAGATGTACCTGACCTAAGCCATGGTATTTTCAACTGCCTCGTATGCATGTGAAAGCTGGATAATGAATAAGAAAGACCAAAGAAGAATTAATGCATTTAAATTATGGTCTTGGCAGAGAATACTGAATACACCATGGACTGCCAGAAGCACAAACAAATCTGTCTTGTAAGACGCACAGAGAGAATGCTTCTTAGAAGCAATGATGTACTTTGGACATGTTATCAGGATGGACCAATCCCTGGAGAAGGACACCATGCTTAGCAAGGTGAGGGTCAGAGACAAAAGAGAAAGGCCCTCAACAAGCTGCACGGGCAGAGTGGCTGCAACGTGGGCTCAAGCACAGCAACAGTGGGGAGGATGGCACAGGACCAGGCAATGTTTCATTCTGACTGGAACCGGCTCATTCTGGGAACTGACTCGACAGCACCCAACAACAATAAGATGCAGAAAAATGAAAGAAAAACCATGCCTCATATCATACACAGAAACAAATCCTAAATGGACTAAAAACCTAAATGTGAAAACTAAACAAACAAACAAACAAAAAACCAAAATCACTGCTGTTGAGTCGGATCCGACTCATAGCGACCCCTCCTTGAGTTTCTGAGGCAGTATCACTACGGAAGTAGATTGCCCAACCTTCCTTCCGAGGAGTGGCTGGTGGGTTTGAACCGCCAGCCTTCTGGTTAGCAGTCAAATACCTTAGGCACTAAACCATAAAAATCTTAGAAGAAAATGCAGAGCAAGGCTGTTGGGCCTAGATTTTAACAATGGATTATCTGATATAATAACAAAAGCATGAACAGCAAAGATAAAGGATCTTACTTATTAAAGGAAGGCAATGGACTGAATTGAAGGAAAGAAAATCACAATGTGAATAAGATGCCTCTACTCTGGTAGCGTAGTGCCTAAGGCAGTTCAAACCCACCAGCCACTCCTCGGAAGGAAGATGGGGCAATCCACTTCTGTAGTGATACTGCCTCAGAAACCCAAGGAGGGGTCGCTATGAGTCGGGTCTGACTCGATGGCGCATAAAAACAACAACCCAGTCACAGATTTTACAGTGACATCAGCAACAAGGGACAGGAAACTACATGTGACAGCCTCCTGTTCTAAAGTAGCTGTGCACACACACCTTTTTTCACTGTCAGCCCTCAGGTTATAATAATCACACACAGACAGTGGCCCCCAGCAGTCTGTGACGCTATCTGCCTCCAGTCTATCCCTGATAAGACATTTGACTGCTAACCAGAAGGTTGGTGGTTCTAACCCACCAGTGGTTCCATGGAAGGAAGACTGGGCAATCTACCTCTGTAAAGATTTACTGCCTCGGAAACCCAATGGGGGTCGCTACAAGTTGGAATCAACTCGATAGCAGTGACATTGTTTGTTTTTTTTTTGGTTCTCAGCACAAAGACTACCTCTTTTTAGAGTGCTGCAGAGCCAGGAAAAAAAAAATAGAAATGAGCAGCTAACTGATACGAAGTGGATAGGAAGTTAATGGTTTTGCAGTTTGAAATAAGGAATTAGCAATATTATAACAAAATAAATGAGTCCCCTTTGGAGTAGACTGCTAACCAGAAGGTTGGCAGTTCAAACCCACCAGCTGCTCTGTGGAAGAAAGATGGGGCAATCTAACTCCATAAATATTTACTGCCTCAGAAACCCAAAGGGAGTCTCTATGAGTAAGAATTGACTCGATGTCAGTGAGTTTGCTGTTTTTTTTGGCGAGGGTGGGGTTTAGGGTAGAGGGTCTTTGTGGAATCACTACAATCAAGTCTCCTACCCTCCTCTTATAACTGGTTTTACCTTCTGTGTTCTATGTCATGAAGGTCCCCAAAAGTTTGCATAGTGAGCTGAAGGCAGGATAATACGATTTACGTTTTGTTTCATAGATTGTACTGTGTTCTGGCATGAATGCACTGTGAGGGTCAATTCAGTTTAAATTCATGGTTTCTAGACATTAAATGGACCTCACATGGGGTCAGGCTCCCCTTTGGTTGCCTTGAATTAAAACTGTCACCCCCCTGTTCAAAGTCCCAGGGTCAGAAGTTTCTGCCTCTGGACTCACTGTGGGAACTGACTCAACAGCAGCTAACAACAACAACAAGATGCAGAAAAATGAAACAAAATCCATGCCTTACATCATACACAGAAACAAATCCTAAATGGACTAAAAACCTAAATGTGAAAACTAACCCCCCCCCAAAGAAAAACCCAAACTCACTGCCGTTGAGTTGATCCAACTCGTAGTGACCCCTCCTTGAGTTTCCGAGGCGGTATCACTACGGAAGTAGATCGCCCAACCTTCCTTCTGAGGAATGGCTGGTGGATTTGAACTGCCAACCTTCTGGTTAGCAGTCAAATACCTTAGGCACTAAACCATAAAAATCACAAGCTCACATCCTTTTACAGAGAGACAATTAGGTTGTATTTAGAACATCCACCAACATGAGACATTCTTTCAGATGGTAAAAATCCTATTAATATCAGATGACTTTTGAAATAAAACTTACTTATACGTAGAAAAGAAAGATTCTGACTGACTACAATATTTAAAAAAGCATTTTGTGCCAGCGGAAAACACATTACAATTTCCATTAGCACTAAAGAAGAGGAACTACATCCAAGATGAAATTACATTGCAATGAGTGATTCCAGAAGATCTGGTGAAGCATGGTAACTCATCAACTTACTCCCAAACTTAAATGACTAAGGACTAAGGACTTCAAAATGGGCAGACGTAGGTACATATGGAAAAATAAAGCTCCCCATAAAGACTCATTAAGGGATCCAAAGGGGAATGGAGAACCATAAAATAACGAGCTAAACAAATAAAGAGGAAGTCTGTATTTGACTTGGGCCCCCTGATGTTAGACTTCAGTGGGCAGAGAACATCTGCTTGAGTCATCCTGAAGGTCTCAACTTTCACGCTGCAATGATTTGTTCTCAGAGAAAAAAAATATACTAAATCAAAATGCCGTTTTCATGAGGTCGTTTAAAACACATTAAGAAGGTAGGGGTCAGGAATGATTCTCTCCAGAGAGAGGGAGTTGTGGGCTATGGGCACAATATGATGTGTGTGCCAGCAACGGCTATACGTGGACAAGGCTGTAAGCACAGGGAGCGGCCAACGTGGATCAATGTCCAAGGCAGGCAGGAAAGCAGTGGGGACAAAACCTTGCCCACTGCATAATTTTTCCAACAAGGAGCCTTTGAGTTTAACTTCTTTTCCCTTAGTATATAACCCTACAGGGTACTTTCTCAAAAATTCAGTTGAAAAAAGAAAAAAAGACCAGGCTTCCTGGTTTGATGAAGACTGGTAGAACCCCTGTGACTATGGACCTTAGACACCCTCCTAGCTGGGAACTGAACTCAACCCTGTGGCTCAACTTTCAGTCAAATGATAGGTCTATAAGGTGAACAGTAACACCAGGGAGGTATGAACTTCTTAGAACAATCACCCATATGAGATCAAAAGGGCACTGCTTGCCCGGGGATAAAGCTAAGAAGGCAGGAAGGGCTAGAAAGAAGGGATGAAGGGAAACGGTAAGCACAGGGAGGAAGCGGGAAGAGTGCTGTTGCATTGTGGGCACTGCAATGAATGTCACAAGACATAATGTGCATGAACTGTTGAATGGTGACCAATTTGCTCTGTGAATTATCACCCAAATCACAATGAATAAAAAAGATTGAAAAAAAAAAAAAAACTTACTTAGCCATGTTGAAATACCAGTAACAGATGTCGGCTTATGCTGTTAGCTTTGGTCAGAGGCATGGATCATCTCAGTAGGGCAAAGCAATTCATCAAAGTGTGGCACTGCTAGCTTAGTGATGAAAGCTGTTGTTGTGAGCTGTCCCACTCACAGGGACCCTGGGCACGACAGCTCCAAATGCTGCCTGGTCCTGAGCCACACCCAGGACCGCCGGGGGATCAGATCATTGCGACCCATAGGATGTTCACTGGATGCTTTTCCGAAGTAGACTGTCAGGCCTGTCTTCCTAGTCTATCTTAATGAGGAAACTGCTATGGTAGTTTGTGTGTCCACTTGGCTGGGCCTGGCTGAGTGGCTGGGCAGCTGGTGGTAGTTATTCCCCATGAGGAGACTGGCAATCAACTCCATGGGGGGATCTACCACAAGCAGCTGAGTAGCTGCCTTTGGGATGTGGTCTGCTTCCTGTATTTAAGGAGAAGCCTTGGGAATGGTCTCTAGCCTATGGCACGCTTGGACCCTGAATGTACCGTGTCATTACTCAGCAGCCTGCCATGCTCTGCTGACCTTGGGACTCACAATGGACTTAAGTTAATGGCTTGCCGTGTGGTTTGGTAACCTCGGGTCTGTGCCTTTTGACTTGTCAACCTTGGGCCTTCTCAGCTTCAGCAGCCAGCAGCTGTCTGAGTGAAGAAATGCCTCTAGTTCCAGTGGACCGGGAGCAGGAGGCAGAGCTGGACCCCAAGGTTGAGGGGCTTTCTCCCAGCCCCTAGAGCCTGGCACTTTGAACTTGGACTTAAAGCCTCCAAATTGTAAGAATAAACTCCTGTTTGTTAAGACTGTCCCATTCACGGTATATTCTTGTCAGAGAGACACCAGGGAACCAGAACATCTGCCGAGAGCTGTTCAGCATCAGAGCAACATGGAAGGTCCCACGGACAGACAGGTGACGGCTCTGCATGAGGTGCACCGGCTGGGACTGGAACCCGGGTCTCCCGCATGGCAGGCGCCATCCAGTCAGCTCTGACTCACAGCGACTCAGTGTCCAACAGAGCAAAACACTGCGCGGTCCCGCACCATCTGCTCAATTGTTGCCACATGTGCGCTCCTCATTGCAGCCACTGTGTCAACCCATCGTGTTGAGGGCCTTCCCCTTTCTTGCCGACCTTCTCCTTTACCAAGTATGATACCCTTCTCCAGGATATCAGTACATCCCTTCTGACAATGTGAGCAAAGTATGAGAGAGAAAGTCTGGCCATTTTTGTTTCTAAGGAGCCTTCTGGCTATACTTCCTCCAAGACAGATTTGCTCGGTCTTCTAGTAGTCCATGGTCCATTCAGTATTCTTTGCCAACACAACAATTCAAATGCCAAATTCTTCTTTGGTCTTCCTTATTGACTGTCTAGGAGCTCTGGTAGTGTAGTGCCTAAGGCACTTGACTACTAACCAGAAGGCTGGCACTTCAAGCCCACCAGCCACTCCTCGGAAGGAAGGCTGGGCAATCCACTTCCATAGAGATACTGCCTCGGAAACCCAAGGAGGGGTCGCTATGAGTCGGGTCCAACTCGACGTCACGTAACAACAACAACATTCACTGTCCAGCTCTCACAGGCATATGAGGCTATTGAAATACCACAGCTTGGATCAGGTGCACCTTAGTCTTCAAAGTGACATCTTTGCTCTTGAACACTTGAGTGTTAAAGGGTTTATTATAGTACGAGAAACCAACTGATGAGTGGTGTGGGCTCCTGCATAGAAAGTGAGAATTCTACATGGAACCACCAAGTAATTAAGGTCAAGGAAGCGTATTACTGGGTGGAGAGTGTGTGAAAGTAGGGAGGAATACAGTCCTGAAATAATATGATTTCTGCCCAATCATTAAAAAAAAAAAAAAAAAAACATGAACAGGAGAAGATCAAGAGCATTTACAATTTCTTTTGGCAAAAGCAAAGGTTATACTAATCCCAAAAACCCACTGCCATTAAGTCGATTCCAACTCACAGTGACCCCCATTTACGGAGGCGGTAAATCTTTATGGAAACAGATTGCCCCATCTTCCTTTGTGGAGTAGCTGGTGAGTTGGAACTGCCAACCTTTTGGTTAGCAGTCAAATGTGACCAGAGCTCCTTAAAGGTTATACTGGAGGGACAAAAAACCCAAAAACCTAAACAGTTATATAACCCTATTTAGGTTGCCCACTCTACCCTTCTTTGAACCTATTAATTTGAAGAGTGCAATTGCTCAGGATTCCACAGCCTTTAGAATTCCGTTTCAACAAAGAAGGTTGCGGAATTGCCCTTCCCTAGACATTTTAAAGGAAAAGACAGACAAATATTTGCCTGGAACTCCAAGGAAACTTCTCAAGATCCCTTCCAGCCGCATGATGCTATAACTCAAGTATTTAATAACGGTGGGGCGTATAACACATAGAGCCGCTGACAGGCTCCAGGAAGTGCAGTTCCCAACGGCCCGGGAGCAGTTGACTGGGGAAAGGCGGCAGGCAGGTGTGCTGGCTACATCCCCTGCTCACACACAGGCCTGCTGTCCTTCCCCTGTGACCAGCCAGCTGACGCCTGGACTTCAGGCAGGTCACCTGATGCGGCGAGCCCCAGTTTTCCCACCTGTGCCGTCAGAATTCCTCCTCCTACTTACTTCAGGAATTATCTTGAGAATGTTCGGGAAAACAGCAAAGGAAGAATACTGATTTCATTCACTTCCCAGAGCCACGAGGATTCTGTGACTCTCGCTGGCTGTGTGCTACGTTCACAGACCACTGGAGCTGGAAAGGACCAGTGGTGCTGGAAGGTGATTTAGTGCAGGCTTCTCCTTGGGGGGAGGGGGATTAGTGGAGCCGGAATCTGCAGAGAACCAGCCTGAAAGCCTGGGCTGTGTGTGGTTCTGCAATGTAGACTTGCAGCCCCTGCCTTTAGCTTGAAAGATGAAAGCTTTTCTTCTTTGTATGCATGGGAATGAGGCAATACATTCTTTAAAAAAAAAAAAAAAAAAAATATCGTGATTTGGGTGCAAGTTTACAGAGCAAATTCATTTTCCATACAGCAGTTCATACACATTTTGTCTCGTGACATTGACTGCAATTTCCCACGACGTAATAGTTCTCTTCCCATTTCTTCCCTATAGTTATCTCTTCCCTGTGTCCTTCTCTCCCATGCACTCCTGCCCCGAGTCTCCCAGTGCAAACACTGCCCTTCTGTTCTCCCATGACTGATAGCTCCAAGGAGTGTATTACGTGATGTAAATGTTCAGCCCACATGCCTGTCTATTGTTTGGCTGGAAGCCACAGGAGTGCGTTCAATTCCAGACCTGAAGAGTAGGTAGGGGCCATAGTCTCAGGAGTTTCACCAGGCTCTATCAGAGCGGGAAACCTGATCTTTTTTAAAAAATAATTTTGAGTTTTGTTCCACATTGTTCTCCCACTCTATCCAGGATCTCCTACACAGATCTCTCTCCGAGTGGTTGACAGTGGTAGCTGGGCACCGTCTAGTTCTTTTGGTCTTATAGTCATAAAGGCTGAGGATCACATGGTGTACCAGTCCTCAGACTAACTGTTTCCAAGGATCATTGGTTTTCTTCATTCTTCTTTGTTCTGGATGAGGAGAGAGCCATTGTTGCATCTAGATGGCCTCTTGCAAGTTTTTAAGATCCCACTTGCTACTCACCAAAGTAGGACATGAACAGTATTTTTGTGTATTATGTTAGAGAGAACACATTCTTAAAAAGAGTAAGCACTACTTTGGAGGAAGGAGCTTTGGTGGCGTAAGTGGGAAAGGCACTTGGCTGCTAACCAAAAGATCAGTGGTTGGAACCCACAAACTGCTCTGTGGAAGAAAGATGAGGCAACTCTACTTCCATAAAGATTTACAGCTTTGGAAATCCAATAGGGGTTCCTATAAGTTGGAACTGACTGGATGGCAGCGAGTTCAGTGTTTCTGGTACTTTGGAGAAGTGTGAGGGGACTCCAGCTAAGCAGCAAAAAGCAGGTTTTTTATCATGGCACACTGCAATTTGGAAGTCCAGCCTTGGTGGCACAGTGGTTAAACACTTGGCTGCTAACATCAGCCGCTCTGTGGGAGAAAGACCAATGCCTTAGAAACCCTATGGGGCAGTTCTACTCTGTCCTGCAGAGTCACTATGAGTCAGATTTGACTTGATGGCAATGGGTTGGGTTTGGGTGATGCAAATGGTAACTGCTCAGCTGCTAACCCAGAGGCTGGAGGTTTGAGATCACCCAGAGGCACCTTGGAAGAAAGGCTGGCCTCTATTTCTAAACAATTCAGCCACTGGAAACCCTACAGAGCATGGTTCTTCTCTTAACACATGGTGTTTCCATGAGTCACTGTTGACTCCAAAGCAACTGGTAATGATAAATGCAATTAGGAGTTGAAGAGGAAACAGGGAAGTATGTTTGTTATGTCTGGATTTTCTGGAGGAACAGGCAAGGGTCAAGAAGTGGCCATTTCCCTTCACCTTTTGGCTGTCACTAAGGAAGAGAGACTTCCTTCGTCCTTCAGCCACCTATGCAGTGCCTACCAAGTGAGCTGTATACCTCTGCATGCTGTACACGTGAATCAGAGAGGAAGAGTGGAACGTGGCCTCCCTGCAGGAATGCTGGCTACTGACCATGAGGACATCATGGCCAGAGCTTGGCTGATGTCTCCAGGCAACTGGTCTCACAGGTGGGGTCCTGGGTAGCACTCTGGGAAACAATTACAGGGAGCATAGAAGTCTCAACTCACTGTCCTCTCTTGACCTTAAATGTTTGACAAGAGAGTGTAGTAGAGCTTCCGGGAAGAAGGCAAATATCAGGACATGAACTACAGAGAGTGGACTCTGTGTGTGCAACCCTTCCTCAGCAGGGATGAAGATGAGAAAAAGGGCAAGCAGAAGACTTGGGAGTTGAGGGTAAGAAGTTAGTAGCAAGACCAGAGGCCAAGTGGTCATGGATGACGTCTCACCGGGGGACAGGGCATCCTGGCCAACCCCATGGCTAGCCAAAGGGAACCTGTGGTGGTTATATTTATGTGTCAACTTGGCTGGGCCTGGTTGAGTGGCTGGACAGCTGGTGGTAGTTATCCCTCATGATGAGACTGGCAATCAACTCCATGGTGGGATCTACTACAAGCAGCTGAGTAGCTGCCTTTGGAATGTGGTCTGCTTCCCCTGTAGAAGATACAGCTTTGGGAATGGTTTCTAGCCTATGGCACGCTTGCACCCTGCATGTGGCCGTGTCATTGCTCAACAGCCTGCCATGCTCTGTTGACCTTGGGACTTACAATGGACTTAAGTCAATGGTCTGCCGTGTGGTTTGGTAACATCGGGACTGTGCCTGTTTACTTGTCAACCTTGGGGCTTCTCAGCCTCAGCAGCCTGCAGCTGTCTGAGTGAAGAAATACCTCTAGCTCCAGTGGGCCAGGAGCAGGAGGCAGAGCTGGACCCCAAGGTTGAGGGGCTTTCACCCAGCCCCTAAAGCCTGGCACTTTGCACTTGGACTTTAAGCCTCCAAACTGTAAGAATAAACCTGTTTGTTTAAACCATCCCATTTGTGATATTTTCTTGTCAGAGTGGTACCAGGGAACCAGAACAAAACCCAACCAGCAAGACGGGGGCCCAAAATGAACCAGGTCAGAGTGACAGAGAAACCCAAATGCACTGACAGGTCCATCTAGATGGCAGCCTCAAAAGAGGAGGCAGCATCTGGGGTGGGAGGGAAAATTCACTCCCGGCCTCGGCCCAGCAGATAAGCCAGCTGCTCACTCGCTCTCACCTGTGCGATGGCGTAGTCCGAGTTATTGGTGGCCTGCATGCCCTCATTCCCGCTGATGCCCACGCCCACGTGGGCAGTCTGGATCATCCCCACGTCATTGGCCCCATCCCCGATGGCAAGCGTGATGGCCTTCACCCGCTTCTTCACCACGTCCACTATCTCAGACTTCTGAAGGGGAGATACCCTGTAAGAGAATAACGAGGAGTTCTTACTCTGCCCGGCTTCCCAGGGCAAACAGCTGTAATTTACATCGAACTGCACTGAAAAGGCAGCTATGGGACAATTCCCAAATGCCATACATCCATTTTATGCTCATGTGCAAAGAAGCTTTCAGAAAATAGTAGCTTGTGGCTTTCAAGCATTTGACAGCTTTGCAGATGCAATGTACAACTCCAAAGTGAGTTAAAACACAGCCCGTTCATAACCACCCTTCTCAGTGGGAAGTAGGAAGGTAAACAGCTCAGGTGCACATGTGCTGTCCTAAATGATATCGGCTGCAGCACTCAGCCCCAGACAGAGGTCTCTGGAGACGTCTTCCCGGTAATTGAGGACACTCACAGAGACCTGGTTTTGGATGGCAGTTGATCATATCCACCCTCAGGCTGGCCAGGGAATTGTGTGTAACACTGGCTTTTGTGGAAGGAATGAAAACTGGCAAGGCATGGGAAGGGCAAGAATAAGAAGAAAGAAGATGGCTTCTCATCTAACTCTATGAAGACAGCAGAGATGGAGACAATGTTTGAAGGGTAGTCAAGGTGAAGGCTCCAAGAACGGGAGTCACAGGGCAGAAGGTCTATTATGGTAGGGCTTACAGAAAATCATAGGCCAAAAGGAGAGATTAGAGTGGGCTTTGCTTCAAGTAACAATTACTTGGGTTTCTACAAAGAATCAAAGAAGATCCATGACTTTTCTTAAGCCCTCAAGTCATCTGGGGAAAAGGGAAGCCTGACCAGAGCCTGCTACATCTATGGAGTCTAACGCACAGCAATTATTTATTGATTCTAAATAAGTGTTTGCTCAGAGTATAAGACGAAAGAATAAAAACAAACAAACAAACAATAAAAAAAAAATACACAATGCCATGGAGTCGATTCCGACTCATAGAGATCCCCCTTTGGGTTTCTGAGGCGGTAAATCTTTATGGAAGTAGATTGCCCAACTTTCCTTCTGGGGAGTGACTGGTGGGTTTGAACCGCCAGCCTCCTGGTTAGCAGTCAAATGCCTCAAGCACTACACCACCAGAGCTCCTTAGTCCAAAGAATATAATACGATAAATATACTAAACCAAACCCAAACCCACTGCTATCAAGTCAATTTCAACTCACAGCAACCCCTGTTGCGTTTCTGAGGCTGAAAATCTTTACAGAAGTAGATTGCCTTATCTTCCTTCTGCAGAGTGGCTTGTGAGTTTGAACTGCCAGCCTTCTGATTAGCAGTCAAATGCCTTATGTACTGTGCCACCAGAGGTCCTTGATCAATCTACTGGTACCTGAGAACTAGTTATTTTCAACTGTATTGGTAAGCTGATTTCTAAACTTAGAACTTTATCAGAAAACCCTTGATTCAGTTAAACACACACACACACAGACACACAGACACACACACACACACAAAGCCAAAGACCTTGCTGGATTTCCCAGAGGTATAAAGGCAGCACCCACACGTGAAAATACTTTGGTATTTCATTCCCAGAATTCTAAGGGCAAGTCTGTTTTTCTATAAAAATGTCAAGCAGACAGACTCCATCTTTCCCTGGAACCTCAACAAAATGTATACAGGGGGTCAAGCACCTAACCACTGGGACTGCCCAAGAGCTCCTTGAAGGAAGGTGAACACACACACACCTCTTCTTATTCACTAAGCAAATATTTATTATATGTTTTTCGAGTTATCACTGAAGATTAGATATATACGCTATACTTACAAACTAGAATGGGCACACAAAGCCTTCCCCACTAAGAACCACGACCTCTCATACCAGCCTGCAACACCCCCCCCCCAAAAAAAACAATTTCCAACAAAAAAAAAAAAAAAAATGAAACTCATTGCCATCCAGTCAATCCCAACCCATAGTGATCCCATAGGACAGGGTAGAACTGTGGTTTCCAAGGCTGTCATCTTTGCAGAAGCAAGTCCAAACCAAACCAAACCCACTGCTGGTGAGGCTATTGCAACTTACAGCGCCCCTAGAGGACAGAGTCGAACTCTCTCACAGGATTTCCAAGGCTGTCATCTTTGCAGAAGCAAGTCCAAACCAAACCAAACCCACTGCTGGTGAGGCTATTGCAACTTACAGCGCCCCTAGAGGACAGAGTCGAACTCTCTCACAGGATTTCCAAGGCTGTCATCTTTACAGAAGCACACTGCCACATCTTTCTCCTGTGGAGCAGATGGTGGGTTTGAACCACTGAACTTTTGGTTAACAGCCCAGTGCTTAACCACTGTACCACCAGGGCTCCAACAGACTAATCTAAAATCTACCTTAAGTTTAATTGTATCAACTCTGGAAAGCTAGTTGACTTTAAAGCACAGGTACTCTGAAAACCTCTGTTCACTTACAAAGATATTAGGAAGTTAGAAAAATGGGGCTTTCAGAGCTATCATGCACAATCCATTATCCCTGTTATCATTTCTCATGAGGTTTTTTAAATTTTATTTTAAGAGCGTGCTTTACATTCAACGTTACGTGTACATTTAGTTTCACTCCCCGCTCACCATGTCCAACCCTAACCCAGTCTCCTCCTCTCCTTACCCAGTAACCCTCCCCCTGTGCCCCTCCTATTTATGCCTCCTGTTTGTCCTGCATTTCCTCTCTGTGAATGTTGGTCCCCTGGTGCCCCCTGGTCTATTGCTTTCAGGGATGTATTTCCATAGAGTATGTGGGTGCAGTATCCTGGGTTAAGAGGTCCGCATGTACATCTTGTGAACTCTTGGGCTGAGAGCCAGCCCTTGGGAGTGCGTTTTATTCCAGGTGCAGAACGTATTCCAGGGCCCTAGTATTGGGGGTCTCATCAGACTCCATCTGACCAGTAATTCTGGTCATTATTGAGTTTTTGGATTATGTTCCACGTTTTCCCTCCCACTCTATTCAGGATCTCCAGATTAATCCTTTCCTGAGTGGTTGGCATTGGTAGCTGGGCATCATCTAGTTCTTCTGGTCTCAAGGGCCATCGTATCCTAGGGCTGATTGCTTCCAAATGGCCTTTTTTTTTTTT
>NW_006921679.1:9028938-9029644 GCF_000298275.1 Orycteropus afer afer | reverse complement strand
TTGTTAAAGAGGCTGTCTCTTCCCCATTTAATGGGTTTTGGACCTTTGTCAAAGATCAGTTGTCCATAGATGGATGGGTCTATATCTGGATTTTCGATTCTGTTCCATTGATCTATCTGTCTATCACTATACCAATACCATGCTGTTTCGACTACTGTGGCTGTACAGCAGTTCTTAAGATCTGGGAGGGTAAGACCTCCCACTTTGTTCTTCTTCAGAAATGCTCTGCTTATCTGAGGTCTCTTTCCTTTCCACATGAAATTAGTAATTGGTTTTTCCATGTCCTTAAAAAATTTTGTTGGAATCTGGATTGGGATTGCTTTAAATGTGTAGATTGCTTTAGGCAGTATTGACATTTTCACAATATTCAGTCTACCTATCCATGAACAAGGTAGGTTCTTCCATTTATGTAGTACCTTTGTTGTCTCTTCTAGCAGTGTTTTATAGTTTTCTTTGTATAGGTCTTTTGTGTCTCTGGTGAGGTTTATTCCTAGATATTTTTTTTTATCTTTTTTTAGTAGCTATTGTAAACAGTATTGTTTCCCTTATTTCTTTATCAGAGGACTCTTTGTTGGTGTAGAGGAATCCAATTGATTTTTGTATGCTGACCCTGTATCCTGCCACTTTGCTGAACCTCTCTATTAGTTCCAGCAGTTTTTTATTGAGTCCCTTGGGTTTTCTATGTACAGGATCGTGTTAGATTGGG
>NW_006921679.1:9025422-9026583 GCF_000298275.1 Orycteropus afer afer | reverse complement strand
TGTTATAGGTCTGTTCAAGTTTTCTATCTCTGAGTGGGATAGTTTAGGTAGGTCTTGTGATTCTAGAAACTTGTCCATCTCTTCTAGCTTCTCAAATCTGTTGGAGTACAGTTTTTCATAACATTCTGTCAGTATCTTTTTTATTTCAGTTGCTTCTGTTGTGATGACACCCTTTTCATTTACAATTCTTGTGATTTGGGTCTTCTCTTTCTTTTGTTAGGTCTGCCAATGGTTTATCAATTTTATTAATCTTTTTGAAGAACCAGCTTTTTGTTTTGT
Source organism: Orycteropus afer afer (assembly GCF_000298275.1). NCBI lineage: Eukaryota > Metazoa > Chordata > Mammalia > Tubulidentata > Orycteropodidae > Orycteropus > Orycteropus afer. The sequence goes on along the minus strand of NW_006921679.1, from coordinate 9,026,304 downwards.
TGATTTTTTCTATTTTTTTTTCTGTTTAATTTATTTCTGCTCTGATCTTATTTCGTCGCTTCTAGATACTGTAGGATTCTTTTGTTGTTCTATTTCTACTTGTTGGAGTGGTCGAGTTAAGAGTGTTGATTTTGTTTCTTTCCTCTTTTTTGATGCATGCATTTATTGCTACAAACTGTCCTCTGAGTACTGCTTTCACTGTGTCTCATAGGTTTTGGTATGATGTATCTTCACCCTCATTTGTTTCTAGGCATTTTTTTAATTTCAGTTTTTATTTGTTATTTTACCCAGTAGTTTTTGAGCAGTGAATTGTTCAGCTTCCATATGTTTGATGTTTTTTCCTTGCTCTTCCTGTTATTAATTTCTAATTTAGCATTGTGGTCCAAGAAGATGCTTTGTAGTATCTCAATGCTTTTGGATTTATTGAGGCTTGTTTTATGTCCTAACATATGGTCTATTCTGGAGAAGGATCCATGTGCATTGGAGAAGAATGCAAATTGTGCTTTTGTTGGGTGGAATGCTCTATACATGTCTATGAGGTTGAGTTGGATGATTGTGCTGTTGAGTTCTGTATCTTTGTTGAGTTTTTTCAAGTTGACCTGTCCCTCTTTGAAAGTGGTGTGTTAAAGTCTCCTACTACTATTGTAGAGTTGTCTACTGCCCCTTTTAATTCAGTTAATATTTGGTTTAGGTATTTTGGAGCACTTTCATTGGGTGCATACATATTTATCATCATAATGTCTTCTTTGTCAATTGACCCTTTCAGCATCATATAATGTCCTTCTTTGTTTCTTATGATGTTTTTCACCTTAATGTCTATTTTATCAGAAATTAATATTGCCACTCCTGCTCTCTTTTGGTTACCATTGGCTTGGTGTATAT
>NW_006921679.1:9017733-9024036 GCF_000298275.1 Orycteropus afer afer | reverse complement strand
TCTGGACAATTAATAAGGAAGACTAAAGATGAGCTGATCCTTTCTAGTTGTAGTATTGGGGATGAAGGAACTCTGGTAGCATAGTGCCTAAGGCACCTGACTGCTAACCAGAAGTCTGGCACTTCAAACCCACCAGCCACTCCTCAGAAGGAAAATTGGACAATCTACTTCTGTAGTGATACCACCTCGGAAACCCAAGAAGGGGTCACCATAAGTTGGGTTCAACTCCACAACCCATAACAACAACAACATTGGCAATGAATACTGAAAGTACCATGGATTGCTAGAAGAAAGAACAAATCTGTCCTGGAAGAAGTGTAGCTGGAACGTTCCTTGGAAGCAAGAACAGCCAGACTTTGTCTCACCTACTTTGGTCATGTTGTCAGAAGGGACCATTCCCTGCAGGATATAATGCTTCATAAAGTGGAGGATCAATGAGGAAGGGGAAGGCCCTCAACAATCCTTAACTCTTAATTTGTTTTTATTTTAGTGTCTAAGGTGGGTCTCTTGTAGGCAGCATATCAATGGGTCTTTTTTTCTTATGCAGTCTGCCACTCTCTTTCTCTTGACTGGTGCATGTAGTCCATTCACATTGAGTGTGATTAGTGATAGGCATGCATCGATTGCTGTCATTCCATTGCATTTTTCTTTTTGTTGTTGTTGTTGTGTTGTTGGTGTTTCCTTGATCCATATACTTTTCTGTGCTGAGTTCGGTTTGTTGCCTAATGCTTCGTTTCTTTTCTTCTTTATTGTTGGTTTTGTGCTTATTAAAGCCATATGTTTTCCTTCCTTCTGGATTTGCTTAGGGGGATCGTTAATTTCCTCTGTGGTTACCTTGGAGTACATTCTTGTCTCTACATTTTTAGAACAGTGGTTCTGTGAAGACATTGTCCTGTTTTCCTCTCCATTTGGAAGTTTGTACCTAGAAGTTTTATTCCCTCTAATAGTTTAGTTGCTGTTGTTGTGTGCTGATTGACTTCCTTGGCTTTTAGTGTACAATGTTTTATGGTCTTATTTTGAGTTCTATTTCTGATATGGTTTTACTGTTGTTGCCATATATCCTGATTTTGTTGATCTCTGTTGTGGGCTTTCTATTGGAAGGACTTCTTTAAGCATTTCGTGTAGGGTTGGTCTGGTTTTCACCAAATCCCTTAATTTCTGTTTGTCTGAGAATGCCTTGATTTCACTCTCATATTTGATGGATAATTTGGCTGAATATAGGATTCTTGGTTGGAAGTTCTTTTTCTTCAGGGTTTTATATATGCTGTCCCATTGCCTTCTTGCCTGCATGGATTCTGCTGAGTAATTGGAGCTCAGCCTAACTGTTTTATTATTATAAGTAATATTTCTTTTGTCCTGGGCAGCTCTTAGAATTTTTTCTTTGTCTTTGGTTTTGGAGAGTTTGATTATAATATGCCTTGGTGTTTTTCTCTTGGGTTCTATCTTGTGTGGGGTTTTATGAGCTTCTTGGACAACTATCTTTTCTTCCTTCATGATATGAGGGAAGTTTTCTGTTAGTAGGTCTTCCACAATTTTTTCAGTGGTTTTTTTTTTTTTTTTTTTTTTTTGCCTCTTCTTGTTCTGGAATTCCAATGAGTCTTATGCTATTTCTTTTCATATCATCCCATATAATTCTTAGGTTATCTTCATTTCTCTTAAATCTCTGTTCTGATTTTTCATCATACAGGCAGGTGGTCAGGGATTTGTCTTCTAGTTGGGATGTGCGTTCTTCTAACCTACTCTTTTGTGCTTTTACTGTATTGTATAATTCTGTAATTTTGGTATTCATCTTCTGAATTTCAAACTGCTATTTTTGTATGACTTCTGATTGTGCATTATTTTGTTCTTGAATAATTCTCCCAAGTTTTTCCAGGGAACTGTGTTCTCCTTGCTTTTGTTTGGGGTTTCCTTAGGCTCTTGTAAAGCTCCTTAGACATATCTTCTAAATTCCTTCTCATAAAATTCTATTGCCTCCTCTTCCTCCATGTTTAATGAGACCTTTGTGGTTTTACTTCTAATGCCTTGTCCTGTTTTTTTGTTTGATTTGAGGTTGCCTGTTGTTTCCTAGACATGTTGAGGTTGTCTTTAACTGCTGGTTATGTTTTGTCTTGGTTTTCATGATTTAATATTTTGAAAAGGTGAAGCTGGTGTATTTTATTTTTTCTTAGTTATTAATTCAGGTATGCTGGGTTGCTCTACAGTTTTCTTTGTGATGGTGGATTCAGTGTGTGGAATGTGGATATAGGTTTCAGTTTGTTGTAAAGAGGGTTTAGAATTTGAATTGGGAGGTATTATGGTGGCTGAATGTGGTTTCTTCTATTGGATGAGTGAGGTTATTGGTGGAGAAGGTGAGAGTGGGAGAGAAGAAGAAGGAAAGGTTCCAGTTGCTAGGGGCGGTTTCTAGGGCTTTGAGCAGGCTGCTAATGATGATGTTGTACTATTATTCACAAGCCTGCAGCTTCAGTTCAGCAAAGACTCCAGTTGTTTGTGGGTCACCACTTTCCACCAGGCTCAGACACACGCAAAAACCCTGCTCCCAAGGCCCCTCAGCGCCAAAAAGCCAAACCAAGTCAACTGCCCAGCTCTGTGATCCACCATGGGAGTCACTCTCTGGGTCCGCCCGCCCGCAGCACCGGCCCACACTGCAATCTGTAGCAGGAGTTCCTCCCAAGGCTCGCAGACCTGCATCACTGGCCCACATCACAATCTGCCATGGGAGTTCCTCTCTGGGACCATCCACCCGTGGCACCAAAGATCCGCTTGGTTTCAGTGGTGCTGGAGTCAGGCCAGTGCCTGCTTGCACCCAGTGGTCCCAATATTACTGACAAAGTCAAGTGCAGGCCCCTCAGTGTCGCAAGGCTGATCCAAGCCTAATCGATGATCCGCTGTGGGGGCACCTCCTCAGGCCTGCCCTCTTGCAGCACCAGTGGACTCTCTGCTCAGGTTTCAGTGGTGCTGGACGTGCCTGTCTGCCCCTAGCCGACCCAAGTTACCAATAAAATCAGGTGTTGAAGGTAGATGCTTGGGGTGATCACTGGTATGCTGGTGTGGTAGCTGGTATGCTGGTGTGGTGTGTCTTCTTTCTTAACCCAGGGAGGTCTCGGATGGCCTCTCTCACCTGCAGGTCGGCGCTCCCCCAGGGAGGTCTCCGATGGCCTTTCTTGGCTGCCTGTTTGTGCTCCACAGGGTAGATCTCCTGATCTTGTTATTTTTTTCCCCTGTGCCTTTCTCCTTTCCAATCCTACTCCTCTGAGTTTGGTGCACCCTGACTCAGTGAGCTGTTCAGAGCACCAGAATCCCCAATTCAAACTGCTGTACCTAGTTTTTCAGGGACTAAGATGCTAGAGGGAATTAGTGTGGCAATTACTGATGAGACTCCATTTTGAAAACTCCACAAGGGTTTTTAATGATGGAAATTCATTGCCTCATGGGGAATTTTCAATCACTAAAAGTAATAATTTTTTTCTTGTTGAGCATACTTCAAAGTACTAATTTGGTCCTCTGAGCTGGACCTGAACAAGGATACTCCCTCTTTCAAACATTTACCCACTGTCATCAAGTTGATTCTGATTCATAGTGAACCCCACTGGGTTTCCAAGGCTGTAAATCTTTATAGAAGTAGAGTGCTTCATCTTTCTCCTGTGGAGCAGCTAGTAGGTTTTGAACCACCAACCTTCTGGTTAGCAATCAAAATGGTTTTTACCCCTATGCTACTGGAGCCCCTTTTCCAAATATTTAGAAGATTGAAATATCAGCCTATCAGATTACTCATCTGAAAGCTCGGTTTCTGATGGATAACTCTTCACAGTGCCAACCACTAGATACTTGGCATGCTTCAGAACTTAAAAATAGCCTCCAATTTTGACATTCTAGATATCTGAGAGCAGAGTGGAAAAGAATCACCATCTCCCTGGTATCAAATGTCAAACTTATTTTAAGGTAGCCCAGTGTAAATTAAGGAGCTCTGGTGGTGCAGTGCTCAAGGTATGTGACCGCTAACCAGAAGGTTGGCAGTTCAAACTCAGCAGCCACTCTATGGAAGGAAGATGGGGCAATCTACTTCTATAAAGATTTACCGCTTCGGAGGTCGCTAGGAGTCAGTATCAACTTGATGGCAGTTTTTTTTTTTTTTTTAATATAAAATCACTGGATGCCTTACTCTTGATTATTAATGGAATTCCAATCAACTAAACATAAGCAATTTTTGACACATAGTGATATTAAGCTGAATCTGTTACCTCTGAGATCCTACAAATGCTACTTGGGGCCAAAGGTCATTCTTTCTGTTCTTCATTCATTAAATTTCCTATTGGTAGACACAGCGCATGATTCCAACTTGCTAGGCAAGTGTGACTTCTTTCATTTTTTGAACTCAGTGGAAGCAAAGATCAAATATAATTTTGAAAAAACCTCTTAGGTGTCAGAGTTAAATAATGGTGCACGTTCTTCTTCTGTGCCTCATATTATTCAAGGAAGAAAAATAATTCTGCATCCCGTTTTCTTCACAAATCGAATGGAGAAAACAAGAACCACCCACCTTGAGAAAAATGTGGAACAAAATTCAAAAACATAAAAAGCCCTGGTTGGAAAGAGACTAGTGAAACTCCTGAGACTATGGCCCTTGGGTCACCCTTTGGATCTGGAATTGGACTCACTTCTATGGCTTAACTCTCAGCCAAACAATAGACAGGTCTATGAGCTGAACATCTTCAGCAGGGAGATGCACTCCTTAGAACAGCCAACCATGGGAGATCAGAAGGGCAGTATTTGCACAGAGAATAAGCCAGGCAGGCAGGAATGCACAGGTAAGAACACAGGGAAGCAGTAACCACGGGGAGGAGGTGGGAGGAAAGCTGTTCCATCGTGGGCATTGCAATCAATGTCGCAGAAGAAAATGCGTATGAACCGTTGAATATAGAACAAACCTGATTTGTAAAATTGCACCCATATCACAATAAAAAGTTAAAAAAAAAAAAAAGCACTCACCTCATGAGGTGGCTGGGGTATATTTTTGTGTTGTCATTATGATACCTGTTAAGTGCAAACTAATGTCACCTCCTACCCCCATTTTGTATTGGGTTCCCTGCAAAATCTCAGCTGCTGGAAAAAAATGGAACACATCTGAGAACCACAAGCCTTATGACCCATGGTTCCCAGATGGTGGCTGTGGGTTCCGGGAGGTGTGGCAGTGGGAGATTTTAAATTGCCAAGGGAACACAGGGACAACTCTCAGGTACTGGTATGAAATACTAGCTCAAGGCAGCTCAGGGTTTCAACATTAGATCATGCTACATTCTTTTACATGATACGATGTCTGTGTGAGGCTAGGTTTTCATGCTTGTGACAATAAAAAGTCAGTCCCTTGTGAAAATCACTGTGGGACAGGAAATGAGGGAGGCGGTGTCCAGTGTGACTCCAAGGTTTGAGGAGTTGCACAGCGTTCAACAGATGCACATACCTCTGGTGACAGATCATGGTGATTAAAGGAATAAAACATGTATTATTCCCTTTAATGTATATGGATTATTGTTTTACATATTTGCTAAGTCACTAGGAGGAGCTCTGGTAGCGTAGTGCCTAAGGCACTTGACTGCTAACCAGAAGGCTAGCGGTTCAAACTCACCAGCCACTCCTCGGAAGGAAGGTTGGGCCGTCTACGTCTGTAGTGATACTGCCTTGGAAACCCAAGGAGGGGTCGCTGTGAGTCAAGTCAAGTCAATGGCAGTGAATTTGGTTTGGGCTTTGCTTCCAGTAGGGGTGGTTTGGGCTTTGCTTCTGTGAAGACTGACAGCCTCGGAGGGGTCGCTATGAGTCGGGTCTGACTCTATGGCACATAACAACAACAACAACAACAAGTTGCTAGGGCATAAAATACTTCTCAAGTTGTCTGAGCCTCTCTACTTAATACTTCACATGGGGACATTGGTGGTTTAGTGGTAGAATCGCTGGCTTGCACCTGGGAGGCACAGGTTTGATTCCTGGCCAACGGGCCTCTCGTGCAGCCCCCGCTTGTGTGTCCATGGAGGCCTGCATGTTGCTATGATGGTGGACAGGTGTCAGTGGGGCTTCCAGACTAAGATGGGCCGGGAAGAGCAGGCTGGCAGTCTACTCCTGAAAATCAGTCAGGGCAAAACTCTATGGATTATGACAGCTGGACCTGTGACTGACTGTGAGGATGGGGCATGTACAAACCCCCTGTGCACGGGTTTGCCACGAGTCGAAGCTGACTTGACAGCAGCTAAGTGCTATTACTACTTAATAGAAACTGTGGGAGCTCTGGTAGCATAGTGCCTAAGGCACTTG
>NW_006921679.1:8995152-9017219 GCF_000298275.1 Orycteropus afer afer | reverse complement strand
ATCGAGTCGGCCCCGACTCATAGTGACCCCTCCTTGGGTTTCCGAGGCAGTATCACTACGGAAGTAGGAATGCCCAACCTTCCTTCAGATGAGTGGCTGGTGGGTTTGAACTGCCAGCCTTCTGGTTAGCAGTCAAGTGCCTTAGCCACTATGCTACCAGAGCTCCTGGTAGCATTGGGAATGTATAAGCCAGTCGATGTTAGACAAATAGCAAGTCCGAGGTAAACACGCTACCTTGCCACTCTGGGACGTGCATCTCAGGAAAGTCACGTCAAGTAATGACGCCAACAGTGTTAAGTACAGTATATGCATGTCCAACAGCTGTCTTTTCCCAAGGAGCAAAAATGAGGGGAAAACCTGACTGTGGTACATAAGTCATATCCTAGTCTCACAGAAGCATGAAATTCTCATCAAGGGTTTATTATGCCCTCGGCTGTAATGCCTAGAGAAAACATAATTCTAGCACACGCTAGGGGTTCAAAACAGATGTCCAACAGCTAATGTCTACTGAACAGAACAGGCACCATTACACCTCGGCCACATGTAATATTTCAGTATGCCACGTTACCCAAGGGCGCTCTGGTGGTACAGTGCCCAAGGCATTTGACTGCTAACCAGAAGACTGGTGGTTCAAACCCACCAGCCACTTCTCGGAAAGAAGACTGGGCAATCTACTTCCATAGAGATACTGCTTTGGAAACCCGAGGAGGGGTCGCTATGACTCAAATCGACATGATGGCAGTGAGTTAGTTTTTAAGTTACCACAAAGCGCAACCCAGCTCTCTCTTTATCTTAATTTGTGATTTGGAATCGTATGCCATATTGAAGGCGTATTCTCAGTATATAACACACTCCGGCCATAACATAAGAACCCAGACCACATCTGAATCAAACTTGGTGCATGTGGCATGGCTATAATCTATTTTGGTGCTTTATGAATAAAAAAGTATGGTGAACTGAAGGATGAGCGCTCAAACTCATCAGCTGCTCTGCTGGAGAAAGATGAGGCAGTCTGCTCCTATAAAATTAAAACAAACAAGAAACCCACTGCCATCGAGTTAATTTCGACTCACAGTGACCCCCATTCGGTTTCTGAGGCAGTAAATCTTTATTGAAGTAGATCGACCAGTCTTCCTTCCACAGAATGGCTGGCGGGTTTGAACCGTCAACCTTCTGGTCTGTAGTCGAATGCCTTAGGCACTGTGCCACCAGAGCTCCTTCCTATAAAGATTACAGCCTTGGAAACTCTATGGGGTAGTTCTACTCTGTCTTACAGATTCGCTACGAGTTGGAATCAACTCGACAAGAATGGGTTACAAATAAAAATATGAATCAAATATCTTCAAACCACCTGGAGAGATATTCTATCCATTTTTTTTACGGCTAACATAATGGATTCTACAATAAGAAATCAGGAGCTCTGGTAGCGTAGTGCCTAAAGGCACTTGACTGCTAACCAGGAGGCTGGCGGTTCAAACCCACCAGCCACTCCTCGGAAGGAAGATGGGGCAATCTACTTCCTTAGTGATACCGCCTCGGAAACCCAAGGAGGGGTCGCTATGAGTCTGGTCCGACTCGATGGCACATAACAACAAAACAACAACAATGAGAAATAAGGCCTCCTCTGCATATTAATATTTTTTAATTCATTACCCCAGAATACTTCTTTTATAGGGTATGTGCTCCTGAAATTTTAAAATGGTTTTGCACAGTTAATTCAAGTATTAACATTAAGCAAAGCTTTTGGTACATGCTTTTGTAGAATGAACGATCACACATCAATACAACTTATCTACAAAAGCCTTGGTCTCCGCGTTCCTAAATCCTGATCTTACACTATCGTTTCAGCAAAACTAAGCTCGGCTGCTTCATTCATCAATGAGGGGCTGGACTGAGATTACTGTTTCGCAAACTGTGCACAGCTGAGCAAGAGAGACTACAAGGAACTCCAACCACGGGCACCCAAGAGAACTGTAACCACAGTGACAACGTGTATTAATGAACCAGATTCACTAAATACTATTACTGATTGGACCTCCAAATTTCTTTTTTCCCCCATACAGACAGCCTTTATGACAAGAAAGAAAGTTTGAAGACGAATGGTCTAGATCAGGGCCTCTCAAACATTAAGTGAGCATCAGAATAACCCAGAGAGCACGCTAAAACACAGGATGTGCTCCAGAGAGTCTGGGGTGGTACCATTGAATTGCACTGCTCACAAGGTCCAGGTTTTGCTGATGCTGCTTGGCTGGGGCTCTGCTATGTTAGCTAGCAGTGGCCTAGACAATCAGTCATCTCTAAGTCAAATGTTTCAAGTAGCTAAGCTTAAAGTTCCATGGCATAAAATACATACATACATACATATACATACATATCTACATACATACATACATATATATATATATATATTATATGTTTAAGTATATATGTGTGTGTGTATATATATGTTATTAGTTGTTATTTGCCATCAAGTTGGACCCGACTCACAGTGACCCCTCCTTGAGTTTCCGAGGCAATATCACTACGGAAGTAGATTGCCCCATCTTCCCTCCGAGGAGTGGCCAGTGGGTTTGACCCACCAGCCTTCTTGTTAGCAGTCAAGTGCCTTAGACACTAAGCTACCAGAACTCCATATATATATATATATATATACACACCCCAAACCAAAAACCAAACCCACTGCCATAGAGTCATATCCAACTCATAGTGACCCCTCCCTTGGATTTCCAAGGCGTTATCTCTATGGAAGTAGATTGATTGCCCAGTCTTCCTTCCAAGGAGTGGCTGGTGGGTTTAAACTGCCAGGCTTCTGGTTAGCAGTCAAATGCCTTAGGCATATACACACACACACACACACACACACATACATATATATGTATATGTTTGCACTTTGGTGGTACAGTGATTAAGCCATGTGGTTGCTAACCGTCAGGTCAGTGGTTTGAACCCATCAGTCTCCATGTAGAAGAAAGATGAGGCAGTCTACTTTTGTAAAGATTTACAGCCTTGGAAACACAACGGGGGTTACTATGGGTCAGAACCAAATCATGGCCATGAGTTTGGCTCTGGATACACATATATGCATTTCCTAGAGTAACCTTTCACAATAAATTAGCAGAAATATTGAATCTCATCCCCTTTTTAAAGTTTTGCATATGTAGATTCTTTGCTTTTAAATCAAAATCTAGTATATACAAATTTTGGTTGGTGTTTCATTTAAAATACCCTCCAACCCAAGTGTTTCTCATAAGAAGGTGAGAGGGCAAAAGACTCACCAAAATAAGGCCTATAGGACTTCATAAGTTATTTTTTTTAATGATGCAAAACCCAATTCATCCATCCCAAGTCTAAAATACATAATACCCATTGCCAGCAATTCCTATGCATAGCGACGCAATGGGACAGAGTAGAACTGCCCCTGAGGGTCTCCAAGGCTGTAAATCTTTTCAGAAGCAAAGCCCCACCAAACTCACTGCCAGCAAGTCTATTCTGACTCACAGCACCCCTAGAGGATAGAGTGGAACTGCCCTATAGGGTTTCCCAGGCTGTCAGTCTTCACAGAAGCAAAGGCCAAACCAAAAGCACTGCGATGAAGTTGATTCTGACTCACAGCGCCCCTCGAGGACAGAGTAGAACTTCCCATGTGGTTTCCAAGGCTGTCATCTTTACAGAAGCCGACTGCCTCATACTTTTCCTGTGGACAGGTTGGTGGATTTGACCACCAACATTTCAGTTAACAGCTGCACTCTTAACCACTGTGCTTTAGGGACCCCTTAAGATTCGTAATAGTTCACTCTAAAACAAAGAGCTGCAAGCATATCAGATTATCTCATTCGTGAAAGCTTCTAATTTCTGTTAACTGGGCTAGTATCTTATGAAAAGGATTTTCTTTCATTTTTTTAAAAATACATTTAAACAAAATATTCCTCCTTATTTCTCATAGTAGCCAGTTATCCTAAATGTTTTAAAACTGCGCCAAACTTTAAAATCTCATATTTGTGGGTAGATATACACACCCCTAAGGCATCTGAGTGCTAACCAGAAGGTTGGCAGTTCAAACCAACCAGCCACTCCACAGAAGGAAGACTGGGCAATCTACTTCCGTAAAGATTTACCGCCTCAGAAACCCAAAGGGGATTGCTATGAGTCAGAATCAACTCAATGGCAGTGACTTTGGTTTTAGTTTATACACATCCCTAATGTATAAGTCTAAAACTCTAAAAATAATTGAACTATCTTTGTGTCTGTTTGCTACAAGCCTCCATGGCTGAGCACCAGTGCTCCTGGCCACGCGACCGTCCTCCTTTAGATTTACCACCACATTTACATAGGGTACAGTCCAGCTGCCCGGGCCCTCTGGGCAATCAGTCCCCTCCCTCTGGAACAACCTACATCTGTTCCTTGACCCAAAATGTGTGTCTCTCTCAAAATTCAATCTCAAGTCACCATTTTTGCTACTTCTTGCTGTAGCCCCAATTTCCCAAAGCAGATGATGTTGACAGCTGGAGATGGTCCCCAGAGGTCACGGCAGATGTTAGACTGAAGGAGAAATGGGATGTGGGGGTGCGGGTTTGGGTCTAGTTGAATCCAACAGATACCTGTGGCTAGCTCATTCATATGCACCAAAACCAAAAAACCAAACTCACTGCCTTTGAGTTGTGGCTAGCTCATTCATATGCACCAAAACCAAAAAACCAAACTCACTGCCATTGAGTTGATTCTAACTCATAGTGACTCCCATTGGGTTTCCAAAGCTGTAAACCTTTACAGAAACAGATTGCCTCACCTTTCTTAGCTAAGAAAAGCTAAGAACAAAGCTAAGCATTGCTTCTAAGATTAAGTTGTTATGGTTCCCTTCCTTTGGAAGAACATTCCTCAAGCCTTAAAAATTTCAAAGTCACATTTGATTCCTGATTGATCATGCAATATATGGAGTTCCCCACAAAATTCTGTATGAGTGACGTTAGTGTTGTCTCCATAACCTCCTCAGCTGCATTATGAAAGGGCAGATGTGATGGCCAGCCACCGGGGGATAACACGGATTAGGGAAGTTTCTAGAGTGATATCAGAATTATTTACTAAAACCTACTGATACTGAGTCGATTCCAACTCATAGCAACCCACCTAACCAAAGCCATGGGATTTTCAATCGCCTCATATGCATGTGAAAGCTGGACAATGAATAAGGAAGACCAAAGAACAGCTGATGCTTTTGAGTGGTGGTGTTGGTGAAGAATACTTAAAGTACCATGGACTGCCAGAAGAATTAACAAATCTATCCTGGAAGAAGAATAATTTTTTTTTTGTTGTTGTTAGGTGCCATCAAGTAGGCTCTGACACATAGCCACACTGTATACAACAGAATGAAACCCTGCCTGGCCCTGCGCTCACAATCCTTGCTGTATCTGAGCCCATCGTTGTAGCCACTGTGTCAACCCATCTTGTTAAGGGCCTTCCACATTTTCGCTGACCCTCCACTTTACCAAGCACGATGTCCTTCTCCAGGGAATGGTCTCTTCTGACAACATGACCAAAGGAGGTGAGATGAAGTCTGTTCAGATACCTTAGGTCCTGTGCTACTAGAACGAAAGTGTATTTAACTCTATAAACTCTCTCCAGTATCCATCATATAGGAGTGTGTTTGTCTCTAAGCTTCATAGATTCTGGGATATCATATTTCATTCCTTTCTGATCCTTCCCTTTCTCATCTTACCATAGATACCCAATTCCAGAATCTGTATGGAGAATGTTCAATAAATGGCAACTAGATACCAAAGTCATGATTGCAAGATTAATTATATCTCTAATCATAACTGTGAATAACTATGGGAAAATACAGTTCTATGCAAACAAAAATATGTTCACTCTCTGGTGGCGTAGTGTCTAAGTCATTTGACTGCTAACCAGAAGGTTGGCAGTTCAAACCCACCAGCCACTCCTCAGAGGAAAGACTGGGCAATCTACTTCTGTAGAGATATGCCTGGGAAACCCAAGGAGGGTTGCTATGAGTAGGAATCAACTCAATGGCAGTGAGTTGGTTTTCTTATGTAAGTAATAGACCTAGGAACACACTATTGGTCTGACGGATATGTGTTTGTGGACAGAAAACTACAACTCCAATTTAGTGAGAATGAACTCACTAAAATAGCGACTGGATAAGTACATGGGACCGACAGTTGTCGTCCATGGAAAGCAGTTCAAAATGGTGCTCTTTTCCTGTGGTCTGGAGACTGAGACGGCTTGCAAACTTCCTGACGAACTTGCTGGAGGTCTTGATGCTGCGTTCTCCTAATACCCTTAAAAACATCGTAGGCTTTTTGTGACAGCTCTTAAGGACATTTGGCTGGAAACAGTTTTTGGCTTCACACTGGGCTTTCCTGGGATTGGCTAACGAGTTAGTTAGCCTTGTCTCTTTTTTTTCTTGCCTCTTTAGATTACAATGCTTTGACTATTAAAAGCTGACCCTTAGTCCCCGTATCATATTGCAGTCACATGAAGGGCTTAACTGACATCAGTTTGCCAAGTCTTTATAAATGGTCTCAGGGATGCTGGCTGATGGAAATCACCGGGAGTCTTTATATGTGGGTACCTCATGTATTTGCTCTTTGCACAATGGTTTCAGTCTAGAGGTATGTACCATCACACTCTTGCACACCTCTGTGATATTCCTGCACTATCTGTTCATATCCCACACAACGTCTAGTACGAATAACCGCCCCCCCCAAAAAAAAACACCCATTGCCACAGAGTCGATTCCAACTCACTGCTATTCCCAACGGGCTTCCAAAGCAGCAAATCTTTAAGGAAGTAGATTGCCAAGTTTTCCTTCCATGGAGTGGCTGGTGGGTTTGAACCACCAACCTTCTGGTTAGCAGTCAAATGCCTTAGATACTGTGCCACCACAGCAAGTAGCTTATTGACTAAATATAATGATACACCTGAACCTCGTTCTGGGTGATGAGAATGTTCATGAAATAACGATGGATCAGGATGTGATCCAGCCACCCCTGGGAAATACAGGTCAACAAGCCACAGTGTGGGGTGTGTTAGGCATTTAATGCAGAGCCCAGAGGTGCTGACGGTATGACTTCTTTTGGTATGGCTGCAGTACACATGTTTTGATAAAAGGAAAAAGAAACAAACAAGATCAATTGTTGGCAAGTCATCTCCGACTCATGGTGAGCCCATGTGTGTCAGAGTAGAACTGTGCTCTATAAGGGCTTCAGTAGATGGGATTTTGGAAATAGATGCCCAGCCCTAACTTCTGAGGCATCCCGGAGTGGATTCGAACTGCCAACCTTTTGCTGAGCATGTTAACATTTGCTCCACTCAGGAACTCTATGACTTGATAACATTCCCTGCAACTTACCCGCATTCACCGTAAGATCACTTGCATTCGATTACACTGATGGTTGCACACACACTATGGCTACAATTCCCCAAGAACAACTGGGCCAAGGAAAGGGGAGAACCAGGCAGCCATGCAATTATCTTGCTTTTCATCTTTGAGGTGCAATTTTCTGGTAACTTTAGGAATTAAGCAAATATATTTGTGCAGATATTAAATTTGAATGTTCAAAAGTTTAAAATTTCCACAGCATCCTATAATTACAAAGATTATTTTCACTATCGTATAAGCATCCATTTTTCAAAATTACTAATGTTAAATGCTTCCATACTCCACCCGACACACTATAGGGTAACTCAACTTCCAAAACAGGACTTGAGCTCTACTGAGAGAGAGAGAGAGAACCTGTGAGCTTTTTAAAGATATTCTATACTTGGCAGTATAACAATATTTTACATCTACTAATAATTTCTAATAATTTCTTAGGAGCTCTGGTGGTGTAGTGCCTAAGGCATTTGACTGCTAACCAGAAGGCTGACAGTTCAAATCCACCAGCACTCCTCAGAAGGAAGGTGGGGCAATCTACTTCCGTAGTAATACCACCTTGGAAACCCAAGGAGGGTAACTATGAGTTGGCTCTGACTCAACGGCAATGTGTTGCATTGCATTGCAATAATTTCTTTGTTGTATGAAAGGACCATTTAACTCACTTGCTGTATGTCAGGTTGAATAATAATAATATAAAGTTATTATTATTCAGTACAGGGTCACTGATGAATTCCCACAACCACCCCCACAAGACAAAATATAGCCTTGGTTCACCTACAAATCCTTAAAAAGTTTAATATACTTTGAAAAACTATCTTACTAGTGTCTTAATCACTTTGGATGAGTTACCTTGAATCTAAATATGAAAGAGCTTAAGATGAGCTATTCTAGTTATCTGGAGTTAGCCTGAGCATAAAAATCTCAATAAGCAGGAACTTAAAGGGAGGAAATTTTAACAGTTGATTTAGAGATGAAGTGCACACACACATGGAGCCCTGGTGGTACAGCTCAACTGAAAGGTCAGTGGTTCAAACCCATGAGCTGCTCTGCGGGAGACAGATGTAGCTATCTATTTCTGTAAACATGGCAACCATGGAAACCCTACAGGGCAATTCTACTATGTCCTCTAGGGGCGCTGTGAGTCAGAATCGACTCCATGGCAGTGGGTTTGGTTTGGGCTTTGCTTCTGTAAAGACTGACAGCCTTGGAAACCCTCTGGGGCAGTTCCACTCTGTCCTCTAGGGGCGCTGTGAGTCAGAATCGACTCCATGGCAGTGGGTTTGGTTTGGGCTTTGCTTCTGTAAAGACTGACAGCCTTGGAAACCCTGTGGGGCAGTTCCACTCTGTCCTCTAGGGGCGCTGTGAGTCAGAATAGACTCCACAGCAATGGGTTTAGTTTGGGCTTTGCTTCTGTGAAGATTGAGAGCCTGGGAAACCCTGTGGTGCAGTTCCACTCTGTCCTCTAGGGGCGCTGTGAGTCAGAATAGACTCCACAGCAGTGGCTGTGGTTTGGGCTTTGCTTCTGTAAAGACTGACGCCTTGGAGACCCTCTGGGGCAGTTCTTCCCCGTCCTCCCTCTAGGGGCGCTGTGAGTGGCAATGAATTTGACAGGAACAGGATATATATTTGCTACATGCTTGGTAACTTCTCTCAACATCCTATGAGCATTCTCTTCTCTGTCACCTAGATGTTACAGAGCAACCGTAATGCACTTATGAGACATGAAGGAAACTTGATATTCTTGTTATCAGTACAAAAACTTGATAACCCGATCCTGCACTCCAACTGTAAATGCTGCCTTTGCAGCCAGGGCTTTCAGAAGAAGTCTCTTAGAAAAAGGGAGGACACCCCCGTCTGCTCAAGATCAGTTTACGCTGCCGAGAAAGGGCTGGCTTCGGAATAAGCACACCCTGCTCAGGGGTTTAGGATTTATGCATCCATAGTCTGTCTATGAGTATTTTATCACAGGTCCAGGAAGAGGACAATTAGCATGGTGTTCAGACAGGAATCTTGCTTCTGAAAATCAAACATCTCCTCTAAATGATGTTGACAATATTAAGATCAGGACAACCACATTTTATGTAAAAATTTAATGGGCTATATGTTGTCAAATACACTCCGCTTTCTAGTTAAGGAAGTCAACTGGCCCTCATCAGTTTCTTCTCCTTCTAAGCTGAAAAGAATGGAGTCATCTAGGAAGGCTGGGGTTTACAAATGAGATATTAGATCCTTCTGTTCCCAGGCTGAAACAGGGATTAGAATAACACATTTAAATACCTTAATGCTTTTAACACAAAAAGCATTAATCTGATACTCTGCTTCCTTGGAATGCTTTATTAAGGTACCAAGACCCTCTCAGGAGTGTCTGCCTTTTTGGAAGTGAACACATCGATTGTCCTCTACTGTGAATCTCGCCCGTGTTTCAACGTTTGCTTGGCCTCTGCCGCACAAGGTGGGAACAGGAAACAGAACAAGGAGAAAGCCGAGAAGCGTTGGAGCTCTGACATTTCAGAGCAAGCTTAGGGCTCCTTCAGGACCAGCCATCATGAGCTCAGATGGCATGGCAAAATAATGATGACCAAGGTGTCTCAGAGAATGATTTTCATCAGACCTGCCCTTTACCTTCACCTGGGTCTGGAACAAAAGGTCATTTGATTTCTAAGCCCATATATCAGCCAAACCATAATGACATGTGCTCTGGGTAAAGGGCGCAGCCTGCCTACCTGACCTTTAGCCAGTCCTGAGCCAAGTACCCACAAGACCAGCGGTTTCAGGGGTGGGAGCTGCCCAGATCATGTCCAGGACACACCAGTGGAGAGAGTTCACCATGTAATGAATCTCCGCCTCCCTTCCCCTCCCTTCCTCTCTTCCCCCTCCTCTTTATTTTATTTCAAAGCAGAATGTGTTAGGTGGGAGTGGAGATGAGTTACACAAGGCTTTTTCTCTCAAGTAGCATGCATGCCTTTTTAAACCTGTCATTGTTATTGGCTGCCATTGGGTCAATTCCAACGCATAGCGACCCATGTGACAGAAGAGAATTGCCCCATAGGGTTTCCTAGGCTTACATCTTTTTTTTTTTTTTTTTCTCTAAATTTTTTTTATTGTGCTTTGTGTGCAAACTTACAAAGCAGATTCGTTTCACTCTCAGCATTCATGAACATTGGTTTCACGTACCGATCACAAGCCCAACAATAAACAGCTCTCCTCCCATCTCAGCTCTGCGACTCCCCCTTCCCTGTGTCCTTCTTACCTATGCCTATGCATTCCTGCTCACCCAGATTTACCCCTATGCAAATGCTGCCCTTTGGATGTCTCATGGTTGATTGATCTAAGTGCATCTCCCTGGGTAGATGTTTTGCTCCTAAGCCTTTCCACTGTTTGCTTGAGAGCTAATCCACAAAGTGAGTCCATTTCCAGGCCTGAGGGATAACCCAGGCCATAGTCTCAGGAGTTTCCAAGGTTGAAATCTTCATGGAAGCAGACTTCCAGGTCTTTTCTCCCATGCAGCCACTGATGGGTTTGAACTGCCGGCCTTTCGGTTAGGAGCCCAGTGCTTAACCACGGCACCACTGGGGCTCCTTGTCTCAAACCAGAAATCTGTATTTAACCCAAAGCACTCATTCTTAATGTCAGCAAGAGGCAATGATAACGCTGTTCTTTTTTCATTATCATATGTGTAAAAAAAAAAAAAAATTTTTTTTAAAGGGGCAGCACCGTATTAACATTCCCAAAGCAAAACATGAAAACGACCCCTGTGATGCTTTGTATCTGCTCATATCCTGAGGAGCTGTCCCTGGATGAGGAGAATGGTTGATGTGCTTAACTGCTATCCCAAAGGTTGGAGGTTTGAGTCCACCCAGAGGCACCTAGGGAGCTTTGGTGGTATAGTGCCTAAGGCACTTGACTGCTAACCAGAAGGCTGGTGGTTCAAACCAACCAGCCACTCCTGGGAAGGGAGGTTGGGCAATCTACTTCCATAGTGATACTGCCTCGGAAATCCAAGGAGGGGTTGCTATGAGTTGGGTCCAATTCGACTGTCCATAACAACAACAGAGGCACCTAGGATAAAAGCCTAGCAATTTCCTGAAAGGTCAGCCACATTTCTATTGTGATACACACACGGTTTCCGTGAGTCAATTCTGATTTGGCAACAACTGTTTTTGTGGTTGTTTTTAATGGCCTGGAGAGTGATAGAGAAAGACAGACAATCATCAAGCAGACAGGAATGGGATGTCATGGCGGCAGTGAGTAATAGGACAAGTACGGGCATGGGGATCACCTTTTTGGAAGTGACTTCAGCCCCAAAAGACTGTATGGGTACCCACAGAAGGTATGTTGTTGTTGTTGTTATTTGCCATCAAGTCGGCCCCGACTCCTAGCGACCCCTCCTTGGGTTTCTGAGGCAGTTATCACTACGGAAGTAGGATTGCCCAACATTCCTTCCGAGGAGTGGCTGGTGGGTTTGAACCGCCAGCCTCCTGGTTAGCAGTCAAGTGCCTTAGGCACTATGCTACCAGAGCTCCTCACAGAAGGTATAGTGAATCAAAATTAATTACAATAGTGAACTGTTAACATAAGTTACTGCAAAGCATAATTTGTAACTTGCTCTTCTGATCTAACCCACTGCCACTGAGTCAACCCCAACTCATAGCAACCCTGTAGGACAGAGTAGAACTGCCTCACAGGGATTCCAAGGTAGTAAATTTTTACAGAAGCAAAGCCCAAACCAAACTCACTGCTGTGGAGTCTATTCTGACTCACAGCGCCCCTAGAGGACAGAGTGGAACTGCTCCACAGGGTTTCCAAGGCTGTAATGTTCATGGAAGCAAAGCCCAAACCACATCCACTGCCTTGGAGTCAATTCTGACTCACAGCGCCCCTAGAGGACAGAGTATAACTACCCTATAGAGTTTCCCAGGCTAAACCTTTACGGAAGCTGACTGCTTCATCCTTCTCTCATGGAGTGGCTTCTGGGTTCAAAGCACCTGCCTTTTGGTTAGCAGCCAAATGCTTTAACCACTGCAGCACCAGAGCTCATTTCTGAATTATTACTATGATCTTAATAGCACTTCCTGGACAAAGTCTGATCTGAAATATAATTGGCTTTGTGCTTCTATGAGGAGCCTTGATGGCACTGTGGTTATGCACTTGGCTGCTAACTGAAAGGTTGGTAGTTTGAATCCACCAGCTGCTGCAAAGGATGAAGATGAGGCAGTCTGCTTCCACAAAGATTTACAGCCTTGGAAATCCCATGAAGCAGTTCTAATTTGTCTTCTAGGGTCACTGAGAGTCAGAATCGACTCAATGGCAATGGGTTGGGTTGGGTTTTTGGTGTGTGTGTGTCTCCTTAATTAGGCTAAGTGCCAGCTGGTGAGAGATCTGTTTGATTCATCTTTAAATCTCCTACTATCAAACACAGCAGGTAACAAACGTGTATTGATCATCCGTGTACTTTACAATTTTTGAACTTCAAACACAGCTCTCTTTTCCTTCCCTCCCTTCTTAATAACCAATGTTCCATTTGTAAGTCAAGGATACTTATCATAGTACATGAATAATGATCTTCTTATAGTTTTGGTCCAAGAAAGAGACAAGTTATGACTAAGTTGATTAGAAGCACTCTTTAGAGAAGAAGCTCAAATCTAAACCTTTGAGTCCACTTGGTAGGTATAATTTCCACAGCAAATGAATACACTGACAGCCATGTTGATCAAGTTACCACCTTTTGAATGTAAGAGCCACCACCTAAAAGTCGTGGTTGTCACTGATGTGGTTGGACAGGTGGAATTGATGCTCCCAGCACATTCCACATGGACCCGAGCCAGGAGCAGGAATGCAGCAAGGCCAGGCTGCCTTCAAGGTACAGACCCTGCTCCATTAGCTTGGGGAGGAGACAAGGTCAGAGTTAGCTAGACACACAGCCACTTGGATTAGGGCTAGTGGCACAGGGGGAGTTGAGAATGAAGAAAGTTCTAGCCAAGAAACTTAAGCAGTAGAGGGAGCTGCCCAGGACTCCCACTGGACGTGGCTCCCAGCTTTGCTCAGAAAGGCTCTCGCTCCTGGACATATCATGGAGGAGGTGGGAAATGCCAATGCCTTGCGATGGCACCCAGCTCCAGCTGGAAGTGGGAGTCATCAACCAAAGTGCAGCTCCAGAATGAGCTTCAAATCCCAAATGTAGCATGGCAGGGAGAGGCGTTAGCTCAATGTGGCACGGAGCAGTTAAGTGAATTTGCTCATATATATATTTATATATTATAATATATGTTATATATAATGATTTGGCCATTCTCCCAGTTTCTACAAAGTCCAGAATTAGACTGCATGTCCTAAAGTCCAAGGTGAGAAAGCCCACGTGTGGGGACAGTCTTCATGGTTGCATGGGTTGCTAAGGAAATTCTATTCCTTTTCCTATCCCCCCTCTAGCTTCTTTGGAGACACATCAAATTCTCTTCCCTGAGTCGGGTCCAACTCAACGGCACATAACAGCAACAACAACGTAGGTTTTTACTGTGTTCACTGT
This sequence comes from Orycteropus afer afer, assembly GCF_000298275.1. Taxonomy (NCBI): domain Eukaryota; kingdom Metazoa; phylum Chordata; class Mammalia; order Tubulidentata; family Orycteropodidae; genus Orycteropus; species Orycteropus afer. The sequence goes on along the minus strand of NW_006921679.1, from coordinate 9,003,300 downwards.
TAAAGCTTGGGAGAAGGTGGAAAACAAGTCTGGATGACAGTGTGTGAAGAAGTAAAATAAGTAAGGAGAAAGAATGGAGAATGTGCTGAGTGGGTGGGAATCCAGGGAGTGTCGTCAGAATCTTGGCCTCCCTTACCCCAACGTGTGCAAGCTCTCTGGTCCTCCTCCCCTGTAAAGAAACCAACCAGGAGGATATCTGCCATTTGTCAAGCTCTAAAACTTATGCTTCTACCTTGAAAGCAAAAATGTGAGACTACAATAACATTATGATGAAGTGACAGCAACGCCAATCAGTGTTTTTATACTTATTATTCATCAGTACTACCACCCGTCTGTCAGTCTGTCCTACTGTGGCGACTTACATGTCGCTGTGAGTCTGGAAGCTATGTGGCCAGCATTTCAAATACCAACAGGCTCACCCACAGTGGACAGGTTTCCGCAGCGCTCCCAGATTAGACAGCCTAGAAGTAAGGCCTGCTGATCCACTTTTAAAAATCAGCCAGTGAAAACCATATGGGTCGCAATAGAACACTGTCTGATCTAATGCTGGAAGATGAGCCCCCGAAGTTGAAAGGCGCTCCAAATACACAGTGGCTTTAACAAGGGACTTGAGAGACCAGCAATCCTGAAGACGGTGCAGGACTGGGTAACGTTCCGTTCTGTGGAACATGGGTCCCCATGAGTCAGAGTCAACTCAGTGGCCACTAAAGTCATTCACTTCATTCTCTCCAGTATGTTGCAAGAGTGGTATCATAGTGCTCTCCCATGCACATGTGAGAAAACCAAGTTCAGAGAGGTCAACATGCTGTGCCCAGGGCCACAAACCCAGCAAGTGGCAACGACAGGATCTGGTCACACCTGCATGCCCAGCCTCTCTGCGCCACTGCATTTAGTTGCTGCGGAGAGTCCTGCAGGTCAATGGCTCCCAGGCGGTGGTGGGAGGGGCTTCGGCATGGCAGCTTTCCGGGTCTCCTTCCCAACCTGCCCCTCAGTTCTCTGCTGGTCACGGGAATCTCACCGCTGCCAACTACTTCACAAGACAGCCATGAAGACCACACAAATGCGAAAGATGAGCAAGCAGTTTGAAAGGGAGGAAAAAATACACCTGCTTCAGAAGCACTTCATTCCCCAGCTCCACTTGGCACCTCTCTACTGAATGCACTGTCTGGGCTGTTAGGTGTGACTGGCTGGGAACAAGGAGTATCCTTTCTCCATAAAAGCTCCTGGCTTCAGGGCCTCTCAAGGTCTTCAGGAAGCAGATGGACCAAGAACCATCTTGGCAGACTTTATCTCCCCTTTCCTTATAGTCTGTCAGGCATGTATTTGGTTGCTAACCAGAAGGTTGGTGGTTCAAACCCACCAGCTGCACCATGGGAGGAAGAGGAGACAATCTACTTCCGTAAAGATCCACAGCCTTGGAAACCCAATGGGGTCGCTATGAATCGGAATCACCTTGATAGCAGTAGGTTTTCCTTACAGTTCTGTATTAGATTGTTTTCATGTGTAATTTTACAGAAAGATTCTTTACATATTGTTAGGAATTGAACTGTGTCTTCCCAAAATCTATATTGTAAATCCTGATCTCTTTGTTGCTGTTAAGGAGTGCCGGGGGCACAGTTGTTAATTGCTTGGCTGCTAACAGAAAGGTCAGTGGTTCTAACCCACCAGTGGTTCTATGGGAGAAAGATGTTTCGTCAGTTCCTGTAATGATCACAGCCTTGGAAAGACTATGAGGCAGGTCCACTCTGTCCTCTAGGGGCGCTGTGAGTTGGAATTGACTCCACAGCAGTGGGTGTGGTTTGGGCTTTGCTTCTGTAAAGACTGACAGCCTTGGAAACCCTCTGGGGAAGATCCACTCTGTCCTCTAGGGGCGCTGTGAGTCAGAATCGACTCCACGGCAGTGGGTGTGGTTTGGACTTTGCTTCTGTAAAGACTGACAGCCTTGGAAACCCTGTGGGGCAGTTCCACTCTGTCCTCTAGGGGCGCTGTGAGTCAGAATTGACTCCACAGCAGTGGGTGTGGTTTGGACTTTGCTTCTGTAAAGATTGACAGCCTTGGAAACCCTGTGGGGCAGTTCCACTCTGTCCTCTAGGGGCGCTGTGAGTCAGAATCGACTCCACAGCAGTGGGTTTGGTTTGGGCTTTGCTTCTGTAAAGATTAACAACCTTGGAAACCCTGTGGGGCAGTTCCACTCTGTCCTCTAGGGGCGCTGTGAGTTGGAATCGACTCCACAGCAGTGGGTTTGGTTTGGACTTTGCTTCTGTAAAGATTGACAGCCTTGGAAACCCTGTGGGGCAGTTCCACTCTGTCCTCTAGGGGCACTGTGAGTCAGAATAGACTCCATTGCAGTGGGTTCGGTTTGGGCTTTGCTTCTGTAAAGACTGACAGCCTTGGAAACCCTCTGGGCAGTTCCACTCTGTCCTCTAGGGGCGCTGTGAGTCAGAATCGACTCCACAGCAGTGGGTTTGGTTTGGGCTTTGCTTCTGTAAAGATTATAGCCTTGGAAAGCCTATGGGGCAGTTCTACTCTGTCCTCTAGGGTTGCTATGTCCTATAGGGTCAGAATCTACAGATATGGGTTATGTTGTGTTGTAACCCCTATACTTGTAGTTACAATCCCATCTGGGAATAAGGTTTTCTTTGTTATGTTAGTGAGGCCATATCAGTGTAGGACGTGTCTTAAGTCCAATCACTTCTGAGATATAAAAGGAGTAGTGTAGGCACTGAGAAGCAAGCACCGATGGTAGAAGGCTGATGTCACGTGAAGATCACCAAGGAACCAAGGAAGAGAAGCTGAAAGAGAGAATGATTTCCTCCTAGAGCCACAGAGAAAGAAAGCCTAGCCCTAGAGCCAGAGCCCTGAATTCAGACTTCTAAATTCTAAAATTAGGGTGCTCTGGTGACACAATGCCTAATGCATTTGACTGCTAACCAGAAGGCTGGCAGTTCAAACCCACCAGCCACCCTGTGGAAGGAAGATGGGGGAATCTACTGCCATGAAGATTTATTGCCTTGGAAACCCAATAGGGTCACTATGAGTTGGAAGTGACTTAATGGGAGTGGATTTGGTTTTCTGTTTTTAATCTCCTAACCTGTGAGAAAGTATATTTCAGTTCATTACAGCCACCCACTTGGGGTATTTCTGTTACAGCAGCAAGAAGAAGCTAAGACATATACTAACCTATTAAATTGTGTAATCTATTTGCTTTAATATTAGCACACACTGAAGGTGAATATATGCACACACAAAATTGTGAGTTCTTAAAGGTTGAAAATTAGGTTTGCTTTTTTCAGTATCTCGTATACCCCACAGCAGGGCCTGATGCGCTTGCCTACATGAATCTGATTGCAGCAAGAGTAGGCATGGCTCTGACAGAGGGAATGAGAGAATGTTATCCATGCACATTTGGAACACTGAGCAAATTCAGAATAAAGAAAGAAGTCTAGCATCGCCAGCACACTTGCTGTGTTTTAGTTCCTTTGCTCTGGGTAAAGCTGGAAGCAAACTGGGAAGGCTTGTCTCTTGAGTCTGAACTAGATCTGAACTGAAAAAGATCATGGTGTTTCTTTTTATTTTATTTTTATTTTTGCAGTGTTCCCTCCCCTCCCAGCCTTGGTGACCAACAGAAAGTTTCCTTCCACATATAAACCTTTCCTTGACTTTTTACAATAATGAACTAATATAATATTAGTCCTTCTGTGATTGACTTGTTTCACTCAGCATAATGTCCTCTAAGGAGCTCTGGTGGCGTAGTGCCTAAGGCATTTCACTGCTAACCAGAAGGCTGGGGGTTCAAACCCACCAGCCACTCCTTGGAAAGAAGATTGGGCAATCTACTTTCGTAGTGATACCACGTTTGAAACCCAAGGAGGGGTCTCTGTGAGTGTATCTGAATTGATGGCAGTGAGTTTGGTTTGGTTTTTCTTGAATGTCCTCCAAGTTCATCCACGTTATGCGGTGTTTTGCAGATTCTACATTATTCTTTAGGGTTGCATAGTATTCCATTGTGTGTATGTACCATGGTTTGGTTATCCATTCTTCAGTTGATGGGCACCTAGGTTGTTTCCATCTTTTTGCTATTGTAAATCGCTCTGCAATGAATATGAGTGTGCATATCTGTTCTAGTCCTGGCTCTCACTTCTTTAGGATATATACCTAATAATGGGATTGCTGGATCAAATTGTATTTCTAACTCCAACTTTTTAAGGAACCACCATACTGCTTTCCACAGTGGTATCATTTCACAGTCCCACCAGGAGTGTATGAGTGCCCAATCTCTCCATAAAAAAGATCACGGTGTTTCTTGAATAACGAACCACGTGCCATGGGGCGGCCCGACTCATGGTGGCCTCAAGTGGGTCAAGGCAGAACTGTGCTCCGTGGGGTTTTCAGTGGCTGATTTTTTCCAAAGCGGATCACCAGGCCTTTCTGCTGAGGCACTTCTCTATGGGTTAGAACTGCCAACCTTTCAGTTAGTAGTTGAGCCCTTAACCATTTGTGCCACCCAAGAACCCCCTTGAGTGATTATTGTGTTGTTGCTGTTAGGTGCTGTCGAATAGGCTCTGACCCCGTGGACAACAGAATGAAGCATTGCCCAGTCCTGCCCCAGCCTCACAGTCCCTGCTATGCCTGAGCCCATCATTGCAGCTTGTGTCGACCCATCTCATTGAGGGCCATCCCCTTTTCGCTGACCCTCCACTTTACCAAGCATGACAATCTTCTCCAGGGAATGGACCCTTCTGACAACATGACCAAAGTAGGTGAGATGAAGTCTGGCCATTCTTGCTTCTAAGGAGCATTCTGGCTGCACTTCCTCCAGGACAGATCTGTTAGTTCTTCTGGCAGTCCAGGGTACTTTCAGTATTCTTAGCCAGCACCACAACTCAGATTAGGACTGTGCAATTAGCTCAGTCGGTCCTCACACCCTAAAACCTTATCAGCTCTTTATCGGGATGAATTACAAACACATGAAACTTGTGTAAGCAGTTCCAGCATTAGCTCCCCCTCCAACACCACCAAACACAAAAGATGTATTATTCTTCATTTCTCTACTGGAAACATTGCTTCCTCTCACTGTCATTGCCAAAAGCAAAAAGAAAAAGAGCAAATAACTCAATCCGGATGCAATTAACACAAGTGGAAGTCTATAGTCACTTTTTCTCCAAAGAAAATGGATAGAAATTGATTTAAACACACACACACACAATTTTGAAAAGCCTACCTATGTAAAATAATGGCAGGCTATTAACAAGTGAAAAACCATCTTACCCACTCCATCAAGTGACTATTTTTAGTTAGAGTAAAACCCTAACAAAATCTGTATCTGCCAGAAGTTATAGCAAACAAAGAAATAAAATCTAAAAAGCACTCGGACTCTGTAATGGTCATTAAACCTTCTGGAAAGAAATTACATTAAAATTCAATTTGTTTTCTAAAAAAATTTGATCAGAACCATTTTAACAGTTAAAACCACTCTGCCTGTTTCTTTTTTGACAACAGACAGTTCTCCACCTCAGACTAAACCCACGGCCACAGAGTCAATTCCAACTCATAGCAATCCTACAGGACAACCAGGGAAAGATTATAGTGTTTCTTAATTCACTAACCAGGTGCCTCAGCTAGCTTCTTGGAAGCCAGTCAAAATATCTTTTCATTAATACTAAAAAGTCTTTTCCTCTGACTGAAAATTAACGCCTTCAATTTCATTTGAATGAATGAATGAATTTAATTTACTGAATGAATGAATTTAATTTATGGAATGAATGAATTGAATTTACTGAATGAATGAATTTAATTTAAATTGAATTAATTTTAATTAAACTTAATGCCTTCGATTTAATTTAAACTGACTCATGGTGTCCCATGTGTGTCAGATTGTCCGTCTTCCTTCTGAGGAGTGGCTGGTGGGACTGAACCACCACCTTCTGATTAGCAATCAAATGCCTTAAGCACTGCACCACCGGAGCTCCTATAAGGGTTTTCAAGGCTTGAATTTTCAGAAGCAGATCACAGGACAGAATGGAAATCCCCCATAGGGTTTCCAAGACTATAAATCTTTACAGAAATAGGCTACCTTATCTTTCTCCTGTGGAGCGGCTGGTGAGTTCGAACCATCGACTTTTTGATTAGCAGTCAAATGCCTTACCCACTACATCACCAGAGCTTCTGACAGTTCTCCAGAATCCTCTTATTTACATGGGCTTGATTTGCGCTATCCACCTCCAGCTGGAGCTCCTGTTAAACTGAAGGCATTAATTTTCAGTCAAAGGAAAAGACTTGTCAGTCTTAATGAAAAGATAGCTTTGACTGGCTTCCAAGAAGCTAGCTGTGGCCCATTAAGTCATATCAGCAAAAGCGCAAAGGCATTACATGGGGTTGTTTCCATTCAAGATGCTGAAAAATTGAAATATCCCTACAATGCAAACAGACGGCCATTACTGAACCCCATTTCCTGCAAAGAAAATGGTTTATTGAGTTTGGACGGTCAGCATGGTAACAAGCCCCATTGCGTCTGACTTGCTAATTAATGTTTTGAGCAGCCAGAGCTTAGGAGTCGAGGCCAGTTAGCTTAATAAGGAAAGAATATTTTGTTGTCAGCGTCCTTTCTACCATTTTGGAGTCCTTATTGGCATGTTATAAAAGGAAGCGCAGGCCATTAGTTGAACAAAGAATCATATATTAAACTATGTAGCTACGTAGATTACAGTAAGCTAGTTCAACAGTATTAATGAATCAGCAATTAAGCTGTATGTGTAGAGATACCATGAGGCCTCTAAGGCACTACTGGGATTAACCCTTTGGAATCGAATGGATTCTGACTCAAAGTGAGTCTACAGGGCACAGCAGAACTACCCCATAGGTTTCCCAAGGCTGTAATCTTTTTGAGAGCAGACTGACTCATCTTTCTCTCGTGCAGCGGCTGATGGGTTCAAACCACCGACGTTTCAATTGTTGTTGTTGTTGTTATATGCCGTCGAGTCGGACCCGACTCATAGCGACCCCTCCTTGGGTTTCTGAGGCAGTATCACTATGGAAGTAGACTGCCCAACCTTCCTTCTGAGGAGTGGCTGGTGGGTTTGAACCGCCAGCCTTCTGGTTAGCAGTCAAGTGCCTTAGGCACTATTAGAAGTCAAGTATTCTAACCACTGCACCACCAGGGTTCCTATTACTTTGATAACACGGGGCTATCCATCCGGACTGAGTCAAACAGCATGCCCAGCTTGCTCACTGAATTAAGTCTCACACACACACACACAGAAAGAGAGAGAGAGAGAGACTGACCCTCGGTGCAAGGACAGAAAGACAAGATACAGCGTTGGCTTCATGCACCTTCCCAGTCATCAGGCAATGGCCGTTTTTTCTATATCTCCCACATGCTATGTTCTCTAATGAAGGCAACTTTTGCTTTCCTCTGGGAGCTGAGTTTGGAGGCAAGTGACATTTCTTTTGCACGCACACCCACAGACCAAGCACATGGGAAAAGGAAGCCCTGCAGACGGTCCGTGAGAGATTGAAGCTGGGGCACTTCTGGAGCACTCTCATGTGGCGGCAGGTCCTATTAAAAATACCTCTAAGAGATTCACTAGGAAATGACATAATGGAGATCGAGAGGTCATCCCACAATGCTGGGGTAACATTCCCGCTGTAACTTACCCCATGCGGCTCAGAACCCTGAGTATTCTTCTCACAACATAACCCCAGTGTCTACCACAATATCTGCACATAATCGACACTTAAATAATATCTGTGGACTGACCTAACCACAGTAGAATGAGATTCTTCATATTTACAGCTATACATTGCTCTAGTCTGTAAAAAGACAAGCAGAGTATTGGACCCATGCAAGGGAAACCCAAACTCATACCCAACCTGTTGCTGTGGAGTTGATTCTGACTCACAGCGCCCCTAGAGGACAGAGTGGAACTGTCCCACAGGGTTTCCCAGGCTGTCAGTCTTTACGGAAGCAAAGCCCAAACCAAACCCACTGCTGTGGAGTCGATTCTGACTCACAGCGCCCCTAGAGGACAGAGTGGAACTGCCCCACAGGGTTTCCAAGGCTGTCAATCTTCACAGAAGCAAAGCCCAAACCAAACCCACAGCCGTGGAGTCCATTCTGACTCACAGCGCCCCTAGAGGACAGAGTGGAAC
>NW_006921679.1:8978929-8995052 GCF_000298275.1 Orycteropus afer afer | reverse complement strand
TCGATTCTGACTCACAGCGCCCCTAGAGGACAGAGTGGAACTGCTCCACAGGGTTTCCAAGGCTGTCAATCTTCACAGAAGCAAAGCCCAAACCAAACCCACTGCTGGTGAGTCGATTCTGACTCACAGCACCCCTAGAGGACAGAGTGGAACTGCCCCACAGGGTTTCCCAGGCTGTCAGTCTTTACGGAAGCAAAGCCCAAACCACACCCACTGCCATGGAGTTGATTCTGACTCACAGCGCCCCTAGAGGACAGAGTGGAACTGCCCCAGAGGGTTTCCCAGGCTGTCAATCTTTACAGAAGCAAAGCCCAAACCAAGCCCACTGCCATGGAGTCGATTCTGACTCACAGCGCCCCTAGAGGACAGAGTGGAACTGCCCCAGAGGGTTTCCCAGGCTGTCAATCTTTACAGAAGCAAAGCCCAAACCAAACCCACTGCTGGTGAGTCGATTCTGACTCACAGTGCCCCTAGAGGACAGAGTGGAACTGCCCAGCGGGTTTCCAAGGCTGTATTCTTTACAGAAGCACACAACTCATCCTTCTCCTGTGGAGCAGCTAATAGGTTCCAACTGTGACCTTTGTTAGTAATGGAGTGCTTAATCACTGCACAACCAGGGCTTCTCAAAACCAAACAAAATCAAATCCACTGCCATCGAGTCAATTCTGACTCATAGCTACCCCCACTGGGTTTCTGAGGTGGTAAATCTTTATGGAAGTAGATTGCTGCAGTGCAGTGAGTTGCATGGTATGGCTTTTCTAGCCATAGTCTTTGTAATTCCCACTGGATTATTGGTTGGACCATGCAAATACGTGTCAACTTGGCTGGACAGCTGGTAGTAGTTATTTCCTATAATAAGACTGGCAATTAACTGAGTAGCTGCTTTTAAACTCCTGAAGTTAAATACCTGGTATATTTCTGTTGGAGCAGAAGGAAGTAATCTTGTGGGAAAGTTCTCTCTCAGGTGTGTAGAACTCTGATGTTGGGATTGGTTACTTTTGCCACTCTGCCAGGCTTAAGATGAGCCCTCCTAGAGGCAGAGGGGGAATCTCCTTGAGGCCTAAGGTGCGCCTGACACAAGCCATGATATTTTCAAGCACCTCATATGCATGTCAGAGCTGGGCAATGAATAAAGAAGACCGAAGAAGAATTGATGCTTTTGAGTTGTGGTCTTGGTGAAGAATGCTGAAAGTACCATGAGCTGCCAGAAGAAAGAACAAATCTGTCCTGGAAGAAGTGCAGCTGGAATGTTCCTTGGAAACGAGAATGGCCAGCCTTTGTCTCACCTCCTTTGGTCCTGTTGTCAGAAGAGACCATTCCCTGGAGAAGGATGTCATGCTTGGTAAAGTAGAGGGTCAAGGAAAGTGGGGAAGGTCCTCAATGAGATGGAGTGACACAGTGGCTGTGATGATGGGCTCAGGTATAGCAAGGATCACAGAGCTGGTGTGGGACTGGGTGGTGTTTTGTCTGCTGTGCATGGCTGTGAGCCAGAGATGACTTGACAGCACCTAACAACAACAACAACATGACACAACTGAAAATCACTTCAGTTTTAGACCTTGGACAAACAGAACAACAAATGCTCAACCCCCCAAAAAAATACCCACTGCTATTGAGTCAATTCTGACTCCTAGTGACCCCCACTGGGTTTTCAAGGCTGTAAATCTTTCCAGAAGTAGATTGTCTCATTTTCCTTCCATGGAACAGCTGGTGGGTTTGAACTACCAACCTCTTGGTTAGCACTAAATGGCTTACCCACTATTTCACCAGAGCTCCTTAACAAATGCTTCTTGTTGTTGTTGTTGTTGTTATGTGCCATCGAGTTGGACCCGACTCAAAGTGACCTCTCCTTGGGTTTCCGAGGCAGTATCACTACAGAAGTAGATTGCCCAACCTTCCTTCCGAGGAGTGGCTGGTGGGTTAGCAGTCAAGTACCTTAGGCACTATGCTACTGGAATAGATATGTTGTGACTACCTATTCACTAGCTAATTTTACTGGACTATCAACACATATCTAGAAAATTTCTAATTTTTCCCAACCAACCTTTTCAAAATAGAGAGAAATTTGTTAAGTACACACAGCAGCACAGGATTTCTCTTCCTAAGTGTTTTGATATCTTTCTGCCCATATGAACTTGCTGCTAACACTACCTACCTTCACTCGATGACCACCAGGAGGGTCCCCATGCTCTCAACATCTCCTCTGTGTTACTTGAATACATTACCACCTAAAATCCTTTTACTGCATGGTAAGGACACTAAGCTGAAACCACGTGTTCTCAGGAACAGGAGTTGGAAGAACATCAAATCACAGGAAGATAGTTATTTGTAGAAGATTGAGGGGTGCAGCTGTGAGCCCAGAACGAAGAGAACGAGGGCCACAGTAAGAGTAACAAAGCAAGAGAATAGGTACCAAAGAAAAATTATGATGTCCAGAACCTCTGGTTGGCTCTCATAAATCTGCACACACTTGTGTATCATTTAATTAGAACTTATTCAAATCTATTGAGTTTCATGAAAAGTTTAGCAAGTACTCCCAGTAGACACTCTTGAAACTAGAGCTTGTTCTGCCTCTGGAGGACACCATTACGTGATGCGGAGAGTCTTTCATAGGGGCATGGACTTCTACCCTTAAGAAACGATATCACTGAAGTTCTTCTATTTTTTTTTTTTTTTTTGTCACTGAAGGTCTCCTTACTATAGTTTCATAGGTAACTGAAGTTCTTGCTATGTTATCATAGGTCTTCTTCCTATGGTTTCATACATCACAGACGGTCTTCTTACTATAGTTTCATATGTTGCTGAAAGTTTATTTATTATGGTTTCATAACATCACTGAAGGTCTCCTTATTGTGGCTCCATCGTCACTGAAGTTCTTCCTACTATACTTTCATGTCACTGAAGGTCTCCTTACTATGGTTTTATAGGAACATGAATAAGTACATAAATATTGATGAAGTATGGCAATTTATACAGGTGAAACTGGTTGTTTACTACAGAAGTGCTGTTGTTGATAGGTGCCATCGAGTTGTTTCTGACTCATAGCGACCCCATGCACAGCAGAACGAAACACTGCCCGATCCCACGCCAGCCCCACAATCCCTGCTATACTTGAGCCCATCATCACAGCCACCGTGTCAATCCATCTCGTTGAAGGCCTACCCCTCTTTTGTCGACCCTCCACCCTACCCAGCATGACATCCTTCTCCAGGGAATGGTCCCTTCTGACAACATGACAAAAGTAGGTGAGACGAAGTCTGGCCATTCTCACTTCCAAGGAGCATTTCGGCTGCACTTCCTCCAGGAAAGATGTTAGTTCTTTTAGCAGTCCATGGTACTTTCAGCATTCTTCGCCAGCACAACTCAAAAGCATCAGTTCTTCTTCAGTCTTCCTTATTCACTGTCCAGCTCTCACATGCACATGAGGTAATTGGAAATATCACAGCTTGTGTCAAGTGCACCTTAGTCCTCAAGGAGATATCCTTGCTCCTCAGCACTTAAAACAGTTTCTTCGTGGTTGACTTTCCAGTGCTACATGTTGTCTAATGTCCTGACTGCTGCTTCCATTGGCATCGATTACAGAACCAAGCAACGTGAATTCTTTGACAACCTCAATCTTCTCTCCATTTATTGTGATGCTGCTCATTGGTCCAGTTGTGAGGATTTTTGTTTTCTTTATATTGAGACATAATCCATACTGCAGACTGTATTCTTCAACCTTCATCAGTAAGCGCCTCAAGTCATCCTCACTTTCAGCAAGCAAAGTTGTATCATCTGCGTATCTCAGGTTGTTAATGATTCTTCCTCCAATCCTGATGCCACGTTTTTCTTCATATAGTCCAGCTTCTCGGATTATTTGCTCAGCATATAGATTGAATAAGTATGGGGAAAGGATACACTCCCTTCTTGATTTTAAATCATGTAGTGTCTCCTTGTTCCATTCAAATGACAGCCTCCTTCCTGGTCAAAGTACAGGTTCCTCACAAGTACAATCAATTGTTTGGGAATTCCCATTCTCCTCAATGTTATCCATAATTTGTCATGATCCACACAATCAAATGCCTTTGCATAGTCAATAAAACACAAGTAAACATCTTTCTGGTATTCTTTGCCTTGAGCCAAGATCCATCTGACAACAGCTATGATATCCCTTGTTCCATGTCCTCTTCTGAATCCAGCTTGCAACTCTGGAAGCTCTCTGTCAATATACTGCTGCAAACGTTTCTGAATTATCTTCAGTAAGATCTTACTTGCATGCAATATTAATGATATTGTTCTATAATTTCCACATTCTGTGGGATCACCTTTCTTTGGAATGGATACAAATATGGATCTCTTCCAGTCAGTTGGCCAGGTGGCTGTCTTCCAAATCTCTTGGCATAACCAAGTGAGTGCCTCCAATGGGGCATCTGTTTGTTGAAATATCTCAGTGGGTATTCCGTCAATTCCCAGAGCCTTGTTCTTCGCCAATTCTTTCATTGCAGCTTTGACTTTCTCCTTCAGTATCATTGGCTCTAGATCATATTGTTCTAGATCATTGGTTCTAGATGTATTCCTGCCATCTTCTCTTGATGTTTCCTGCATCATTCAATATTTTGCGCATAGAATCTCTCAATATTGCAACTTGAGGCTTAATTTTTTTCTTCAAATTCTTTCAGCTTGAGAAATGCTGAGTGTGTTCTTCCCTTTTGGTTTTCAAACTCCAGGTCTTTGCACATTTCATTATAGTAATTGTCTATAGTAATTTGTCTGCTCAAGCTGCTCTTTGAAATCAGCTCTTTGATCTTGTCATTTCTTCCATTTGCTTTAGCTACTCTCGCTAGTTTCAGGGTCTCTTCTGTCATCCATAGTAGTAGTAAAAGCTGTGGTCAATTTGGCTGAGCCATCTTTTCAGTGGCTTGACAACTGTAATGTTATTCACCACGATGAGACTGGATGTGGTGTAATTACCATGGTGGAATCTGCTGTGAGAAGTTAATCAGTGAAGGGAATTTGCCTTTGGAGTGTGGCCTGCTTCCAGTATATATATGCAAAGGAACCTACACTGCATTCATTCATCAACTCCAGTTCCTGGACTTGGACCAGTGGCCTGCTGTGTTGCCTGCTGATCTTGGGACTGTTTCTGGACTTGGACCAGTGGCCTGACTTGTTGCCTGTCAATCTTGGGCTTGTTCCATTTTACCTGCCGATCTTGGGTTCATCAGCCTCAGGAGCCAGCAGCTGCATGAGTCAGGAGAAGCCTCCAGCTTGCTCCAGTGGGCCTGGGAGGCAGAGCTGAAGGCCAAGGTCGAGGAGCCTCCACCCATCTCCTAGAGCCAGTACTCTGAATTTGGACTTCTAGCCTCCTAAACCATAAGAGAATACATGTCTGTTTGTTAAAGCCACCCGCTCATGGTAGTTCTGTTACAGCCGCACTAGAGAACTGAGACGTGACTTAAGCACTCTTCTTGAACTCCTCAGTAGCTCTCTCTAGGAGAAAGCCTAAGCTCATTAGACTGTGCTTCACCTTTCCAGAGGATAATGCTGCTCTCCTTTCTCTTCCTGAGGTGGCTCCCTTTCTTAGACTGCACGTCCCCCGAACCCAGAGTCTGTGTCCACAGTTGCACCAACCACATTCTTGCTGCCGTTTTCTGTCCTGATACAATCACCACCTCTGCTTCCTACTACTTTTCTCCCCTCAGCTAATTTCTAGTTGGTTCTGAAGACCAGCTCAGATGTCATCTCCTTCTTGGGAGATGCTTCTCCCCATCTCAGGCCCTCATCCCCCTGCCAGCCTAACCCAGGCGTATATTCCTACATCAGTCACAGTACTCACCACAGCACAGAAATGACCATTTACATATCTGTCTCCTTCTCAGGAGTAATTTCTTAGAACACAAAGATCATTTTTCTTTTCCATTCCCATGGCTTAGCATGATGCATGACACAAATACACCAGTTACCACTGAGTTGACCTCAATTACACAGCAACCCATGTGTGTCAGAGGAGAACTGTGCTCCATAAGGGTGTCAGTGGCTGATTTTTCAGAAGTAGACAGCCAGGCCTTTCTTCCAAGGCATCTCTGGGTGGACTTGAACCACCAACCTTTCAGTTAGCAGGCTACTATGTCAACCACCCAGGGACTGCTGGGCACAAACAGTTCCTCAAAGTCTATTTAATGGAAGGCAAGGTCCAAACCTAGGAATCCACAATTTAATATTAATAAAAAGTAATCTGATAATGTATCGTATTTTTTGCATATAACACACCCATGTAAATAATGGACACACACACATATTGTGGTGGTTAAGTTTGTGTGTCAACTTGGCTGGGCCTGGTTGAGTGGCTGGGCAGCTGAATGTAGTTATTCCCCATAGTGAGACTGGTAATTAACTCCATGGTGGAATCTATTGGAGCAGCTGAGTAGCTGCTTGGGGTATGTGGTCTGCTTCCCGTATATAAGAAATAGCTTTGGGAATGGTCTCTGGTGTATGGCACGCTTGGACCCTGCATGTAGCCATGTCATTGTTTGTTCAGCAGCCTGCCATGCTCTGCTGGCCTTAGGACTTACAATGGACTTGAATTAATTGTCTGCCGTGTGGTTTGGTAAGATCGAGACTGTGCCATTTTATTTGTCGACCTTGGGCTTGTGAGCCTCAGCAGTAGCTGGCTGAGTGAAGAGATGCCTCTAGCTTTAGTGGGCCGGGAGCAAGAGGCAGAGCTGAAGCCCAAGGTCCAGGGGCGTTCACCCAGCCCCTAGAGCCTGGTACTTGGAATGTGGACTTCTAGCCTCCTGGAACTGTAAGAGAATAAACTCCTGTTTGTTCAAGCCATCCCATTTGTGGTATATTCTTATCAGAGCAGCACTAGGTAACCAGAACACATGTAACACACATACCACTCACGGGAAGCTAACATTTGAGAGAGTTGTACATTTGCAAAACCCATATAATAGGTGCATTATTTGCATAAAATGCGGTAGATCCCAATTAGTCTTACAACTTCATTGTCCTCCAACGACAAGATTAGTCATTGTTCCTCTTTTATCTTTCAAACACCATCTTTTTTTTTTTTTTTAATTTCCATGCATTGCTGTTAGAACGTCTATGGTACATACATGAGGTGGTGATGGTGGATGGAGGTGGTTCTCCACAAACAGAGTATTACAATAAAAAGAGAGGAGAAGCAGTGTGAAAGTGTAACTCAAACCAGAATAACTGCTAACACAAACAGGCCCCTTCCCGAATGTAAGCAGGTTGCCAATAATGGCGCACCTCAAAGCCATGGCTGTGATCCTGTTAACTCTGCGTTTGGGGCTTAAAAGCATTTTAGTTGATGAACAGGCCCTGCAGCAGAAACATCTAAACCCATGCGAACGCCCAGCAGAGCAGTAACTCTTTTGATTAATTTACCATGTACTGAAAACACAGACAGGAGATCAAACCCAGTTCTGTGTGAAACAAACAGGCAGCCGGTGCCTCCAGCATGGTGTATGTCAGGATGAAAGCAAGATGGGGTCAGAGGAAAAAGCAACAAATACCTCACATTGATTAATGCTTATAGGATTTTTTCCCCCTTAAATGTCATAACATTTCATTGAATGGGCGAACTGAAGAGTTTATATAACATTAAAAACAGAAAAAGTTTCCAAAAAGCTTTAAGAAAATTCAGATGTGTGATGAGGAAAAAGTCAGGTCAGTTCGAAAGAACATTCAAAACAGTTTGGCAAAACTCTGAACGGTTTGTTGATCTTCAGAGTGAAATAGCATGGGGAAAAAAAAAACCCTCATCACCTCCTTTCATTGAAAAATAATGTTTGATTATGAGTGAAAATTTCTTCCTTTAAACTAGCTCATTCACAACGTTCAATGCTCTCTGTTACGTGCTGTTTAGAAAACACAGAGCTGAACCAAACACGGTTGTATCCATGTGTCTCTGATCCTAACGCTCTGTCAGATTGGAACTTAAACTGTGATTCCCAAATCAGAATGAATCACAAATATGTTAGCTATTGATTCTCATAGACTTTTCTAGATTATTGCTGCTTTTGACTGTTAGATGCCATCAAGTTACCATGACTCATAACGACCACAAAACCCTGCCTGGTCCTAGGCCATCCTAACTGTTGCTAGGTGTGGTGGTTAAGTCTGTGTGTCACCTTGGCTGGGCTGGGTTTTGAGTGGCTGAGCAGCTGGATGTAAGTATTCCCCATGATGAGACTGGCAATCAACTCCATGGTGGGATCTACCACAAGCAGCTGAGTAGCTGCCTTTGGGATGTGGTCTGCTTCCTGTATATAAGAAACAGCTTTGGGAATGGTCTCCAGTTTATGGCACGCTTAGACCCTGCAGGTAGCCATGTCATTGTTCAGCAGCCTGCCGCGCTCTGCTGACCTTAGGACTTTCAATGGACTTGAATTAATGGCCTGCTGTGTGGTTTGGTAATATCGGGACTGTGCCTTTTTATTTGTCCACTTTGAGCTTGTTAGCCCCAGCAGCCAGTAGCTGCTTGAGTGAAGAGATGGCTCCAGCTTCACTGGGCCAGGAGCAAGAGAAAGACCTGAAGCCCAAGGCTGAGGGGCTTTCTAGGGCCTGGCACTTGGAATTCAGACTTAAAGCCTCCAAATTGTAAGAATAAACTCCTGCTTGTTAAGGCTTCCCATTTGTGGTATATACTCCTGTCAGAGTGGGACTAGGGAACCACAATACTATGTTTGAGCCCATTGTTGCAGCCACTGTGTCAATCCATCTTGTTGAGGGCCTTCCCCTTTTTCCCTGACCCTCCACTTTACCAAGCATGACATCCTTCTCTAGGGACTGGTCCCTTCTGACAACATGACCAAAGTAGGTGAGATGAAGTCTGGCCATTCTTGCTTCTAAGGAGCATTCCAGCCACACTTCCAAGACAGATTTGTTAGTTCTTCTGGCAGTCAATGGTATTTTCAATATTTTTTGCCAACACTACAGTTCAAATCCAACAATTTTTCTTTGGTCTTCCTCAATTGAATCCATATTTTAAAATCCCAATAAATCTCTTTGTCTTAAAAGAAAAAAGCCCCACAAAACTAATGTATGTGCTAGTACCAAAATGTCTGAATAAAAACCAGCTCAAAACACCAGCTTATGAAAAGTCAAAGTTTGCAAATTTCATGTAAGGAACATTTCTTACATAATTCAATACTATTTTAGCGAGTTTAGTGGCATGTCCTTGGACTCAGCACTACTGATTTTTCCTGATCTATGAATTGGGGATGAAAGTGCATGCTCTGTAGAATTTTAAGAAGAAATGATGTAGCAGGTACACCCACTGCCGCTGAGTGGATTCCAACTCAGAGCAGCTCAAAAGGACTAAGTAGAACTGCCCCATAGGGCTTCCAAGTCTGTAAATCTTTATGGAAGATTGCTACACTTTCTCC
The DNA here is from genome assembly GCF_000298275.1 of Orycteropus afer afer. Lineage (NCBI taxonomy): Eukaryota > Metazoa > Chordata > Mammalia > Tubulidentata > Orycteropodidae > Orycteropus > Orycteropus afer. Next base: position 8,985,657 of record NW_006921679.1, on the reverse strand, counting down.
TACAGAATGGCTGGTGGGTTTGAATCATCAGTCTTTTGGGTTCGTAGCTGATCACTTAACCACTGTGCCACTAGGATGAAGTCTATAGATAATGCATTAATCCTCAAACTCTACCAGATTCCATCCCTCCTTGCATCTCCACCATGCTAAACTATTTGTAATACATTCCCTCCACTCAGAATGCATCGCCATGTGGCTTATTTCTGTTCCATATTTGAGCCTTACCTCTTCTGGTTGACCATGTGTCACACTGCATCATAAGGGCTGCTTGACAAGTCTGTCTTCCTCCATACCCTGCCAGTGCCAAGGGTTCTCCAGTAGTGGAAGGCATTAAATAAGCATATGAATAATAGGCCCCTTATGATCTCCTTTGGGAGCTCTGGTGGCGTAGTGCCTAAGGCACTTGACTGCTAACCAGAAGGCTGGTGGTTCAAACCCACCAGCCACTCCGTGGAAGGAAGGTTGGGCAATCTACTTCCATAGTGATACTGCACATAACAACACAACATGATCTCCTTTGTTACTCCTGCCAAATGATGGAGCTTGAATCCCTTTGTATTTTCAGACTAGTAGATGGAAGACCACAAAATCTGAAAATGTAAAACTGAAAGCTGACTCTTCAATTCTCCTTCTGATGATGAAACCAGTTGCTGTTGAGTCAATTTCGAGTCATGGTGACCCATGAGTGTCAGAGGAGAACTGTGCTCCATAGGGTTTTCGGTGGCCAATTTTTTCAGAAGTAGTTCACCAGGTCTTTCTTCCAAGGAACCTCTGGGGGGACTCGAACCTCCAACCTTTTGGTTAGCAGCTGAGAGCACTAACCACCTGTACCACCCAGGGTTCTCCTTCCCACAGCAGCGGCCCTCACATGAAGGATACATGAGCCTGAGGAGCACATCTTACAGGTACACTTCCATGCTCAGGGACTCTGGCTCCAGGAGGCTCTGTTGTGTTGCTGTTATTGTTGATTCGACTTTTAGCAACTATGTAGGGCAGAGTAGAACTGCCCTGTAGAGTTTCCTAGGCTGTCATCTTTACAGGACCAGACTGCCAGATCTTTTTCTTGTGGAGCTGCCAATGGGTTTGAACCACCAATCTTTCAGTTAGCAGCCAAGCCCTTCACCACTGCACCACCAGGGTGGTCCTTGAAAGCTAGGCTCTAGTTCTTACTTACTCACTGCCGTCGAGTCAGATCCAACTCATAGGGATCCCTCCTTGGGTTTCCAAGGCGGTATCACTACAGGAGTAGATTGTCCAATCTTCCTTCCGAGGAGTGGCTGGTGGGTTTGAACTGCCAGCCTTCTGGTTAGTAGTCAAATAAATGTCTTAGGCACTACACTACCACTATCTTAGTTGTTGTTGTTATTTGCCATTGAGTCGGCCCCGACTCCTAGCGACCCCTCCTTGGGTTTCTGAGGCAGTTATCACTACGGAAGTAGGATTGCCCAACCTTCCTTCCAAGGAGTGGCTGGTGGGTTTGAACCGCCAGCCTCCTGGTGAGCAGTCAAGTGCCTTAGGCACTATGCTACCAGAGTTCCTACTAGTAGACAGTGGTTAAAACAAATGGGTTGTAGATGTGGAGGATGTATGTTTCTACCAACCCCTACTTCTGATTTCTTATGTGTACAGAAAATCAGCACATTTGCTACTTGAAATCTTTCAAAAGATGGTGACATCTTCTTTCATGAGAACAGAAATTTAAACACTCTTGAGAGACATCTGGAAGCACAAGGATGAGGGCTCTCGTGTTACAGAGGAGGAAGAGGAACGCAGCATGGAATTAGCAAGCTCCTTGACGATACTGTGAGTCCCCAGGACGAAACCAAACACACCCATCTAAGAAGCTCTGGTCATCAGGGTATTTTGAGAAGTGTAGGCTAAAAAGTCTAATGATACTACAATGCTTAAAGTACAAAATTAAGAAAAACTTATAAAGTGTACCAGAAAAGAGGCACATCTATGAAAAAGAGCATCTGTGGCAAGCACTGAAGTTGACCCCCTGTTCCAACAACTGACACCCATCTTTTAGATAACTTTACCATAATATCAGCTCAAAAATACAAGGCAGGCTCATTCATCTTTTACTTAACATATTATGACTCTATATGAAAATGACAACTGCACCTTCCTTGCACTCACTGATAAAAACTGGTTCATGATGGGCTCAAAGTATATGGAGCTCTGGTGGTGTAGTGGTTAAAGCATTTGGCTGCTAACCAAAAGGTCAGTGGTTTAAGCCCACCAGCTGCTGCACAGAAGAAAGATGGGGTGACATGCTTCCGTAAAGACTGACAGCCTTGGAAACACAATGGGGGCTGCATTCAGTTGGAGTTGACACAGTGGCAGTGAGTTTGGTTTGGAGGTTGGGCTCCAAGTCATTTTTTCCAGTTTCTTCTCCTTCTGCTCTCAGCAGGCCAAGATCACACGTTAGCCTTTGACCCACAGCCACTCTCAAATGTGGAAGTGTTACTTTTAACTTGCTGAGTGACCTCTCACAGCTGGCAACGGAAAGTGTGATGGTTCATAGAAACTGCTCAATGGCACCCCTTGCAAGTGGTGCCCAGGGCACACGCCATACCTACCATTAGCTACACTTCTGCTCCTGAAGCATGATTTTGACTCTGGTTGTAAAAATGTACCAGTTGTACAACTCCATCTTGAATGTACTTCTCATCCAATGCTCTTCAGCTAGAATTCTCCAATTTTTAACAATTGAGCAAATTTGTTGTTTTTCTTGTTGAGGCACAGACAATCTCTCTCCTGGAAAGAGAGTGTGTTGGGGAAACTTCTTTCAAGGACAAGCTCCTTAGGTCTCAAGCGAAGGAGCAGCTAAAACAACAGACTCACCAGGGCTCATTCTTTTCCTAATTATCATGCAATTTGACAAATATTTGAGCACCTACAACATACAAAATGACCTCTGAAATATTTTCTAGCAAAGAGAGTCCATTATACTTACAAAAACAGCAGTGGAGTCAACTCTGACTTATCATGACCCACCATGAGTCAGAGTAGAACTGTGCTCCACAGGGGTTTCAATGACTGATTTCTTGGAAGTAGATCCAAGGCGTTTCTTCAGGGGTGAGTCAAGGTGGACTTGAACCTCCAACCTACAGGTTAGCAGCTGAATGGGTTAACCATTTGTACCACCCAGAGACTTATATAGACCAAAAGGATCACTAAAAGTCCTTCCCTGTTGAATTCACCCTCCTTAATCAGCTTCACTCTGAAAAACTTCCTTTGCCCATGGGTTGGGTTTACTCTTTTCATCCCTCAAGCTAAATAACCTGTGAAATGCCTATCACATGTCCTCTGCTCTGTTTTAATTTTGTGCCAGTGTGTCAATTCTCACAGATAACTTCGAAGCTAAGAAAAAAATCTTCCTTGTTGTCCTTGGTTTTTCACTCGTTTTTGGTTGTCTGCTCTCGTGAGGGCTTTATCATCCATTCACTGAGACATTACAGCAAATGTCAACTTTAGACAAAAAATGATTGATATGGATTTCCTGTACCCAGCCTAAAGCATCTTTTCTGAACATCATCATTTGCAGTGGGGATCTCTTGGGTATCAAATAGCATTTTTGCAAAGGTTCACTGCACAGGCATGAGAAGTCGTCCTCAACAAGCACCCAGGGTACAGTGAAAACATGGTAGGATTTGGTCAGCCACCTGATTAGCATCCTGTCAAATCCAGAGAGAACCATTCTAAAACCATGCCTCCTTTACTAAAAATCTCTTTAAGCCCCAATAAAAAAAATAATGCATTCCTAGAAAACAAAACTAGCAGATGAAACTCAGTTTTTGTCAGTTTGTTTGCTTAACAACAATTTTCTCATCTGAAAAGGAAAAATACAATTAAAGTTCTACTAGCATTAGGAAAAGTAGCCCAGGTGGTACCGTGGTTAAACGTTTGGCTGGTATCTGAAAGGTCTGTGGTTCAAACTCACCAGCTGTTTCATGGGAGAAAGATGTGGCAGTCTGTTTCCGCAAAGATTACAGCCTTGGAAACCCTACAGGGCCGTTCCACCCTGTCCCATAGGGTTGTTATGTATGAGTCAGAATTGACTTGACAATAATGGGTTTAGTTTTAGGGCATCAGAAATTAACACTGGCACTAATTTCATTCATCTAACATTTGTTTCATTTACTGAATATTAACCTATCTTTATATCAAGTGCATCTTATCTGGATTCATATTGACTCTTGTGTAAATGCTCCGGCGAAGAATGGGAATTCCAGAACACTTAATTGTGTTCATGCAGAACCTGCACAAACAAGCCAAGAGGCAGTCATTTGGACAGAACAAGGGGAGGCCTCATGGTTTAAAATCATCTTTAAAAAGCACAGATGTTGCTCTGAGAACTGAGGTGTCCCTGACCCAAAGCTATGGTATTCTCAATAGCATTCTATGCATGTAAAAGCTGGATAATGAATAAGGAACACCAAAGAAGAACTGATGCTCTGAATTATACATAATGAAAAATACTGAATATACCATGGACTTCCAGGAGAAATCTGTCTTGAAAGAAGTACAACCAGAAGCTAAGATGGTGAGATTTTTTCTTGCTTACTTTGGACATGTTATCAGGCAGGAGAGACCAGTCCCTGGAGAAGGCCATCATGCTTAGTAACATAGAGGGTCAACGAAAAAGTGGACAACCTTCAATGAGAGGGCCTGACGCAGTGGCTGGAACAATGAAGTCTAACATGGCAATGACTGTTAGGATGACACAGGACTGGGCAGTATTTTGTTCTGTTGTACACAGGGCTGCTATAAGTTGGAACTGACTCAATGGTACTGTGTTAGACTGGGTTCTCTAGAGAAACGAAACCAGTAAATCTTATATATATAGAGAAAGGGAAATTTATCTTAGGAAAATGGCTAACACACTTATAGAAGCTGGTAAGTCCCAAGTTCTTGGATCAAATGTCAAACTGGAGGCTTTTCCCGACTCACACAGCTGCAGGGGCTGAGGCACTCAAGGTTGGCAGGCAGTATACTGGCTGTTGACTCCAACGAATGATGAATCCAAGATCTCCAGGCCGAATGATACACTGTTCACTCACGGACAGTTGTAGGCAGCACAACAGAATCGTGATCCACAGAAGCATGTCTCTTTTCCCAGAGTGTCCATAGATATACTGGAAGCAGGCCACACCCCTAGGGAAACTCCCTTTCAATGGATTGGCTGCTCAAAACATATACATCTGATCCCATCATTGGAACAACCCACATCACAACTGCTTAAAGTACACAGAATGGTGGTCCAGCCAAGTTGACACACAGCTCCAACTATCACAGGTACCTAACAACAATTAAGAACAAACATTTTAGAGTATCCCTGGTTACTAGGACAATCCCATCCTGGGACACAGAGCAGACATACAGTCCAGAGGCTATCTGGACTTAGACAGAGTACAAGAAATAGTTGAAGAGCCCTCATGGGGTCATCCAGAGAGTGAGGTCAGATCAACTGCAAGCCTCTCCTATCCAGTTTTTGGAAGCCAGTCAGATTATAAACACAGTTAACTATACAGTTGACTTTACACTAATATGCTAGTTTGGCTCCCCTTGTCACATTGACACCAACTGGTGAACAGCAAGTCACAGTAATCTCAGGAAACCAAATGGGAAGGGGAATTCTATACGACCAGCACTCCCACCCATACCCCAAATGTCAAAACCAAATCCATACCAGCTGAGTGCCACTCACTCGATCTCTCCCATGAAGACCTCCTCAGCCACATAACTCAACCATAACATTGCTGGCACCTTCCTCCAAAGGCACCCAATTCCTTTTATTATCTGTGAGACACGGGGACATATCCATTGCAAATATATTGAAGGTCCTTCATCTGACATTACAACCATGTCTCCAAGAAACACCATCACTTCTCCCTCTATGAATGCACTTGAACTTCACAGAACCCCTTACAAACAAGCATTTTGTTACAAACCACAGCAGCTTTTGCAATTTCTAACCAAGTTCACAGAACTGGGATTGGGAGTGCCGTTTTTATTACTAATCTAATCTTCAGACCACTATACCAAAATAACTAAATCATTGCAATTGGGTCGATTCTGACTCATGGCGACCCCAAGTGTTACAGAGTAGATCTGCTCCATAGAGTTTTCTTGGAACACAGTACTGGTGGTGTAGTGGTTAAACGCTAGACTGCTAACTGAAAGGTTGGCAGTTCGAATTGTCCAGCTGCTCTGTGGGAGCAGTTTGTGTCCATAAAGATTTACAACCTTGGACACTGAATGGGGCAGTTCTTCCCTGTTCTGTAGGGTCATTGTGGGTCAGAACCGACTTGAAGGCAATGAGTTTGTTTTGATTTGGAATCTTTACAGAGTAGATATCCAGGTCTTTCTTCCATGGTGCCAGTGAGTGGATTCATATCACCAACATTTAGCTTAGTAGGCCCAGCACAAACCACACTTATCAGTTCATTGTTGTTGTTATGTGCCATTGAGTTCTCTTCGACTTATAATCACCTTATGTAAAACAGAATGAAACACTGCCCGATCCCACGCCAGCTCCACAATCCCTGCTATACTTGAGCCCATCATTGCAGCCACCGTGTCAATCCACCTTGTTGAAGGCCTCTTTTGTCGACCCTCCACCCTACCAAGCATGACATCCTTCTCCAGGGAATGGTCCCTTCTGACAACATGACCAAAGTAGGTGAGATGAAGTCTGGCCACTCTCTCTTCCAAGGAGCATT
>NW_006921679.1:8936862-8978829 GCF_000298275.1 Orycteropus afer afer | reverse complement strand
TCCAGGGAATGGTCCCTTCTGACAACATGACCAAAGTAGGTGAGATGAAGTCTGGCCATTCTCGCTTCCAAGGAGCATTCTGGCTGCACTTCCTCCAGGAAGTTAGTTAGTTCTTTTAGCAGTCCATGGTACTTTCAGCATTCTTTGCCAGCACCACAACTCAAAAGCATCAACTCTTCTTTGGTCTCCCTTATTCACTGTCCAGCTCTCACATGCATATGAGGTGAGTGAAAATACCATGGCTTGGGTTAAAAGCATCAGTTCATTACTACATTCTAATTATCAGTATCATTGACATAATGAAAATGATCTCAGAATTTCAAAAAAAAAAATGCGTATAAAAATGAAGTCATCTCCTTCCTTTAAGTTTAAGGAAAATGCACCCTAAACAAATTAGATAAAAATACACAGAGTTTCTCATTTCTCAATAGCATCTTTGTCCCATAGACTTGGATGTTTGGGCAGCAACACGTACTATCACCTCACAGAAGAGTGACATACTTATTTATGGGAAGGGAGGCCCAGGGAAAAGCGAGTACGAGTGAACAAGGGTATCGGGACTGATTTTACTAGGAAGGAGATTGCCCAACCTTCCTTCTGAGGAGTGGCTGCTGGGTTTGAACAGCCAGCAGTCAAATGTCTTAGGCATTATGCCACCAGAGCTTCTCTAGGAAGAAACAGAAGTGAATGAAAAAAGAACATCCTGCTGAGAGTGTCAGAGCTAAATGACATCTAACTGTGCTCATATTCATTTATAAGCTGAGAAACTGAGAAGAATTGGACAACTGTTCAAGAAAAGTCATACTCAGGGCAGCAGGACTTCAGTCCCTCTCTTCTTCCAAGATCAAAATACATACTGGAAGATGTCAGTTTGTAAAAACCACTAACCCAGATCTGTAATGCGTGATGATGTATGAATGGCGGTGAACACACATACAACAGTCAATGACAGAATGTACTTCTGTCTCTAGGAGGAATGGATGGACTGACAGGATTAACTTACATCCTACAACATTTCAAAATACTTAGAAGCTGAAAGGCTCTTTCCAAAGACATTCCAGCAATGCATAAATCAACTGTTAACTGACAGGAAGCATGTTCCTCAGAGGGGCTTCACCTCATTCATCAATATGGGTTTTCATAACTAATTAGCATTCCTGCTAAAGTCAGGAAAAACTCAGCAACAGGTGAAGTGGAGGAAATTCTCACCGTGTTGAAAGCTTCACAGCAAATTGGTGCAGTGCCTTTCGAAGGGGGCTGCTGACACCGCGAGACACATTTGTCTAAGAACTCTTTGAGCCTCTCCAGTCCAGCATCTGCCACAACCTGATGCGACGCCAACCATTACCAATGAAAAATGCAACTGGAACATTCCAGATGGAGAAGCGAAGTGATGTTCCCAGATTTTGTGACCACCCAGACTGGAAGTAATTCCAGTTATGTCTGCCCACCCTCCAGCTTATTCTCTGTGCTTCCCTTCCCGATATTAGATCAACTACCATTTTCTGTTCTGTTAGAATTCTTCATAATACCATCCCCTCCCCTATTTTCTATTCCAAGAATCTCCCAACTTCCAAGCTTCACTCTGGCTCCCTGGGGAGGCTGCTGCCACTGTCACCCTTTCTTGTGGGCACGATGCATTGTCGCACGTTTCACAGCCTCAAGACTCATAGGGGAGGCAACATGCTTGTAAACCCATAAAAACCATTTCAAAACCAGTGGGTCCTCCTACTCTAGAATACCTAGCCATGAGTTCCAAAACACACGCCTGAGAATAACTGAGCAAAAAGATGTCTCACCCAAAAAAGGTGTAAATAAGTTTACTATGTTTGGGAATCAATGCATGTTATTATCATTGCATATCACATATATATGATGTGTGTGTCTATACATATACATATATGTATAGACACATACATATATATGTATACATGCACATATCTATATATATCTATATATATACATATATATATAAATATGCTCCACTGGCACAGTGCCTAAGGTATTGGACTGCTAATCACACAGCTGGCAGTTTAAACCCACCAGCCACTCTGTAAAGAGTCACCACCTTGGAAACCCAAAGGGGGTCACTATGAGTCAGAATCAACTTGATGGCAGTGTGTGTGTTTTGGTTTGATATGTATATTTATTATAATATATATATTACTATAACATATAATAGGAGCTCTGGCAGCATAGTGCCTAAGGCACTTGACTGCTAACCAGAAGGCTGGCAGTTCAAACCCACTAGCCACTCCTCGGAAGGAAGATGGAGCAATCTACTTCCGTAGTGATACCGCCTCAGAAACCCAAGGAAGGGTCGCTATGAGTCGGGTCCAACTCGACGGCACATAACAACAACAACATAATATATATTATAATGATAATATTATATATAAGGAACTCTGGTGGCACATTGCCTAAGGCATTTGACCACTAACTAGAAGGCTGGTGGTTCAAGCCCACCAGCTGGTCTGTGGAAGGAAGAAGGGGCAACCTATTTCTTGAAAGATTTGACACCTCAGAAATCCAGTGGGGGTCACAAGGAGTTGGAACTGACTTGATGGCAGTGGGTTTGGTTTTATATATATATGTCTATTTATAGTCTATATCACACATGTTAACATATACAATATATATCACACATATATAATATATAGGGAGCTCTGGTAGCATAGTTCCTAAGGCACTTGACTGCTGACCAGAAGGCTGGCGGTTCAAACCCACCAGCCACTCCTCAGAAGGAAGATGGGGCAATCTACTTCCACAGTGATACTGCCTCGGAAACCCAAGGAGGGGTCGCTATGAATCGGGTCCGACTCGGCACATAACAACAACAACAATAATATATAATATATATATATAATATATAATAAATACCACGTATATAATATAAACTCACTGCTGTTGAGTTGATTTTGACTCACTGTGACCCCTTCCTGGGTTTCTGAGGAGGTATCTCTACAGGAGTAGATTGCCCAGTCTTCCTTCTGAGGAGTAGCTGGTGGGTTTGAACTACCAGCCTTCTGGTTAACAGTCCAATGCCTTAGGCATTATGCCACCAGAGCTCCCATAACATATATGACATATATCACAGATAACATAGATTACAAACCAAACTCAATGCCATCGAGTTGATTCTGGCTCCTAGTAACTCCCACTGGGTTTCCAGGGCAGTAAATCTCTATGGCAGTAGATTGCCCCAACTTCCTTCCACAATCTGTATTACATATACATAATATGTCACATAGAGGGCTGGTGGTTCAAACCCACTAGCCATTCCTCAGAAGGAATGTTGGGCAATCTACTTCTGTAGAGATACTGCTTTGGAAACCCAAGGAGGGGTCGCTATAGGTCAGGTCTGACTTGATAGCAGTGAGTTTGGTTTGGTTTGGTTTAATATGTCACATATAATACATTGCATATATATTACATATACCATATACTATGTAACATATAACACATATATTACATATATCATGTGACATACATATGTTACACACACACATATGTATACAGTATGTACATATATGATTCTAATTGGTATCTAACTTGTCATAGGACTCCCTGGGTGGTGTAAACACCTTAGCTGCTAACTGAAAGGTTAGAGATTTGACTCCACCTGGAGGTACTTCAGAGGAAAGGCCTGGGGATCCGAAAACTCAGCAAACAGTAGACAGGCCTACAACCTGAACTGCTACACCAGGGAGATGCCCTCCTTAGAACAGCCAACACTGGGAGATCGGAAGGGCAGCATCTGTGCAGGGAGAAAGCCAGCCAGGCAGGAACGCGTAGGTAAGAAGGACACAGGGCAGGGGTAACCCCAGGGAAGAGGTGGAAGAGAGCTATCACACTGTGGGGATATTGTCATCAGTGTTATGAAATAAAACATGTATGAACTATTGGGTGTAAAATGACCCTGCTTTGTAAAAGTGTACCCAAATCACAATAAAAAGTCAAAAAAAAAAACAAAAAAAAAACACAACTAATTAAAAAGTACCACTTAAGGGTTTATAACGAAAAGCTAATGATCCAGCTCCACTTTCCCCAGCTCCTGGTCCTTCTCACCCCTACCTCCCCCCACCAAAAAAAAAAAAAAAAAAGAGAGAGAAAAGGAAAAGACATCTCTATAGAACACAATTCTCCTCTGAAACACATAGGGTTACCGCAGGCTGCAATCAACCTGATGATAGCTGGTTGTGTTCACTTACAATATTTTTTTTTTAACGATGAAACACATCAAAATCAAATCAAAAGACTTCTGCAAAAGAGTAAGAAGAAAACCTACAAACTAGGTGAAAAGTATTTGGCTACAACAGAACCAACAAGGGTCTTATCTCTAAAATTTACAGAGACTTTGAACATCAAAGCGACAAACAATCCAATTTGAAAATGAGCAAAGGACCCGAGCAGACACTTCACCAAAGAATCCACCCAGAAGCCAACAAACACACGAAGAGAGGTCCACGATCCTCAGCCATTAGAGAGCTGCAAATCAAAATGACAATGAGATACCATCTCACCCCAGTAATAACAGCAAAGTTCATCAGGACAGAAAACAACAAATGCTGGCAAGGGTATGGAGAGGTTGGAACTCTCATATGCTGCTGGTGGGACTATGAAATGGTACAACCACTTTGGAGAATGGTATTTTCCTTATAAAATTGGAAACAGAAATACCATTTGATCCAGCAATTCCACTGCAAGGAATATATCCTAAAGAGGAGATATCCAGGACATGAATAGACACATGCACACCCATGTTCACTGCAGCATTATTCACTATAGGAAAGAGATGGAAACAACCTAAGTGCCCATCAACAAATGAATGGATAACCAAACTATGGACCATACACACAGTGGAATACTATGCAACATTAAAGAATAATGAAGAATCTGTGAATCACCTCATAATGTGGATGAACTTGGAGGACATGATGCTGAGTGAAATAAGTCAATCACAGAAAGACAAATATTGTATGAGTTCATTATTATAAATGTCAAGGAAGGGTTTACAGAAGGATGGAAATGTATTTTATTGGTTACGAAGGAGGGGAGTGGAGGGGAGGGGAAAGGAGGGGAGGGAAAGGGAGGGGAGGGGACAGGTAGGAAACATGCTGACTAGTTAAGATGGGTTCAAGCACAGCAAGGATTGTGAGGATGGTGCGCGACCAGGCAGTGTTTTGTTCTGTTGTACACAGGGTCACTGTTCTGGTTCCCTAGTGCCGCTCTGACAAGAATATACCACCAATGGGATGGCCTTAACAAACAGCAGTTTATTCTCTTACAGTTTGGGAGGTAGAAGTCCAAGTTCAAAGTGCCAGGCTCTAGGGGCTGGGGGAAAGCCCCTCAACTTTGGGGTCCAGCTCTACCTCTTGCTCCTGGCCCACTGAAGCTGAAAGCTTTTCTTTAACTCAGACAGCTGCTGGCTGCTGAGGCTGACAAGCCCAAGGTTGACAAGTTAAAAGGCACAGTGCTGATGTTACCAAACCACATGGTGGGCCATTAACTTAAGTCCATTGTAAGTCCCAAGGTTGGCAGAGCATGGCAGGCTGCTGAACAATGACAGGGCTACATGCAAGTTCCAAACATGCCATAAGCTAGAGACCATTCCCAAAGCTGTTTCTTATATATGGGAACCAGACCACATAACCAAAGCAGCTACTCAGCTGCTTCAATAGATTCCACCATGGAGTTAATTACCAATCTCATGATGGGGAATAACTACATTCAGCTGCCCAGCCACTCAACCAGGCCAAGTTGACACACACACTTAACTACCACAGTCATTATGAGTTGGAGTCGACTTGATGGCACCTAACAATAATAACAAACAACAGTAAGAATCATGTGTTGATTTGGGTGAAGGGAAGGTTATATAACAAAAGTGTGTGATCAGCACAATAATAATAGAAAAAACCAAAAGATAATCTTTAGGGCAAGCTGACATTAACAATAAGGGCACCTAACATACACAGGCCTGATGTACCTCATATGCACGTCATGGTATTTACAAGGAAGGTTGCTGCGATTTCCATGATAATTGTCTCCATCTCCTGAAAGGCTGTGATGGAGATGCAACAGGAAGACACATCCTGCCCTTGGGCATCATGCACTCAGGCTCAGACATACAAAGATCCTTGTCAAAGCTCACACATCTATAGGAGGCAGAGCCAGCCCCAGAGCACAGTTCTCATCTCAGGGTCCAGCACTCTCCTAACAGCACCGTGATGCTGAGCCCTCATCCCATAATGGTTACCTCTCAGTGCAACACCAGTAATTCAATGGTCCTGAGCTTTCAAATGCGGAAGGAAGACTGGGCAATCTACTTCCATAAAGATTTACTGTCTCAGAAACCCAAAGGGGGTTGCTGTAAGTCAAAATCGACTCAATGGCAGTGAGTTTCATTTAGTTTGGTTTTGAGCTTTCAAATACTTGGAGAAAAATCAGTTTTTGGTCTTCTCTTAAGAACTGAAAATATACTTACGTGTAGGTACAAACTAGTTCAGGAGAGCTTTGGTGGTGTAGTGGGTAAGGCATCTGGCTGCTAACCAGAATGTCAGTGGTTCAAACCCACCAGCTGCTCCACAGGAGGAAGACAACGTAATCAATCTACTTCCAAAAAGATTTCCAGCCTTGGAAACCCAATGGGAGTAGCTATGCGTCAGAACTGACTCATTGGCAGTGGGTTGGGTTGGGTTTCCTACAACAGGAGCGCCCCTGGTTGGTAGATAGAGTTAAGCATTTGATTGTTGGCTAAAAGGCTGCGGTTTGGACTTGCCCAGGGATGCCTCGGAAGGCAGGCCTGGGGACATGCTTCTGCAAGGTCACAGCCTTGGGGACCCTATGGAGCACCTCTACTCCACACACATGGGGTCGCTGTGAGTTGGAATCAACTGGATAGCAACAAACAGTGAAAACAACATGTGTGCTAACTACTGTGACCATTAACTGCTAGTTACTATCAAGGTACACAATCGATACTGATGTTTCAAAAACAAAGCAATGATCTGATTTCCATCTTGCCCATCAGCTTGCTTAGAATGTTAGCCTATGCATCAACACATCCATAACTTTTGAGAATTAGTTGATTTTAAAACTATTTTTTTCAAACAAAGGTCTTTCCTATAAAATCTAAAATGCAAAGGGAGTCCTTTGGACAGAGAACCAACAACAGCAAACAACAACTGACCATTAACACACATGATGACATAACCCAGAAACCAACGCACTTATAGAAATAGCCAAAGTAAGTAAGTCTACAAGATTATAAACAGGGAACCAGAGACATCAATTGACAAATGAGGACAAGTACAAACCAAAAAGAGGGAAAAAACTGTGTAGTTACAGAACTTCTAGATGGTAGGGAAGCCAAGACCACTACAAGATAGAATGGACTAAACTTGGGAAGAAAACTATAAATCACAGGGTAACCTTGAAGAAAAATGATAAACCTTCATATCAAAATCAAAAAGAGGACCAGCACAAATATTTAGCAAATACTAAAACAACAGCAACGAAGGAAGTGATAACATGGTTCATAAACAAAACAAGCTCAGCACAGAAAATTATATGGAAAAAAGAAATCAACACCACAAAAAAGCACATAACAAAATGACAGCAACAAATTCATATTTGTCGATAATTACATACCTGACAAGGGACTTATTTCTAAGCACTAAAGAATAATGCAGAGTCTGCAAAACACTGCATAACATGGATGCACTTGGAGGACATTATGCTGAGTGAAACAAGTCAATCACAGAAGGACAAATATAGTATTAGTTCGTTGTTGTGGAGGGTCAAGGAAAGGTTTATATATGGAGGGAAACTTTGTTTGTTTGTTGCTAGGGGTGGGAGGGGAGGGGAGAGAACATTGCAAAAAAAAAATGCATTGATCCATGTCACTTTAGTTTTTTGTATTTCACTGTACATAAATTATATTTCAATAAAATGCATTTTAAAAAACCAAACAAAAATGTGATGACTCATATAAACTTTTCTTAAAAACGTTATTTTTATAAAGTTCTTAAAAGCCGTATGTGCTATTTCATTTCTGATCATTGAATCGTATTATCCACCATAGTTATACATCACCAGGAAAGACCAATCACGAGAAAAGGACATTATGTTTGGTAAAGTGGAGGGGCAGCAAAAATGAGGGAAACCCTCCATAAGATGGAGTGACGCGGTGGCTGCAATGATGGGCTCCAACACACCAAAGGTTACCAGGATGGCGCGTGTTCTGGATACCTAGTGCCACTGTGACTAGAATATAGCACAAATGGGTGGCTTTAACAAACAGGAGTTTATTCTCTTCCAGTTTGGAGGCTAGAAGTCCGAGTTCAAAGTGCCAGGCTCCAGGGGCTGTGTCAAAGCCCCTCAGCCTTGGGCTTCAGCTCGGCCTCCAGCTCCCGGCCCACTGAAGCTAGAGGCATCTCTTCACTCAGGCAGCTACTGGCTGCTGAGGCTGACAAGCCCAAGGTCGACAAGTAAAATGGCACAGTCCTGATGTTACCAAAACACACGGCAGGCCATTAATTCAAGTCCGCTGAAAGTCCCAAGGTTGGCAGAGCATGGCAGGCTGCTGAACAACAACACGGCTACATGCAGGTTTCAAGCGTGCCATAGGCTAGAGACCATTCCCAAAGCTGTTTCTTATATACGGGAAGCAGACCACATCCCCAAAGGCAGCTACTCACAGCTGCTCCCAGTAGATTCCACCATGGAGTTAATTACCAGTCTCATCATGGGGAATACTACATCCAGCTGCCCAGCCACTCAACCAGGCCCAGCCAAGTTGACACAGAAACTTAACCACCACAGTGCAGGACCGGAAAGTGTTTGGTTCTGTTATACGCAGGGTCACCGTGAGTGGAACAGATTTGGTGGCAACTAACAACAGCACTACAGCTATTTTAAGGAAGGTGAACAAGCATAGTGTGATGACAATAAATGACTGTCCAGAAATGATGGACTTCAGTGACCCTGGCCAAGATCTGAGATCCTCACATTTATCAGCCTTTTGGGATAAAACACTCAATGTCTATACAATATAATATACCAGAAATTTCTTATTGATTGCCAACACAAATTAGCTTACAGGCTAAACCAGCTGGACCTTAACATACATCTGAATCCTACCAACTGCAATAGCTGAATATCCCTTAAGCACCTGCAATGCAACCACTATGGAATTAATTAACCTTCCTGCCAGCTCTGGTCTTCCTCCTCTAATCCTTATTGTGGGTAACTGACAATAAGCAACCAGTCCACTAAGCCCCAGCTGCAGGGTCAACTCTCCTTCTTGGATTGTCATCCTGTTGATTTTGCCTCCTAAGGAGCTCTGGTGGTGTAGTGGTTAAAGCGGCTAACCAAAAGGTCCCCGGTTCAAACCCACCAGCCCCTCCACAGAAGATGAGATAGTCTGCTTCCATAAAGGTTGACAGCCTTGGAAACCCTCTGGTGCAGTTCCACTCTGTCCTCTATGGGCGCTGTGAGTCAGAATGGACTCCACAGCAGTGGGTGTGGTTTGGGCTTTGCTTCTGTAAAGACTGACAGCCTTGGAAACCCTGTGGGGCAGTTCCACTCTGTCCTCTAGGGGTGCTGTGATTCAGAATGGACTCCATGGCAGTGGGTGTGGTTTGGGTTTTGCATCCATAAACACTGACAGCCTTGGAAACCCTATGGGGCAGTTCTACTCTGTCCTGTAGGGTTGCTATGAGTCAGCTGACTCGATAGCAGTGGATTTTGGTTTTAAATTTCATCCAAGTCCATCTATTTCTACCTACCCAATATCACTGTCTCAATCCAGACCTTCACCATCCCTACTGCTACATTCCCACCCTCTCTGTATTACTTTAATCTCAGCCAATGTCTGACTTCCAATCCCTTATCTCTTGTTGTTGTTGTTATGTGCCATCAAGTCGAATCCGACTCATAGCGACCCCTCGGGTTTCCGAGGGCAGTATTACTACGGAAGTAGATTGCCCAACCTTCCTTCTGAGGAGTGGCTGGTGGGATTGAACCGCCAGCCTTCTGGTTAGCAGTCAAATGCCTTAGGCACTACACCACCAGAGCTCCCCCTCATCTCTTAAACAGTGAAATTACAGGAATTAAATAAAATACTGTGGTCCATACATCTGGAAAAATAACCATCTCGGTGATTATCTCTGTGGTAATTAAATCTATGTACAACGTCGGTGGCTTCCAGTGATCAGCCCGTTGTAGTGCACTGCAGTCCATCATATACTTGCAAATACCGCTCTCCTTTAACATCATGGTTCAGATTTTTTTCTATACACTTGGGTTCTGTATTTTACATCATTTCCCTCCAGTTGTATTAGTGTGCGTTTTCCAAGCTGTAGCTCATTTTGTTATTTCCTGCCCATATTTTTAATCTCCTGAAGGTACAGTTACAATGCTTTTATCCTTCTAGATTTTTGAAATCTCTTCTGATTTAGGATCATCTGCCAACTTCATTAACATGAAGTTTATTTCCCCTTCAGTAAAATGGGCTATACTGGACAAACTCCCCCAACATCAAGCTACAAGAGGTTATACCACCATTTATTGTGACATTTTATTTACTGTCTTTCAACTATTTTCTATGTGTGTGGCTCTTTTCCAAGCCAAGGTGAATTTATTTTGCAATGGAAAAGGGTCCAAAACATCCTTAAAAAAGAGACAGGGAAAAAAAATACAAAACAGACTTTAGTTTAGAAGCTTGTTCTACCTGTTTACCTAGTTATAGAGCAAGCAAGTTAAAAACTACCAGCTTCACCTTAAAATTTTTCTTCTCTATACTGTTTCTAAGGAGCTCTGGTGACACAGTGCCTAAGGCATTTGACTGCTAACCAGAGGGCTTGCGGTTCAAACCTACCAGCCACTCCTTGAAGACTGGGCAATCTATTTCTGTAGAGATACTGCCTCAGAAACCCAAGGAGGGGTCTTTATGAGTCAGAACCGATTTGACGGCAGTGAGTTTGGTTTTTGGTTTATACTGTTTCTAAGGAGCCCTGGTGGTGCAGTGGTTAAGCACTTAGCTGCTAACTGAAAAGCTGGTGGTTTAAACTTACCAACCGTTCTGTGGGAGAAAGAGGAGGCAGTCGGCTTCCTTAAAGATTGACAGCCTTGGAAACCCTATGTTGTTGTTGTTATGTGCCGTGGAGTCGGATCCGACTCACAGTGACCCTCCTTGGGTTTCCGAGGCAGTATCACTACGGAAGTAGATTACCCCATCTTCCTTCCGAGGAGTGGCTGGTGGGTTTGACCGGCCAGCCTACTGGTTAGCAGTCAAGGGTCTTAGGCACTATGCTACCAGAGCTTGTCTACTCTGTCCTCTAGGGGCGCTGTGAGTCAGAATTGACTCCATGGTAGTGGGTTTGGTTTGGGCTTTGCTTCCATAAAGACTGACAGCCTTGGAGACCCTGTGGGGCAGTTCCACTCTGTCCTCTAGGGGCGCTGTGAGTCAGAATCGACTCCACGGCAGTGGGTGTGGTTTGGGCTTTGCTTCTGTAAAGATTGACAGCCTTGGAAACCCTCTGGGGCAGTTCCACTCTGTGCTCTAGGGGCGCTGTGAGTCACAATCAACTCCACGGTAGTGTGTGTGGTTTGGGCTTTGCTTCTGTAAAGTTGACAGCCTTGGAGACCCTGTGGGGCAGTTCCACTCTGTCCTCTAGGGGCGCTGTGAGTTGGAATCAATTTGATGGCAGTGGGTGTGGTTTGGGCTTTGGCAAAACTATGAGTTGCTATGAGTCAGAATTGACTGGATGGCAATGTTTTGTTTTGTTTGAAATTGTTTCTGTTTCAGTGTAGTTCAACTGATGGAGAAAAGAATATTCTGCCAGGAAGCAAAAGCATCCAGCCAACAAAGTCCATTTAGGATAAAGAAGGAGTGTGAGATGGGATATACTCAGAACCTCTGCCCAGCCAACCCGAGTGGCTCCAGGGCCACCCCAACAGCATTCCAGAGGTGCTCTGGGACCTGTGTTAGCCAGCACATGGAGGGCTGGTGCTTGGGCAATCCTGCTCTGTGGCCAGGTCAGATCGATGAAGCGGACGTCTGAGAGAAATGAGATACCATATCCTTCCTCCGCAAGGGCCGGCAAGCAGGAAGAACTTTTCCCCATGAACATCACGTGTTCACGTCTGCCTCCATGCCTCCACCCTCCCTGGGAAGGGGGCAGACATTTCCTTATAATAACTCCAATGGCTACTCCAAGAATTTACACTGCTTCTAGACCTTGAAAGTTGTATGTTTCTAAATTTGTTTTCAAAGAGAAATCAGCATTCAGATGCCCTGTGCTGAGCAGCTGGGACACACGCTGCCTTACCTCGCCACCTCATTCGAAGAAACAAGCAGGGTTATGTCTTATGTCCGGAAGGTCATCAGCTGGCAAGGGCCGCAGTGCCATGTGCCCCTGCTTCAACTCATTCTGCCTGGAGTTCCCAGATATGTAAACTGAGAAACTGTTTGCTGAAACAAGTCAGTTGAAAACAGATGTGTTTAGGGGACACAGACACGTTGCTGAGCCCTCCAGGCCAGTCCCCCTCCCATCTTTGAACCACAAAGCTCCTTCAATCTCCCATCTCTGTCCCCCCTGCCCCCCTCCCCACCTCCCTCCAATCACAGCACAGGGTGTTTTTTTTTTTTTTTTTTTTTAACTACCCGTTAAGTTGACATGCGCAGTCATGGTGGTAGTAGACTCCCGAATAAGAACACAGGATCTAACAATAGTCCACAGCCCTAGAACCTTCTTAAAGATTAAACTACAGCCACTACCAGAGACATAGGGAATGGGGAGAAGCCAACACCAGTAGGGCAACTGAGGCAACATGGGGCATGACACCTGGGTTCCCGCAGTCAGTGTCACTCTGCTTGTGGTAAGTCACTGGGACAAGAGTTTAAATCTCAGTGCTACCACTCCCTACATGGGCCACCTTGAACACTGGAAATAAGGCTTTCCTCTCAGATGAAATGGGGGTAACACGTGAAGGCAGAGGGTTGATGGACACAGGAAGTGAGCTAACCCAGTGCTCTGAGAACAGTGCAGGCCACAATCTTTAGACTCAGGAAGTGGTATCATATTTATATATGTATTTTAAAGGAAGGAGCTCTGGTAGCATAGTGCCTAAGGCACTTGACTGCTAACCAGAAGGCTGGCGATTCAAACCCACCAGCCACTCCTCGGAAGGAAGGTTGGGCAATCCTACTTCCGTAGTGATACTGCCTCGGCAACCCAAGGAGGGGTCGCTATGAATCAGGGCCGACTTGACGGCAAATAACAACAACAACAACATTTTAAAGGAGGGGTCGCTATGAGTCAGGTCTGACTTGAAGGCACATACCACCACAACATTTTAAAAAACGTCTTCTGGACTCTGAAAATGGATGTGATACTTTATAGAAACAGGAATAGAAGCTGTTGTGGATTAGTTTTGTAAGAGTTGTTTTTACCTGCGTACTCAGTTGGAGTATCAGTAGAGAAACAGATAGGATTCTCCTAAGTTGGGATTTAAAAAATTACCAAGTGAATCAGCAAAGGTCCAGGTGAGGATGAGACAGACAAAATGCAACAAAACCAAACCCACAAACACAAGGTGCAGATCACACACGTTTGAGTCCTGACTCAGGCTTGAGTAATTTCCTTTGTCTGTGTAAGGGTCAAGGAGCTCAGGTGGTACAGTGGTTAAGGCATTTGGCTGCTAACCAGGTGGTCAGCGGTTTGAACCCACCAGATGCTCTGCAGAAGAAAGATGAAGCAGTCTGCTTCCATAAACATTTACAGCCTTGAATCCCAATGGGAGTCACTATGAGTTGGAATCTACTCGATGGCAGTGACTTTCACAGTGTTTTTTTTTTTTTTTCCTTCTTTTTTTGGTTAGGGTCAGTTTCATATTTAAATTTGGGATTAAAAAAACACTGTCCTCTGACCTCACAGGGTTGTCCTATACTCAAAATACATATGCAGCATGATCTAGGAGTGGTGTCTTCACTCCCTTTCCTTCTAATCATTCTTCAAACTAACTCTGTTCCTCCCATGCCACTAGAGCTCCCTTCCTACTGAGTGGACAAGTTCCATGAGCACGTCTCAGTCTCTATTTGAGCTTCTCTCTATCTGAGGCTCTCTCTGCCACGGCCGTCTTGAGCACTCCCAGCCCACACAGTGGAAACCTCTCCCAATATTGGTCTTTTCCCGGTTGATAGTTATCTCTTCTTCTTTGTGATTTATTCTACTCTTTCTGGGCTTTAATATTCCCTGAAGTTTTTATGGTAAAGTGGAGGGTCAGCAAAAAAGGGGAAGGCCCTCAATGAGATGGATTGATACAGTGGCTGCAGCGATGGGCTCAGGTATAGCAAGGGTTGTGAGGCTGGTGCAGGACCGGGCAGTGTTTCGTTCTGTTGTACACAGGGTCGCAATGAGTCACAGCTCACTCGATGGGACCTAACACCAATAACAGAGTTTCTATAATCAGACAAATTACAAAGTACATACTCCCGTCCATGTCCACAATGTACTACCACCTCTATGTGGATAATCACCTAGACCAGGGATCAAAAAACTACAGCCCATTTGTAAACTCTGACTCACTGCTCATTTTTTTTTTTTAGGATTTGGGTGAAGATTTACAGAGTAAATTCACTTTTCATACAGCAGTTCACATATACTTTGTCTCATGTCATTGACCAAAATTTACAATGCAGCAGCTCCCCTCCCACTTCCTCCCCATAGTTACCTCCTCCCAGTGTCCATCCCTTCATACCCTTCGAGAGGCCCATTGTCTGCCAACCCTGTATATGATCTCGGATACACTCCATTTAGACATACATAATTGTTTAGCTTGTTCACCCATCTATCCGTCCCTATACCCATGTTTTCACTGCTCATTTTTGTGAATAAAGTTTTATTGGAACACAGACACATTCATTCACTGATGTATTGTCTATGGCTGATTTTGGTGGAACAGTTTGTTTGTAACAGTTTAGTTGTAACAGGGACCAACATATGGTCCACCAAGCTTAAAGTATTTATAGAAACAAGTGTGCCAACCATTGATGTAGACTTGTGTCCCAGATCACAGTTACTCATATTTGTGTTTCCAACTAAACATGCAAACGTTGGAAACTGAACCCTTTAACCCAGAATCAGCCCATGCTGCATTCTGAGTTACAGAAACAGGATACAAACCCAGGAGAATGGAGTCCACACCAGACATGCTTTCTTTTCCCACATCCATTTGTAACAAAGGCAGACCAATCCTACCACCTGCTCTGGCTCCATCATTCTGTCCCGACTCCAACCTCACTGCTTCTCCAATCCTTTTCATACCACCATCCTTGCTCCCTTGGAATACTGCAGAGTCTTTGTCCTTACTTTTCCTCTGGTAGCAAAGTGCCTAAGGCATACAATGGCTAACCAGTGGTTCAAACCCACCAACTGCTCTGCGGCAGGAAGACTGGGCGATCTACTTCCATAAAGATTCACCACCTCAGAAACCCATCGGGGGTCACGATGAGTCAGAATGGCCTCAGTGACGATGGGCTTTGTATTTTTGGTTGAACCTCTCTGTCATTCATCCCCTCCCTTCTGTCAGTTATTTTTATAACGTAAAAGCTTTAAACCCTTATTTTTTATTCTGTGTCCTCTAAGGCCCTAGGGGTTGGCCTCAGGCCTAAGGTAGTCACCTGGCACACACAATCCTATCGGTTTGTGCCCGCCAGATAGCCAGGCCGTCTCTTAATTCTAGGAGCTCTGGTAGCATAGTGCCTAAGGCATTTGACTGCTAACCAGAAGCCTGGTGGTTCAAACCCACCAGCCACTCCTCAGAAGGAAGGTTGGGTAATCTACTTCCCTAGTGATACTGCCTCGGAAACCCAAGGAGTCAAATGCAACTTGACAGCAGTGTTTTTTTTTTTTTTTTCCCTCTAAGATACTGCCCTCAACTCTTTAGTTACATCTAAAAATCCCTTCACATCCTACACCCTACCTACCCAGCAATCCATGTTAGGATTTCCAGGAGGAAGGAAGGACCCAGTACCCCTCTTCTAAGGGAGGAACAGAACCACACAATTAAATTAAATAAGTGAAAGTATGTCTTAGGTGTTGTGCTAGAACTCCATGTAACCATCTTTTCTTGAGTTTTCCCTGACCATCAGATAGAACTGACCGCTTGTTCCTTTCTGTCACCATTACACCTTGATCTCCCCTCTTTTAGAAAGCTTATGACCAAGTACCACGATTGTTACATTCTACAAAAATCCTCACAATCTGACCAATAAGCAATATCATAGTAAATGGAGAAAAGACTGAAGTTGTCAGGGATTTCATTTTACTTGGATCCACAATCAACACCCATAGAAGCAGCAGTCAAGAAATCAGACACCATATAGCCCTGGGCAAATGTGCTGCCCCCAACGCTTTAGTTGCATCTAAAAATCCCTTCGCATCCTACACTCTACCTACCCAGAAACCCATGCTAGGATTTCCACTTTAAAGACCTCTTTAAAGTGTTAAGAGGCAAAGATGTCACCTTAGACACTAAGGTGTGCCTAACCAAGCCATGGTATTTTCAGTTGCCTCATATGCATGTGAAAGCTGGACAATGAAGAAGACCCAAGAAGAATTGATGACTGAACTGTGAAGAAGACTGAAAATACCATGGACTGCTAGAAGAATGAATAAATTTGTCCCGGAAGAAACATACCCAGAATGCTCCGTGGAAGTGAGAATGGCCAGACTTTGTATCACCTACTATGGGCATGTTGTCTCAAGGGTCCATTCCCTGGAGAAGGAAGTCATGCTTGGTAAAGTAGACGGTGAACGAGAACGGGGAACACTCGCAATAAGATGGATTGACACGGTGGCTGTAATGACAGCTCAAGCATAGCAAGGATTGTGCGGATGGCACGACTGGGCCGTGTTTTGTTCTATTGTATGTGGGATCGTTAAGAGACAGAGCCAACTCCACAGCACCTAATGACAACAACAACCCCCTCTACAGGCTAGGAGATCCCTGGGGGTAGGGTGGCTTTACTCAGCCTTGAAGTTCCAGCACCTAACTACTGGGTAGCACATAGTAGGCACTCAATAAATGCTCCCTAAGAAGCTAAATGCTCTGTAAACTGCAATCTGTTACACAAATATCAGTTGAAAAGGAATAAATCATAGCAACCTAAGATTCTACATTCAGTGTCCTCGTCCCTTCCTCCAAATATAAAGTAAACTCCCTGCTGTTGACTTGATTCGACTCATAGCAACCTCTACTTGGGTTTCTAAGGTGGGATCGCTATGAAAGTAGATTGCCCAATCTTCCTTCCAAGGAGTAGCTGGTGGGTCTGAACTGTGAGCCTTATGGTTAGCAGTCAAATGCCCATGGCACTATGCCATCAGAGCTCCCAGGTATAAAGTAGAGATGAGAAAAGTTCTTGGTTAAGAATTTGACTAAGTTCTTACAAACAGTCTTTCAAACTTATGTCTCAGCAATGGGCCTGGTCCCTATTTCTAGCAGGACACAGGCCTTTCACAGTAATACTTACCAGAGAGACCAAAGTGGGGATTTGGATAGGGGATCAAGGAGGAAGCCCACCCACTGCCTTCAAGCACATTCCGACCCACAGCAACTCTACAGGACAGAGTAGAACTGCCCCATAGTGTTTCCAAGGTTGTAAGTCTTTACAGAAGCAGACTGCCTCATCTTTCTCCTACAGAGTGGCTGGTGGGTTCAAACAGTCAATATATTGGTTAGCACCCCAATGCTTTAACCATAGTGCCATGCGAATTCCTTTCAGGAAGGAAGGTGCCTTTTACATAGCAATGAACAACCCATACTTCACTATTCAACCAAACTTAGGTATTGAGTGTGTACCACATGCCAGATACTCTTTTTGGTTTGTAGCAAGCCTGTCACAGTAAAACCAAACCAAAAGTCAAACTCACTGCCATCAAGTTGATTCTGACTCATAGTGACCTCCATTGGGTTTGCAAGGCTATAAATCTTTACAGAAGCAGACTGCCCCATCTTTCTTCCACAGAAAGGCTGGTGGGTTCGAACCACCAACCTTTTGGTTAGTAGCTGCATGCCTTAGCCACTACACTACCAGAGCTCCTTTGTCAAAGTAAAAGAGAAGACTAAGAGGAAAGAATTAACACAAAGAGAAAGTTAAAGGGTAATCTAATCTTGTTTGTATATTAGAAAAGACAACTTACAGGAGGTGACCAGCTGTTCCCTAGCTCCAATGAAGAAAAATCAAGAGGAAATGGGGTTAAGCTGTGCCACAGGCAGAAGAAATAAATGTCTGACATCAAAGGGCATTAACACTTTTTGTGGTTTAGCATTTTATTTTTCAGGAGGTCCTGTAACTATTTGGCCAGCTCTGGGCAGTCTTTCTTGAAGAAAGGAGATGATGGAACTGCCAAATTCTCCAAATACCTCTTTGGACAATCATGATCGATTTTTTTTTTTTAAAGTGGACCCATATACTAAAATAGATTAAATGATTCAAGACTTGCAGCTCTTTACATGCATACATTGGAAAAAACTATTAAAAGCCAGTGAGTCAGAGTGCTAACAAAGTATGAAGAACAGAATAAATAAGAAACAGTGACCAAAGTAGCACAACTTCAAAGACCCAGATTCCCAATCTCCTTCCAGCCATTCACTACCTACTTGACCTTGTCAAAAATGCAGTTTGCCCTCATACAAAATGCTCAATGTGGGAAACAAAACGTATGTACACACACACATCTACAAACACACAGAGATATGGACAAATTAAAAGTGTGCAAAAGGAAATAACAGAAGTCTTCTTAGGACGGTGACATCATTAATGATGTCTGTTTTCTTCGTTTTTCCAAATTTATTTCATAACTATTACATTTACCATTTGCTGTTGTTAGGTGCAGTCGAATCAGTTCTGACCCACAGTGACCCTACGTACTACAGAATGAAACACTGCCCAGTCCTGCGCCATCCTAACAACGACTACAATGTTTGAGCCCATTGTTGCAGCCACCGTGTCAGTCCATCTTGTTGAGGGTCTTCCTCTTTCTCATTGACCTTCTACTTTAGTAAGCATGATGTCTTTCTGCAGGGACTTGTCCCTCTTGATAACATGTCCAGAGTGTATGAGATGAATTCTCACCTTCCTCACTTCTATAAAGCATTCCAACTGTACTTCTATGAGACAGATTTCTCCATTCTTCTGGCAGTCCATGGTGCATTTAATATTCTCTGCCAACACCACAATTCAAAGGCATCAGTTCTTCTTCGGTCTTTCTTATTCATTGTCCAGCTCTTGTTTGCATATGAGGCGACTGTAAACACCATGGCTAGTCCTCAAAGTGACAGTGAGGGGTATAAAAAAAGAAATCACCCCTCAACTCCCACCCCAAAAAATCTGGCTTGTGTTTTGCACAATTTAATCCTCATGCCATTCTTTATTATGCTATAAACCAACTTGCTCTGTTAATCAAAACACCTGCTGTCTGTTGGATTATTTCCTTATTAGGTATTTAAGGATTCCACGACACACATCTCCCATCTCCTGTATTTCATCATATAGGCACATAAAACTGCTGTTTAACAGCTTATTGTTTTTAGACCCTACCCACTCAATTTTCTTACTTCTGGGAAAATTACACCACTGAGATGTAAGAAAAGCCCCAGCCAACTATAATAATTCTGTTTTGGATGAGAACAAAGGGCGGGTGGAAGTTCGGTACTAAATTTTCAATAAAGTTTCTATAACTCCCAAATGTTTTAGCTTTCCAGGTTTATTCACACCTGTGGAGCAAAAAAAAAAGCAATAATACAAGGTACAATATATATTTTTTAAGATGTTAGTTCCTTTCCTCGGATATATGATGTGTGTTTTTTCATAATTTTTATCGCTTTGAGACTTGACTGATTGACTCATTATAAAACACAGTATCCATTCTATTAGCACTTAATTTATTAGGCCAACTGAGCTCATAGACAGGCTGAATACATTACAAAGGACACGCTGGAACAAGCTGAAAAGAAAAATTTGTGTAAAGGATTCATTTACTTCAGCAAATCTTCTTGGCCATGAACTACACAATAAACTCAGAAATTTCATTTACTTATCTTGTTGGTATTGTTATTAGATGCCAAACCCTTACTAAGTCTTTCAATTCATAATTTCTTGAAATTCTAACTAGAAGCACAATCTTTACCACTAACTGTATTTCTAAAATGACTTTGATTTCTTCAAAATGTTTTTAAAATGTCTTCTACTTGTGATTCATTATCTTGTTAATATCCTCTCTATTTGAGATGTGCTTGTTGGAAGACAAGGAGCTCTGGTGGCGTAATGCCCAAGGCATCTGACTGCTAACCAGAAGGTTGGTGGTTCAAACTCACCAGCCACTCATGTTAAGATGACTGGGAAATCTACTTCTGTAGAGATACTGCCTCAGAAACCCAAGCAGGGGTCGCCATGTGTTGGAATCAACTTGATGGCAGTGAGTTTGGTTTGGTTTGTTGGGAGACGCTAAATCATGTGTTTCTCATGTTCACAAACGTTTCACTGTGTATGACAACAATGCAAGTCCCGGGTTCTCTTTACTCAGGCCATCTTTAGGGTTTTGGTTGTAGTAAGAACATCCTTGGGGGATGGCGGTATTGTTAGGTATTGTTGAGTCAGCTCTGACTCATAGCAACACTATATACAACAGAATGAAACACTGCCTGGTCCTGCACCAGCCTCTCAATCCTTGCTACACCTGAGCCCTTGCTATACCAAGCATGACATCCTTCTCCAGGGCATAGTCCCTTCCGACAACACGATCAAAGTAGGTGAGACAAAGAATTTCAGAACAACAACAACAAAATACACTGGAGAGAATTTGGCTTATCCTTCTTATTTCATGGGAGTCCCAGCGTGGTGCAAACAACTGATGCCCTCAGCTGCTAAACAAGGTTGGAGGTTCGACTCCCTTCAGGGACACCTCAGAAGAAAGGCCTAGGGATCTCCTTCCAGAAGATCAGCTACCAAAAACCCTATGGTGCAAAGTTCTACTCCTTATGAGTCTCCACAAGTCAGAGACAACTCAATGGCAAGTGGTCCTACTTCACAACCGGGCCCTGAGGCCAGGACTTTGAAGGTCTTGCTCCAGGAATGGTAGCTGGCTTATGACAGCGTCAGGGCCACAGCCCACATCGTCTTCTGGATTCCAGTTCAGCTGCTTTCCCATCATTCATTGCTGCTTTTCTCTGCAATGACATCAGACGTAACAGGCTGGACTGGATCATCAGCACATCCAATGTCCAAATACTGGTTTTGTGGAAAGAAGCTGTTTCCTGTCCCTAAATACAATGATTGAAGTAGGGGCCCTTCTTCTTTTTTCTCTTGGAAAAGTCACACTCTTTGGGCTAGAGAGATAAAAGCTGGGGAGTTTCACTCTGACTCTAGGGAGACGGAGAATATGTTAGAGGTGCATATGCACAAAAAGGAAATAAATTTGGGAATTTGGAGATCTAAAAAAAAAAAAATCTAACAATTGAGAGGTAAGTAGAAGGAGCTCTGGTGGCATAGTAGGTAAGGCATTTGGCTGCTAACCAGAGGTCAGCAGTTCAAACTCACCAGATGCTCCATGGGAAGAAGATGAGGCAATCTACTTCCATAAAGATTTACAACATTAGACCCAATGGGGGTCGCTATGAGTTGGAATCAACTCAATGGCAATGAGTTAAGTCAAGTATGGCCTTGAGGAATTCTCAGGGACCCCAGAGTTCCAAGAAAGAATATATCATCTACCTAATGCACTAAGTCTAGTTTCCTAGTTTTTATATTGTCACCATCAAGTCAACCACATCCATCTGCAGTACCTAAGCTTTGCACAACTGTCAGTAAAACTGAAACAGAGTGCTGGATGTGGGTATTTGTAAGTTTGGGGTCAGACATTAACAAGTCCCTCACTGTACCCTGTCATAATGCATTTCCTAGAATGAAGGGACACCTTTGCAGTAGCCATCTTTGTGTTGAGTGCCATCTTTGTGGTAGTTTTGCAATTCTACCCCATCCCCCCCACGTTCCCTTTGTAACTGAAGACACCATTATACTCTGTTTTCTTTAAATTTGGTTACTCTGACAGGCATATCCTACTAACCGCTGGTCATCCCTAGCTAGCTGACATAAACTCGTGAGGACTCGGTTCCTCTGCACAGAAAAATGTCTACATGGGTGGACATCACTCTCCACAAAACCGAAAGCATTCTGTGGCTAAGAAAGTTTAAGAAGTGGATGGGAAAAACTGCAAGCACAAGAGTCCGGTTGGCCATTGCTTTTATTATTATGGCTTTAGACTTTTTGCAAGTTGCCCTTGAGTCAGCTTCAACTCACGGCAGCCTTATGTATAACACTCCTCTGCCATCTTTATGAGCCTTGAGGGCTCACCCACTAGCACTGTATCAGCCAATATTCTGTTGTGATCCATAAGGTGTCCACTGGCTAATTGCCAGGCTTTCCGCCCTAGTCTGTCTTGTCTGGAAGCTCCTCTGAAACCTGTTCACCATGGGTGACCCTGGTGGTATCTGAGACACCACTGGCATAGCTTCCAGAATCAAAGCAGCATGTTGTTGTTGTTGTTATGTGCCATCGAGTCGGATCTGACTCATAGCAACCCCTCCTTGGGTTTCTGAGGCGATATCACTACGGAAGTAGATTGCCCAACTTTCCTTCTGAGGAGTGGCTGCTGGGTTTGAACCGCCAGCCTTCTGGTTAGCAGTCAGGTGCCTTAGGCACTATGCTACCAGAGCTCCTAAGCAATATACAAGCCACTACAGTACAACAAACTGACAGATGGGTGGCAAGTGACTTTTATACTTATCTTTATTCCCTTCTATAAATAATTGTTGTTGTTCTTAGGTGTTGTTGGGTTGGACCTGACTCCTAATGACACCGTGTACAACAGAATGAAACTCTGCCTGATTCTGTGCCATCCCCACAATCACTGCTGTATTTGAGCCCACTGTTTTAGCCACCGTGTTAATCCATCTAATTGAGGGTCTTCCTCTTTTTTGCTAACCCTGTACATTAACAGGATGACTTGAAGCACTTACTGATGAAGTCTGAAGACTACAGTCTGCAGTATGGATTACACCTCAATATAAAGAAAACAAAAATACTCACAACTGGACCAATAAGCAGCATAAATAGAAAAAAGATTGAAGTTGTCAAAGACTTCATATTACTTGGTTCTACAATCAACACCAGTGGAAGCAGCAGTCAAGACATCAGATGACGTATTGCATCAGGCACATCTGCTGCAAAAGGCATCTTTCAAGTGATGAAGGGCAAAGATATCTCCTTGAAGACTAAAGTGTGCCTAACCCAAGCCATGGTATTTTCAGTTGCCTCATATGCACATGAGAGCTGGATGAAGAATAAGGAAGATCAAAGAAGAGTTGATGCTTTTGACTTGTGGTGTTGGTGAAGGATGTTCAAAGTACCATGGTCTGCTAAAAGAACTAACAAATTGGTCCTAGAAGAAGTGCAGCCAGAATGCTCCTTGGAAGTGAGAATGATGAGACTTCGTCTCACCTACTTTGGTCATGTTGTCAGAAGGGACCATTCTCTGAAGAAAGATATGCTTGGTAAAGTGGAGGGTCAACGAAAAAGGAGAAGGCCCTCAACGAGATGGACTGACACAGTGGCTGCAATGATGGGCTCAGGTACAGCAAGGATCATGAGGCTGGACAGGACCGGGCGGTGTTTTGTTCTGTTGTGCACAGGGTCGCTGTGAGTCGGAGCCGACTCGACGGCACCTAACAACAACAACAACTACATGACCAAGCATGATTTCTTTCTCCAGGGGCTAGTCGCTCATTTTATTACATATTAAACAATTAATACTTAGTGAAAGTTCAACAGTTCCTCCAACCCCATTTTATAAGATCAGGCTCTTCAAGAATAAATAAATTGGGTGAAAATTCTAAATTTACCAAAACTGTTGTCACTTGCCTTCTCTATGGCATTCATGGCAGATCTATGAAGCATGAGAGACTAAAGAAAGAAGATAGGACACAAAAAGAGCTTCACACCAGAGGAAGAAATGAGTAATTTATCCTATTTGTGAGTATAATAGACATCATGATGCTGAAGCCATATTTCTAAGAAGCACAGAAGCTACCTAGGAACCTGCGTTCAGATGTTGATCACATTTAAAACAGCAACACCACAAGCAGGAGAACACTAGAGTACCATATTTCATGCATATAACACTCCAAGGAAGTAACACCTGTGTGCATATAATGAGCATGGTGCACACAGGAAACTAACTCAAGGGAGTTGCATGGTTCGCACAAAAAACTAACTAAATAAAAAATAACCCCGGGTGGTCCTGACACTCAGCTGAGACAGCCAAACCACAATTCCCTATTGTTCTTCAAACTGAAAATCAATTCGATGGAGTTGAAGACAAATCTGCCTTAATCGGATTTTGCTTTTTAGTAAATTGAGTTAGTGCATCCCCTCTGGCAGAATGCAGTTAGCCTCCTAATGGCTCAAGGGGAAAAGAAGCTGATTTAACTATTGTATACACTCCCTTGTGGAAGGAAACACTTCCTTCCATGGTCCCATTTTTCCTGGCCGGTTTTCCCTTCAACACAGTTTACAAAGTACCAGTCCACATGTCTCAGAGGAAGTACAGCTGAAATGCTCCTAAGAAGCGAGAACAGCCAGACTTCATTTCTTGTTCTTTGATCACATTATCAGAAGGGACCAGTCCCTGGAGAAGGACACCATGCTTAGTAAAGTAGATCAGTGAAAAAGGGGAAGGCCTTCATCTAGTCGGACTGACACAGTGGCTACAACCATAGGCTCAAGCGTAGCAAGGGTTGTGAGGACGGCACAGGACAGGGCAATGTTTTGTTCTCTTGTACATAGCGTCATTACGAGTCAGAACTCACTCACTGGCACAGCTAACAACAAAAACAGTATGCATGAGTGCCTAGGTGTGGTGGTTATGTTTGTGTGTCAGCTTGGCTGGGACTGGTTGAGTGGCTGGGCAGCTGGGTGCAGTATTCCCCACGATAAGATTGGCAATCAACTGCACGGTGGGATCTACCACAAGCAGCTGAGTAGCTGCCTTTACATCCTGTATAGAAGGAGAAGCCTTGGCAATGGTCTCTAGCCTATGGCACGCTTGGACCCTGCATGTAGCCGTGTTGTTGCTCAGCAGCCTGCTATGCTCTGCCGACCTTGGGACTTACAATGGACTTAAGTTAATGGCCTGCTGTGTGGTTTGGTAACATCGGGACTGTGCCTTTTTACTTGTCAACCTTGGGGCTTCTCAGCCTCAGCAGCCAGCAGCTGTCTGAGTGAAGAAACGCCTCTAGCTCCAGTGGGCCAGGAGCAGGAGGCAGAGCTGGACCCCAAGGTTGAGGGGCTTTCACCCAGCCCCTAGAGCCTGGCACTTTGAACTTGGACTTAAAGCCTCCAAATTGTAACAATAAACTCCTGTTTGTTAAGGCCATAGCGTTTGTGGTATATTCTTGTCAGAGCGGCACTAGGGAACCAGAATGCTAGGTCTCCTGAACTCTTCTCTCTTATCACCACAACTAGCTTTTTCAGTATAATAACTTTAATTCACCTAAAAGAAAGGGGAAAACAATTTACATAAAACTACTCAATAAGTGCAGGGTGGGACTGGTTTCACTCCAACCTTGCTAATGATAATAATACCAAACCAAGAAAAGATCCAGATGTCATACCAGACCCCAAATGATTGACATAGCAGTTGGACTCACATCTGAATCCTCATTGTAAGCTTTTGAAGTATGACACATTGGACAAATTATTTAATTTCTTTAAGGCTCAGTTAAATAGTGTGTTAGTTAAGGTTATGTGTCAACTTGGCTGGGCCTGGTTTTGAGTGGCTGGGCAGCTGGATGTAGTTATTCCCCATGATGAGACTGGTAATCAACTCCATGGTGGAATCTACTGTGAGCAGCTGAGTAGCTGCCTTAGGGCTGTGGTCTGCTCCCAGTATATAAGGAGAAGCTTTGGGAACGGTCTGTAGCTTTTGGAATGCTGGAATCCTGCCTGTAGCTGAGTTGTTGTTAAGCAGCCTGCCATGTTGTCTGCCCATCTTGGGACTCTTAATGGACTTGAATCAATGGCCTGCCGTGTGGTTTGGTAACATCGGGACTGTGCCTTTTTACTTGTCGACCTTGGGTTTTTCAGCATCAGCAGCCAGCAGCTGTCTGAGTGAAGAAAGCCTCCAGCTTCAATGGGCCGGGAGCAAGAGCCAGAGGCAAGGTTGAGGGGCTTTCACCCAGCGCCTAGAGCCTGGCACTTTGAATTTGGACTTCTATCCTCCAAAACTGTAAGAAAATAAATTTCTGTTTGTTAAAGTCATCCATTTGTGGTGTATTTCTGTTAGAGCAGTACAGAGGTAACCAACACAAATGGGAATATCAAGGACTGCCTTGAAACTACTAAAAAAAACAAAAACAAAACCCCAAAATCTATTGCCATTGACTTGATGCCAACTCAGAGCAACCTTATAGGATAGAAAAGAACTGTCTCCAGAACTATGGAAACCACCCCTAGGGCAGTCAGTTTTAAATTGCTCGATGATTTCTCATAGCTAGCAATGGAAACTGCAATGGTGAATTAGACCTGCTCAGGGGCACCCCCCACCCAAACACTCAGGTGGTATCCAGACCACACACCCTATCTGCCACACCCTAGACAGATCTCTGAATGCTCCATAGGGTTTCCAAGGCTGTAATCTTTACAAAGGATGCCCTGAAGGCACATAAGTGTTTGGCTGCTAACTGACAGGTCAGTGGTTTGAACCCACCAGCTGCTCCGTGGGAGAAAGATGAGGCACTCTGCTTCCATAAAGGTTACAGCCTTGGAAACCCTGTGGGGCAGTTCCACTCTGTCCGCTAGGGGCGCTGTGAGTCAGAATTGACTCCATGGCAGTGGGTTTGGTTTGGGCTTTGCAGCTGTAAAGATTGAAAACCCTATGGGGTAGTTCTACTGTGTCCTATAGGGTTGCTGTGAGTCAGAATCGACTTGACAGCAACAGGTATACAGTCTTTATGGAAACAGACTGCCACATCTTTCTCCCGCAGAGTGGCTGGTGAATTCAAACTATGACGTTTCATTTAGCAGCCAAGTGCTTAACCACCACACCACCAGAGTTCCTTTTTAAGGTATTAATTAGGATAAATTAATTACTCTAGTTAACGAAGGAGTAATGATAAATAATTCATTAAGGAGTCCTGGTGGCACAATGGTTAAACTCTTTGCTGGTAACCAAAAGGTTGGTGGTTTGAACCCACCAGTGGCTCTGGGGAAGTAAAGACCTGAGATCTGTTCCTATAAAGATTACAGCCTAGGAAACCCCGTGGGAGAAGTTCTACTCTCTCCTGTAGAGTCGCTGTGTCAGAATCCACTTAATGGTACATGACAACAATAAGTAATGTTTTGGCCCTCTAGTGCTGCTATAACAGAAAATACCACAAACGTATGGCTTTAACAAACAGGGGTTTATTCTTTTACAGTTTAGGAGGCTACGAGTTCCAAGTGCCAGCTCTAGAGGCCGGGGGCTTCAGCTCTGCCTCTTGCTCCCGGCCCACTGGAGCTGGAGGTGTCTCTTTACTCAGGTAGCTGCTGGTTGCTGAGGCTGACAAGCCCGCGGTCAACAAGTAAAATGGCACAGTCCCAAGATTGTTAAGCAACTTGGCAGGCCACTAGTTCAAGTCCACAAACAGTCTCAAGATTGGCAGGCAACGTGGCAGGCTGCTGAATGAAGACTCTGCTAAATGCAGGATCCAAGCATACCACAAAGCTCAAGACCTTTCTCCAAGCTTCTCCTTATACACTGTGAGCGGATCACATCCCTAATGCCGCTACTCAGCTGCTCATAGCACATTCCACCACAGAACTGATTACCAGTCTCATCATGGGGAATAATTACATCCAGCTAGCTGCTCAGCATCTCAAAACTGGGCCTAGCCAAGTTGACACACAACCTTAACTACCACAGGTAATTAATTAATAACCCTAATTAGGTGATACAGTGCCTGGTCAGGTCATAGTACAGGCATTTGGCGTGTTTAGTTCTTTTGCACAAGCCCGCCCCCCCCCCGCCAAGTTCTCTGTATGAGACAGGAGCTAAGAGCACAGTGAGGGTGTGAAAGACTGCAACCAAGATCAAAGCCAGATGCCTTGATTCTAGATTATAAGGCAATAACTGGATCTGCTGAGGCCTAGAGCAGAAAGATATGCAAGAGTGAAAGCAGAGAGGGCCCAACAGAGACGAGCGAAGGCTGTGGCCATGTAGGAGTAACTCAACAACCCGATGAAAATCCTGCCCAAGAAAGGAGAGAGTTAAAAAACAAACAAAACAAAGAATCTTCTCTGAAGCTAGTTCTGAGATTTGTTTTTGGAAAATTTTAATTGGAAGAACATCCCTATCTTAGGGCCTGAACCCAACCCAACCCAAACCAACCCACTGCCGTTGGGTCGAGTCCAGCTCATAGCGACTCCCATTGGGTTTCCAAGGCTTTAAATCTTCACAGAAGTAGAACACCTCATCTTCTTCCTGTGGGGCAGCTGATGAGTTTGAACCCCCAACCTCCTGGTTAGTAGACAAATGCCTTACCCACTGTGCCACCAGAGCTCCTTTTTTAGGGCCTGATAGGAGATTGTAACTGCTCTCAGAGAAATAGGGCTTTCAGGTAGTTACAGCAGTCTCTTTCCAAGGAGAACATTTACAAAAGCTAACTTTGCAAGAGTTTCGGACACACACTTCTGTATACACATTTGTGCTTATTAAATGAGGCTGATGCAGTGAGGATGTCCTCTTGAAATGCCCCCATTTGTGGGAACAGTATGCAAGATAGAGGATGCCGGCATCAAGGCCACACGGATGGACCCAGATGGAACAGGAGAGAAACAGAACAAAACTCAAATTCCTAAAAAGTCCAGACTTCCTGGACTAGTTGTCACTAGACAACTCCCTAAGACTGTAGCTCTGAGATACACTTAACCCCAAATTATCCCTGGAGGTCACCTATTAGCTAAATAACAGATTGGATCATAAAATAAAGAATAGCTCCTCTGAGTAATAAGCTTCTTTAAAAAAAAAGTCCTCTACAGGGGATCAAAGGGTCAACACTTACTCTAAAGCAAAGATGGGAAGGTGAGGGCAGGAACCCAGAGAACTGAAAATACACGAGCAGAACAGAATGAATGAGAATGACGACACGTTACGCAGAACGTAACCAAGCCCATGGAATACTCTGCGTAGAAACTGTTCAATGGGAATCTAATTTTCTGTGTAAATTCTCAAACACAATAAAGTATTTTTTTTTAAAAAAAAGATGAAGGATATAGGGCAATTCTGGTCACATTGCAGCCATGTGACCCAGGACACAATGGCCTCTTTTGTGAAGGTTCAGACACCTCCCCTACACGAGATCCTGGTTTTAAGGCCAGAGTCTCATGTGTCTACTAGCGATTGGGTGCACTGATCCTGGCTCCCAGAAAAGCCCGTTCTCTCTCCAGGCAGACACTTTATCTGCCCATCTCCTGGATCAAATATCCACATCTCCTAAAAAGCCATATGACCTTTTAGAATTCGTGGCATCAACTCAAGATGCTGGGTTCAATGTAGATCAAACAGTAGCATGCACTATTATCAGGCCTGGTGGAGCAACTAATTTGCATTGTACTACTAACCTGAAGGTTGCCAGTTCAAACTCACCCACAACACCATGAAGAAAGGCCTGGCAAACCGCTTTGAAAAGACATAGCCATGAAAGCCTAGAGCTCAATTCTATTCTGCAACTCAGGTCCGAGTCACCTCCATGGCAACTGATTGATTATCAGCCAGGAGTTCCTGGGCGGTGCAGGTCATTTATGAGTTCAGCTGCTATGTTGGAGGTTCAAGCCTACCTAAAGGCACCTCAGAAAAAAGGCCTGGTGATTTTTTAAAAAAAAAACCCTGTCACTGAAAACCCTATGGAGCAAAGTTCCACTCTGATACATAGGGTCACCGCGAGTCAGAGCTGACTTGGCAGCAACTGGTTTTATTATTAGCCAAGCATTGTGCTAAGCACCTTACGTTTGCATGGATAAGTCCATAAGGTAGATATCCCTACTGCATACCTGTGAGAAGGTGCTCTGGTAGCATAGTGGTTAAAGCATTCAGCTGCTAACCAAAAGGCTGGCAGTTTGAACGCACCAGCTGCTCCATGGGAGAATGGTGAGGCAGTCTGTTCCTCTAAAGATTGACAGCCTTGGAAACGTTATAAGGTAGTTCTACTCTATCTTATAGGGTTGCTATGAGTCGGAATTGACTCAATGGGAGTGTGTGTGTGGGAAATACATGAGAAAACGGGAGACTGACAAGTACCTTGATAAAGCCCCACCCCCCAGCTAGTAAGTGGTAGAGCTGCATTTAAAGGCAAGCTTATTTCAGTCCAAAACCCAGTCTCTCAATCACTATAGGTTCTCAGTGAGTTCAAACCAGGAATTGAGATATTGCTTCAATTTATTCAAAGTGTTGCTATTTGATGAAGACTGCAAAAACAAGTTTCAGCTATAACTCAATCCAACACAGCGTGTGGTTCTTTGAAAGACAGTGATGCACCGCTTGGGACAGGGAAGACCTTGCAGATGACCTAAACCCCAGTACCCACTGTAGCCCTGAGAACCCTGAGACCTGGGGCTCAGGGGACAGAGGCAAGGCCATCTGATGAGTGGGTTGGCAGCTGCACTAGGGCCCAAGGAAAAAGGTCCTGACTTCAGACTCCGGGTTCTAGCCAATTTAAAGTTTCCGGCTGGGGTACTTCCCACATGTCAACTCTGCCAGAGTTAATGTTCTGTCCATGACTGGGGCAAACTGGTAGGAAATTACAGAAGGGAGACTATTCCCAGCGCTTTGGTCATACTTGCGGAAATGAAAGGATTTAAGTGTATCTGGCTTGAATAAATATTTTCTCTATAAAAAGTTAATCTACAATTATGTTTAAGGTGAAATATTATATAGAAAAACATCCCACGTGTTTTCGTGGCTGGAGGTCAGTTTATGTTTGTACTTTATTACTGGTCCCCTGTGTTAATCTGAAAAATTCTCTTTAGGAAAGTTTATCCAGATAATGGCTGCCTTAAGCCATGAGCATTTCCAATCATCCAGGATACAGGTTTTCATGGCATGTGATGATGCTATATCATTTTGTCCAAACATCCGGGATATTCACTTTTCAATATTACTAATACAGCTCTAGCATGGAGTGGGTTCATGGGTCTTGATCAAAGAGAACACCAACAGCAACATGAGCAAATGACTCTCTTGACTGTCCACAGTATTTTGTGATACTAAATGAATCACTGTCTGGTGGCAGTGGTGTTGTTGTTATGTGCCATCGAGTCAGACCTGACTCATAGCGACCCCTCCTTGGGTTTCTGAGGCAGTATCTCTATGGAAGTAGGTTGCCCAACCTTCCTTCTGAGGAGTGGTTGGTGGGTTTGAACCACCAGCCTTCTGGTTAGCAGTCAAGTGCCTTAGGCACTATGCTACCAGAGCTGGCTGGTTGCACATCGTTAATGTGCTTGGATACTGATCAAAAGGACAGAGGGTCAAGTCTACCCACAACCTCCTCAGAAGGAAGGCCTGCCAATCTATTTCTCAAAAATCAGTTACTGAAAACCCTGTGGAGCACAGTTCTCTGACAGACACAGGTCACCACCACGAGTCAGAGTGAACTCAATGGCAACTCATCTTTTTTTTTTTTTTGTAATGTGAAACAAAACAAAACCAAGAAAGCTTTAAACTTCTTCCTGGAACATTCCCACATGCCGAGCTGTATTCCTTAAACTACCAAAGTCCATCACATAACGGTTAAAGTGAAATATTTTTCAAGTGTCATGGTTGATTCTTCAAAATTCAGGCAACATTTCCATTCTCCATCAGAGGATAAAGCCATCGTCACTGAGTCAAGTGGGACTCATGGTGACTTCATGGTGATCTTCATTTGGCGTCTGCTTTCCCCAGAATGTGTTTGCGTCTGAGATTTACTCTGCTCTTTTCGTAACCCAGAAGTGATTAGGTTTAGGACACCCCTAACACTGATATGACCTCATGAACATAACAAAACCCTATTCTCAAAGGGGATCACATCCACAGGTCTAGAGGCTGTTATGTTCATGGTATCCTTCCCTCTATGGCATTGCTGGGTTTGAACTACCAACCTTCTCAGGCTAGTTTTCTCGGTCAAGTACAAACCATTTGTGTTGCCAAGGCCCTTCCATTATACCATGGCTATGTTAATGAATACAAAAGTCTTCCTCTGAAATCTGAGAAAAATGCACCACCCCAAGATGTGGGATGCTTTCTATGTGTTTTTTGCTTATTCTGTATCCATGAATCCCAGATGGAGAAAGATAGGGATAGGAGATGAAAGACACCGAGAAAGTCAAGAAAGTCAAAACAAAGAAAAAGGGGGTTCTAATGTAGCCACTCCTCAGAAGGAAGATGGGGGCAATCTACTTCCATAGTGATACTGCCTCGGCAAGCCAAGGAGGGGTCACTCTGAGTCAGGTCCAACTCGATAGCACATAACAACAACAACAATGTACATGTATGCATAGGTTTACGTCTGAGTCAGGTCCGACTCGACGGCACACAACAACAACAACAGTGTACGTGTATGCACAGGTTCACGTATGCACATGCATGGGTATCCATCTATTCCCCATCCCTCATCTCTTTATGGTGATTCTTACCTACTTTTTCCCACTGAGTCTCCCAGAACTCCTAATCTCTTACAGAATATTTTTCTTCAGAACCTTGAAAACCTGGCCTTCTTCTCATGAAAAATAAAACAAAAACCCCAAACTCACTGCCATCAAGTCAACTCTAACTCATAGCAACCTTTGGGTTTCCAAAGCTCTAAATCTTTACAGAAGCAGACCACCTCATCTTTCTTCCACAGAATTGCTGGTGGGTTTGAATGACCGATCTTTTGGTTAACAGTCAAGTGCCTTAACCACTACACCACCAAAGCTCCTATGAAAAAATAAAGAACTGATCAAATAATGGTATGAAGTAATTGGAATTGATGCAATAATTCCTATTTCCTTCAAAAAACAAAATGAATAATGGCTCCATGGCCTACTCCCTGGAACTTGTGACTATGTTACCTTACAGGGCCAAAGGAATTGTGCAGATGTGATTAAGTTAAGGACTTGAGATGAGAAGATTACCCTGTTACTGTGCATACCTATCAGTATAAATACAATTTTATATCAATCCTGCAACAACAGTAACAATAAACAATAATTTATGAGTACAAACAGAGGTAGAATGAACAGGTGTGGGATGGCGTATGGAAGGACAACCACATGAATACATAGGTTTGGCAGTGGGTATTTCTACACACGTATTTGTATGTGTTGCAAATATATCCATGTATATAATAGAACCCACAGGAGGCATAGGTAGGCCATAACCAAACACCTTGTGGGGCTGTGTTACTGGGCTTGAGGGCTAGGGACCATAGTCTTAGGTACACCTAGATCAATTGGTATAACATAGTTCATAAAGACTGTGTTCTACATTCTTCTCCACTGAGTGGTGACTGGGGTCTTAAAAGCTTGGGAGTGGCCATCTATGATACTACTATTGGTTTCTTCCCATCTGGAGAAAAGAAAAGTGAAGAAAACGAAAAACTCAAGGAAAACAATTAGTCCAAAGGACTAATGGATCACATGAATTACCGCCTCCACGAGCCTACCACACACAGCTACCCCAATCAGGTAGACAATTGTATAGCTTTGCTAACTAACCTGTTCACATTCTCTCTGACTGAACTCTTCCACACATCACTTTCCACAGTGCAGAGAAAGACATCCATTGCACACCTATCTCCAAGCTAGATCTTTCTCCTGAACTCTAGGTCTCATGTCTCATTACCTTCTGGAAATACCTGAACATTGTCCCCCTCAAATCCAAATGTGTTGTACCAGTTTTGTACTGATGCATAACAAATAAATTATTTTAATAATAAATTAAAACAGCACTCAGTCCCCATTAGCTCATGATGCTTAGCACCCAAGTCCAGGTCCAGGCCCAGGTCTCCTGCCCAAGGTATCAGCTGAGCTAGGTTTTCATCTGGAGGGAGAGCCTCTCCCAAGCTCACGTAGCTGTGGAAAATTCAGTTCCTTGTGAGGGTAGGACTGAGGTCTCTTTTTCCTTTGCCTTATTGGCTGCAAGCAGGAGCTATTCTCAGCTCCTAAAAGCCATTTGGGTTTCTTGCTAAATGGCCCCTCCATCATCCAACGAGTGATGCGCCCTCACATACCTCTCCTACATAAATTCTCTCTGATTTCCCCATCTCTAACATCCGCCCTGCTTCCATGGGCTCACATGGTTAGGTCAGGCTCAACCAGGTAACCTCTCCTTCTTAAAGTCAACTGTGGCACATAATGTAACCTGCCCGTGGAAGTAAATCCACCATCTTTACAGTCTTGGAGATTATTGAGCATGTGTACCCATCAGCGAGCAGAATTGTATGTGTGCCCTTTTACAACTCTGCTTTCCACAGTAACTAACAGCAAACTCATCTCTCCTGTTATTCACCCGCTTTGAACAACAACTAACAACCCTCACAAACTCGATGTACATAGACAAATCCTCCAGCTACAAAGACTCTCCAACCAGAGATAAAAAGCAAACAAAATCTAGATATCTTATACAGAAAATAAATAAAGAAAATAGAATAGAAAAAGATGGAAAAAGACATGCCAGGCAAATGCTAACAGAAGCCCACTTAAACAAAACCAAACTCACTGCCACTGAGTTGATTCTGACTCATAGTGATCCCCACTAGGTTTCCAAGACTGTAAATCTTTATGGAAGCAGACTGCCCCATCTTTCTCCTACACAGTGCTTGGTGGGTTAGAACCACTGACCTTGGTTAGCAGCCAAATGCCTTAACCACTACAGAGGTCCTCAAAGAGAAACCCACGAAAGCCAAGTTAATATCAGATAAGAGACTCGTTAAGACAAAAAGTACTGCTGACAGTAAAGACTGTCACCTCATTAGCAAGCAAGGAAGTACAAAAATTGGAACAAGGCATAACCATTTCATACTTGCCAGATTGGTAAAGATTAGGCACCTTAAAAATTAAACATCTTGGCAAGGATATAGACCTATGGAAATAGTTATAAACTGCTGGCAAACCACTTAAGAATATAATTGCATTATTTAGTGAAATTGAAAATGCACATTCCCCCATTACCAAGCAATTCTACTCCCAAGTATTATATTCTAGAAAAATATTTGCACATGTGCACAAGGAGACCTTTACTGTTTTCTCAGCCACATTGTATGTAATAGCAAAAATCTGGCAAGAAGCCAGATATCTATTGACTGGAGAGTAATAAAATAAGTTGTGGTAATATTCATACAATGGAACTTTATATGTAGTATAAACTACAACTACATGGATTAAATTCAAACAAGATTGAAAAAAAAAATTGGCCAAATTATAAAAACAGTACACAGTACACTTCCACTTCCTCTGTATTCAAACACATGTGTAGGGAAGCAGTATGAATATGAACCATAGATATGCAGAAACTGCAAAGAAAAGCAAGTATATGATAGCATTAATGAGAGTAGTGTCCTCTGTGGGAGAGAAGGGGGCTAGGGTCCTTGGCATAAAGGGTCTTCAACAGCACTGATAAGGTCTGTTTCTTAGATGGTATGCCGGTTTCCTAGTGCTAATTGTAAAAGATATACCACAAGTGGGTGGCTTTGCAGAACAGAAATTTCTTTTCTGTAGCGTAGTACCTAAGTCACTTGACTGCTAATCAGAAGGCTGGCTGTTCAAACCCACCAGCCACTCCTCGGAAGGTAGGTTGGGCAATCTACTTCTGTAGAGATACCGCCTTGGAAACCCAAGGAGGGATCGCTACGAGCAGGGTCCGACTCGACGGCACATAACAACAACAACAACACAATTCAGAAGGTTAAATTGTGAGGAAAATTCAAATTCAAGCTATTAGCTCTCGGGATGTTTTCTTTCTACATTGTCTCTTTCCACTTTTGTAGCCCTGGCATTTTTGGCTTCCTTGGCAATCTTCATTCGGCATCTGTCTTCCCCAGAATGTGTTTGTGTCTGAGATTTACTCTGCTCTTTTCGTAACCCAGAAGTGATTAGGTTTAGGACACACCCAACACTGATATGACCTCATGAACATAACAAAACCCTATTCTCAAAGGGGATTACATCCACATGTCTAGGGGTTAGGATTCCAACACATATTTTGGGGGTAGACACAGTTCCATCCATAACAGATGGGGAGTGGTAAGCAAACAAATATTTTACTGTAGTTCTTATGTATTATATTCATTCTTGGTCCACAGAAACAAAGTTCAAAATAGATAATTAACTACTGCAAAGCTATAAATGAGTGCCCAAGTGTGTGCTAATGATAATAAATGCCACAAGAGCACGAAAGAAACCCCTTCCAGTTCGCACAGGCAGAGAATGTTTCCTGGAAGAAAGAGAAGTTGTAGAAATGGGCTCAGAAGTATCAAAGTCAATGGCATGTGCTAGACACAATAAATATATGAGTCTCATTATTCAGAAAGGTGGCCCAAGAGGACAGTGTAATTCAAGGCTGAGGCCACTAATGCAGAGCCTGGAGCTCTAGGGGGCAGTGGCTAAGGCATCTGGCTGCTAACCAAAAGGTCAGTGGTTCAAACCCACCAGCCACTCTGCAGGAGAAAGATGAGGCTGGCTGCTTCCGTAAAGGCTGACCTCCTTGGAAACCTATGGGGCAGTTCTACTTTAGGAGCGCTTTGAGTCAGAATTGACTCAGTGGCAGTGGGAGGGTAATCCCATGAAACAATGCAAGTCTCACCCAGCAGGAAAGAGGGAACCTCCAGGGGTCTTGACTAGGGAAGGTCTGGGACCAAACAGTATTTTCCTGTAGCTGCTGGGCTGCAATCTGCTGATGGAGGCCCTGGAAGCAAAAGGGACCAGCTACTGCCATCAAGGAAGAAGGGGACAACTGAACTGAAGAGGTAACTCAGGAATAGAGGAGCAGACTGAGAGGGGCTTAAGAGCCCATGGCTTCCACAATGAAATTCTAGGATGGCTATAATGGAAAAGTCACATAGTAACATGTCACGTAGTAACAGAGTCGTAAAAGAAGTGTTG
Source organism: Orycteropus afer afer (assembly GCF_000298275.1). Lineage (NCBI taxonomy): Eukaryota > Metazoa > Chordata > Mammalia > Tubulidentata > Orycteropodidae > Orycteropus > Orycteropus afer. The sequence continues at coordinate 8,941,613 of NW_006921679.1, read as the reverse complement.
GTGAGGATGTGGAGAAGTCTGAATCTTCCCACATTGCTGTCAGGAATGTAAAATGGTGCAGTGACTTTGGAAAACAGTCTGGCAGTTCCTCAAATGGTCAAACATAGAATGTTGATATGAACCAGCAATTCCGCTCCTAGGCATCTACCCAAGAGGAAACAAAAACTCATTTCCACACAAAAACTTATACACACACGTTCATAGCAGCATTATTCACAATAGTCAAAGGTGGACACAACCCAAATGTCTATCATTTGATGAACTGATAAACAAAATGTGGTATATCCAAACAATGGAATGTATTCAGCCATAAAAAATGACTGAAGTATTGATACAACATAGTGAACCTTGAAAACATTACATTAAGTGAAATACGCTAGTTATTTTATATATGATTCCATTTTATGAAATGTCTGGAAACAGGTAACTCTAGAGAGACAGAAAGTAGATTAGGGGTTGCTTAGGGCTGCAGGGATAAGCGTGATAGCTAAATGGTATGGGGTTTCTTTTTGAGGGGAAGAAAATGTTTTAAAATGAACTGTGGTGACGGTTACACATGTATCTGTGAATATACCCCAAACTACTGAATTATATACTTTAAATGGGAGAACTATATGGCACGTGGATTACATCTCAATAAATACATTATTAAATAGAAAAAGAGCCCATGCTTTGGGTCAGTCAGAGCTGGAGTTTCTATTCCCAGTCTCATCACCAATTGCAGGCCTGGGACAAACTGTTTAGATTGTTTCCACAGGGTTGTTATGAAAACTAAGTGAGAAAACGTACACAAAGTTCTCAGCAGAGGATCCAGTGCAGAGTTAACCAAACCAAACTCACTGCCCTCAGGTTGATTCCGACTCACAGTGACCCCCATTGGCTTTCCAAGGCTGTAAATCTTTATGAAAGCAGACTGCCCCATCTTTCTTCCGTGGTGCAGATGGTGGATTTGAACCACTAACCTTTGCAGACAAATGTTACACCACCAAAGTTCCTTCTAGCACAGAGTAAGTCCCCTTCATAAATATTTGCTGGATGCAGAATGAATGGAAAGTTAGATTCGAAAAAACAATCAACAAAAAGAACTAATAATGGTTAAGTGAAGGAGGTTAACCCGAGCTGAAAACATATACTACCTGGCTTGGGGCAATCTACTTCTGTAGTGATACTGCCTTGGAAACCCAAGGAGTTTCCTATGAGTCGGGGCCGACTTGACGGCAAATAAAAACAACAACAAACAACAACATACTTCAGTAAGGTGAGTAACAAATTCTCTTGAAATGCTTGCCTGGGAAAGAGCCATCACCCATCCATCTCCTTCTATCCACCATCCATCCATCCATCCTTCCATCCACCTCTCCACCCACCATCACCATCCAGCATCATCTTAAATTTAAGCAACAACCTTCCCCCCCCACTGCAGACCTGCTCAGCCAGCTCCTGCCACTAACTGCCCACACTGACCCAGGAAGGCTGCCACCCCCCCCTTAGGAAAAAAAAAAATGCATTCACTGTTGGAGAGGGCCAATCCTATCAAAACAGCAGTTGGTCTCATTTTCTTTCTCCTCTGTGAACCAACTAATTAAATGGACAGTCTCTGGAGGATGGGGAGCAGCTGCCCAAACACATGAGTGCCATGGGACTGCTTTATTTTTGAATACATGAATTGGGAAGACATTAAACATTAAAGCCTAGAGCAAACCATGAAGCCTTTCTTGACCTGGAGTTGGATTCCCAGGGTCCAAGTATTTCAGGGAGAAAGTCCAGAAGAAAACCATTCACATGGACTGACCTATGACTTTCCCACCCACGTTCTAACTGAAAGAGGCAGAACAAGGCAGAAGCCTTCTGAAACACTGAAATACACAGAAGATGTCACTGGACGGACACACTAACGCTGCAGGATTTTACACCTTCCCTTTTACTTCCTTTGTGCACACCAATCCTGTCTGCCTGTCTCTCCCTCCCTCCACCATTTACCTATTCATATCGCGCCAATCAATGCCAAAAGCCAATTACAACAGAAGAAACACTTGCAAACTTCGTTTGTCACTACATAAAACCATGAGCCTTTAATTCTAACTGAGGTTTTAAAAAATCAATTAAACACTATTTACTGGTGTTTTAATCTTGCGTTGTTGTTCTTGGCTAACAAGAACCTGTTTTCCTTCCCCCTCAGTTCTCATTCTGGGCCTATGTACTGGTGCTCTTGGCTGATGTTTCATAGATTGTTGCCAGTTCTTTAGTATTCTCTCTCTTTCTTGCTTCTTTTAGTACAATATTGATTTTTAGAGTTCATCAAGCCAAGACGAGGGGGAAAGAAAAAATCAATATCCTTCTAGCCTCAGCAGATTGGCAGCAAAATAACAATTGAGCTCTCAGCTTTGTGTACCAGCTAGCATCCATATCCACAGAAGTGACAGAAACAAGAAAGAACCATGCGTTCAGTTTATTAGGGCAATAGAAATGTAAAGAAATGAATAGTAAATGGAAAAGTGTACTTATTTATATGTTTAATCATGTAAGCTTTTCTGATCCTGAGTCTCTGAAATATTTAAATGTTTCTTTAACCCATTTCAAAGTTTGACATTTGCTCCAACTCAAGGATCATCCATGAACGTTCCGCTTTGATGTATTTTTTCTATTTCGTCATTATGACCAAAAACGTGATCTCAACTCAACCTTCCTACTGTTACTCTCCTACTCTGACAAACAGTACAACCAGGCACAAATTAAAATCCAATGACTTAATCAGTACTGACAAGAAGGGAATAAAGGACTGGGATATATGGTACACCATGTAGGGACAGGCAACACACAGCACTCCCCCAGAGCCCCGCTGCCATCTGTTCCATCAAACCCCTAGGTACCCACAGACAATATTGTTTCCTTTTGCTTGTTAGCCTTGCCTTTTAAAGGCTATCATAAAAAAAAATACTTTAGCTAGTAAGGGGAAGGAAATTAAAACGCCAAAGGCAAGTAAGCTTAATCTCAGTTCTGATGAGAAGAACTGTGCGCATTAGGCCCTTGCCACACCCTCAGCAACTGCAAGCAGAGATCAAGTGACAGCAGCCAGATCCATGACAAAAGGGTCCGTGTTCAGGTCAGGTCTTATCTCTAAAGACAGAAGCAGATCCACCAAAAGATAGTCATTCAAAGAGATTACGAGTCCCTGAGACCATCAGAAAGTGATTTTTTTGTCAAATTTTCTTCACTAAATAATTCATAGAATTACCACCTTTTTTTTTTTTCATCTAATCATTGGATGTTTTTTCAAACAAAACACTCAGAAAATCAAAAAATCTCATTAAACTAGTAACCAAAACCTAACCCACTGCAATTGAGTTGAGTCTAAAGCAGTAAAACCAAACCCACTGCCACTGAGTCCATTCAGACTTATAGTGACCGCCCACACAGAGAGTTTCCAAGGCTAAATCTTATGGAAGCAGACTGCCTCATCTTTCTTCTATGAAGCAGCTGGTGGGTTCAAACCATCGACGCTCAGTGTAGCAGCCAAATATCTTAACCACTACAACATCAGAGATCTTTCTAGAGCAGAAAAGACACCATTATTTCTCTAGTTGCACTATTTTGTGATCTAGGGCAAATAGCTTTAGCTCTCTAAGTCTTGGTTTGGTTTGATGATGATGGTGATGGCACTACCATCACTGGAGAGTTTTTCTTTTTTTTGACATAACATTTGAAAATGCCTAGTACAGAGCCTGGTCCATTTTTTGCATTCTATAGTTCTCATTACCTCCAAATACTGTATCCTCTGTTGCATTCTTGACAAGTCCCTCTTCCTCAGCCTTGCTTTCACACTTCATTACAAAGTCCTCTCCATTTCACATCGAAACTTCCCTCAAATCTAGTTACTTCTCCTTAAGCCAAACTACCACAATTTCATTTATTATAGACAAGTGAATAAATGAAACGAGTGAATGAATTAATGTGTGTTCATTCTTTCCGTCTGTCAGTCCCTGACTGTGCTGCCACAATTTGGATGCATATATTAAGTGAAATCCCACTGGCAAAAGGGATGGTGATAATTAAAGATACTTCCTTTGAAGAGAAAAATAAAACCACCGAGAAAACTGTCCAAGACTTGCTGGAAAAGAACTTCCCTGAAAGAATGAAAGATGTGAATATATCCATTCAGGAAGTCCAATGAATCCCAAACAAGATAGACCCCAAAAGAAAATCACCACGCCATACCATCACCAAACTCATCAAAACCAGACAAAGACAGAATCCTGAAAGCAGAGTGGGAAAAACAAAAAGTTACTTACAAATGACAACCAGTAAGAATAAGCTCTGATTTCTCAGCAGAAACCATGCAAGCGAGAAGGCAATGGGACAGCATATATAAAACCCTGAAAGAAAAAAAATTTCAACCAAGAATTATATACCCGGCAAAACTGTCCCTCAAATATGATGGTGAAATTAGGAAATTTCCAGATAAGCAGAAACTAAGGGAATTTGCTAAAACCAGACCAACATTATAAGAGCTACTAAACAGAGTCCTTTGAACAGAGAGCCAATAATAGCAAACAACAACTGACCATTGATACACAAGATGACATAACCCAGAAACCACAGCTATGGACATATCCAAAGTAAAATGAGATTACAAGATTGTAAACAGGAAACCAGAGACATCAATTGGCAAATGAGGAAAACTACAAACCAAAAAGAGGGAAAATACTGTGTAGTTACAGAACTTCTAAATGGTGAGGAAGTCAAGAGAGTTG